>NC_134353.1:205633020-205962020 GCF_048569485.1 Anomaloglossus baeobatrachus | reverse complement strand
TCTCTATGGTTTCACCATTATCTGTTTCATTGTGTGTTTATTGTGATGTTTTACTGGGGTTCAAGAGATGTATTGTGTGGTCTTTTCAACTTTGGCATGAAATGTGGCTTATAATGAAGGCCAAGAACCCCCTTGTTTTGGTTTGTGATGCTCCAGTAGAAAAATCAATACTAAAACTGAATACTGGTGACTGCAGACACCTAATCTAGAACTCATGTCTATGCAATGCTCTATGTATATAAATTTATGCACATGCTGCAATAACAATCCAATTTAAATATATTGAAGAGATTTCAGCAGCAAAAAATCCTGAAACACATCTGCGTTGTTTAATACAGCCTTACTACAAGCACAAGACAAACACTTTCTAGAAATTATTTAATATTGAAAATATTAAATACTTTTTAAACATATTTTTGTCTGCTCCAAATTCTGATATCTGACAAAGTAAAATCCAAATCCATCCCTTATGGTTTTTTTTTTTTTTATTTTTTCTATTGCATGTTGTACTCATTATTACTTATTAAATAGTTTGTACCACATTTCAAACTGTCCTCTATCTACAAGATAAGGCAGACATTCCCAATGACTGTGGTCCCCATCAAAGAGACCCCAATCAATCTTGAGAATGAAGCTCAGATGAGCCCCAGCTGCATACAGCAGAGATCGATTATGTGCATATCTGCTCTGATTATTCAATTTGGGACAGCTGGAATAAGCCCCTTCGACTCATTCCAACAGTCCCATAAAGAATGACTAAGGAGAGGTGTAACTTCTCAGGATTGATGGGGGTCTCAGCAGTGTTTGTGAAGTCATAACTAATGTGTTATCTTTGTATTTACACAAATTTCCTCTGAGTACTCGGATTTTCACACACATCCTAAAAACATCTTGAGGAGAATTTACTAAAATCAGTATTTTGTAAGCTGAAGTATATTTTATTACAGTATACATGTCTGAAAATATTACTTGTATATTTGCCTACTCATGCACCAGAAAAGCAAATCTGTTTCTGCTATAAGAAGACAGATTTGTGCTATATTGTATGCCAAGTTTTGGCGCATCAGCAGAGAAAGAAAAAGACGTGAAACTTCCCATATCAGTCTGCAATCCTAATCAGACCTTACAGTTTGCACAATGCAATCGCACAATCATTAAATTGTTGCCTTGCTATAGTACAGTACAATGCAATCTCCATGAATTGTATCTATCTTCTTAATTGAAATAGCTGCTTATGAAATTTCATCATTGTCCTAGCTTATTGAAATGCATAATTTAATAACGTTGTCTCCAACATGACAACTGTCTGTTCTATCATATCATTTCACATTTACTCTTGTGCAAATAATTTTGGTCAGAAACATTATTTAGGCTCCAAATTTTATACTGTTTTAGCCAGGGGCAGACACTGACAGCTTGGGGACCCTGTGCAAGAAATTGTGCCTAGGCCCCCCTTCTTTTTTGGAGACAAAGATATATATATATATATATATATATATATATATATATATATATATATATATATATATATATACAGTATATATTACGTAGCGCCCTCTCTTGTTTTGTACAATACCATCTCTTTCAGATTGGATTTTCTTGTCATTTTTGTTATTTATAGCGCTCTGTCTTTATTTCATAGCATCCTCTCTTGTTGGATATAAAATGACATGATCGCTGATAGAACAGGATGAGGCTTAATTTTTAACAGAGGAGCTGATGGAGTGGTCTTCTGGTCAGATGCTGCTCTATAACCAGTCATTTTATATCTAACAAGAGAGGATCAAGTAACAGCAAAGGCGCTGTGAATACTTCCCTGTACCTAGCGTGACAATAGTATGATGATTGCAATATATTAAGAGAAAATATTTTTCTTCGGCGCTCTATTGGGAGACCCAGACGATTGGGTGTATAGCACTGCCTCCGGAGGCCACACAAAGCAATTACACTAAAAAGTGTAAGGCCCCTCCCCTTCTGGCTATACACCCCCAGTGGGATCACTGGCTCACCAGTTTTCTGCTTTGTGCGAAGGAGGTCAGACATCCACGCATAGCTCCACTGTTTGTAGTCAGCAGTAGCTGCTGGCTCTATCGGATGGAAGAAAAGAGGGCCCATATAGGGCCCCCAGCATGCTCCCTTCTCACCCGCGGTTGGTGCTTGTAAGGTTGAGGTACCTATTGCTGGTACGGAGGCTGGAGCCCACATGCTGTTTTCCTTCCACATCCCCTGGAGGGCTCTGTGGAAGTGGGATCTTGCCGGCCCCCAAGCCCTGGGGCCGGGCTCCATCCACAGACCCATAGAACCTGCTGGATTGGGAGCGGGAGTGCCGTTCAGGGACAAGGCCCTGCAACTTTCAGGTACTCTGTGTCCCCGGCAGGCACGGACACTCTCAGGGCTTGCTGAGCGTTGTAGTGTGCCGGGGACAGTGGCGCTGTACGCTGGGGGTTAGGTCACTGCAGCTTTGCTGAGTGACGTTGTGTATTGGGAACTACTACTCCTGGAGCGGCGGCGCAGCTGCGACTTGTGGTGCGCCGGGGGCTTTGCGCCGACCGCGCTTTTACGGCGGCGGCGCTTCTAACTTTAGCCCCCGGCTTCTGCGGCCTAGCGCCGCTTCGTTCCCGCCCCCACCCTGTCAATCAGGGTAGGGGAGAGACGCTGCTCAATAGGCAGCGCCGAGGGCTGGAGCTTTATTTACATGCTCCAGCCCTCTCACTAGGCACAAGGGGAAGCAGACTTCCCGCTCTTCGTCGGTGTACGCCCAGGGCCCGCCCCCCCTCTCCACAAGGACGCCGGCAGCCATTACACATGCGATCTGGCTGGGGAGAGGCAGCAGGCTCTGGGAGACCCAGACTAGAGGGATTTCTGGCGACCACACACCGCTCCTAAGCGGGCGGTAAGCTGCACAGTAGTGCTGGCCCCACTAGTGCCTCAGTGATATATAGTGTACTTTTGTCTTGGTACCATATATATATATATATAGTTGCACTGTAGGTCGCTTCTTGGCTGGACACCCTGTACTGCTCTGAGGAGGCAGCAACATGTCATCCGCAAAACGCAAGGCTGCCAAGGCACGGGCTGTGTGCACTGTTTGTACTGCATGTGGGGCTGATCTACCGGCAGGCTCCAATGATTCACATTGTGTGCAATGTTCAGTCCCAGTGGCACTTCGTCAGCCAGAGCCTATTGTGGTGGTAGCCCAGGCAGAGACGCCTGTGAACCCTGCCCCGGTGACGGGGACAGACTTTGCAGTGTTTGCTGATAAAATGTCTGAGGCTATGACAAAAATCCTGGAGACCTTGCAGGCCAGGCCAGTTCCTCAGACCATGGACACTGCTGTGGCTATGCTCTCTGGTCCCCCTCAGTTGGAACTAATCCGTACTTCAAGGGGGTCTCAAGCATCACAAGCTGAAGTCTCTGACTCAGATGACAGTCCCAGACAGCCTAAGCGAGCTCGCTGGGAAAGACCCTCCACGTCATCACACTGCTCAGGGTCTCAGCGAGAAGAGTCTCTCTGTGATGAGACTGAGGACGGTGATCAGGATTCTAATCCTGAGGCCCCTCTCAATCTGGATGCCCCTGAGGGTGACGCCATGGTTAATGACCTTATATCGGCAATTAATAGACTGTTGGATATTTCTCCCCCAGCTCCTTCAGCAGAGGAGGCAGCTGCACAGCAGGAGAAGTTCCATTTCCTGTATCCCAAGCGTAAATTAAGTGCTTTTTTGGACCACTCTGACTTCAGAGAATCAATCCAGAAGCACGACGCTCATCCAGACAAGCGTTTCTCTAAACGTTCTAAGGATACCCGTTATCCTTTTCCCTCTGAAGTAGCCAAACGCTGGACCCAGTGCCCAAAGGTGGATCCCCCAATTTCCAAGCTTGCGGCTAGATCCATAGTCGCAGTAGAGGATGGCGCTTCACTTAAAGATGCCAACGACAGACAGATGGACCTTTGGTTGAAATCTGTCTATGAAGCTATCGGCGCGTCGTTTGCTCCAGCATTCGCGGCCGTGTGGGCACTCCAAGCTATTTCAGCTGGTTTAGCACAGGTGGATGCTATCATACATCCAGCAGTGCCACAGGTGGCGTCCCTAACTTCGCAAATGTCTGCGTTTGCGACCTATGCTATCAATGCTGTCCTAGAATCTACGAGCCGTACCTCTATGGCGGCCGCCAATTCTGTGGTTTTGCGCAGAGCCTTATGGTTAAAGGACTGGAAAGCAGATGCTGGTTCCAAAAAATGCTTAACCAGCTTGCCATTATCTAGAGACAGACTGTTTGGTGAGCCATTGGCTGAAATCATAAAACAGTCCAAGGGTAAGGACTCTTCCTTGCCACAGCCCAGAGCAAGTAAACCTCAACAGAAAAAGTGGCAGTCGAGGTTTCGGTCCTTTCGAGGCTCGGGCAAGCCCCAATTCTCCTCGTCCAAAGGTACTCAGAAAGGACAAGGGAGCTCAGATTCCTGGCGGGCTCACTCACGCCCCAGGAAAGCAAATGGAGGAACCGCTTCCAAGGCGGCTACCTCATGACTTTCGGCCTCCTCCCTCCGCATCCTCGGTCGGTGGCAGGCTCTCCCGCTTTTGCGACATTTGGCTGTCTCAGGTCAAAGACCGGTGGGTAACAGACATTTTGTCTCGCGGGTACAGAATCGAGTTCAGTTCTCGGCCTCCACTTCGGTTCTTCAGAACCTCCCCACACCCCAACCGAGCAGATGCCCTGCTGCAGGCGGTGGACTCTCTAAGAGCAGAAGGAGTCGTGATCCCTGTCCCCCCTCTAGAACGGGGGCGAGGATTTTACTCCAATCTCTTTGTGGTTCCAAAAAAGGACGGCTCCTTCCGTCCTGTTCTGGACCTAAAACTGCTCAACAAGCATGTGAACGCCAGGCGGTTCCGGATGGAATCCCTCCGCTCAGTCATTGCCTCAATGTCCCAAGGAGATTTCCTAGCATCAATAGACATCAAAGATGCTTATCTCCACGTGCCGATTGCTACGGAACACCAACGCTTTCTGCGCTTCGTGATAGGAGACGAACATCTTCAGTTCGTGGCTCTGCCATTTGGTCTGGCGACAGCCCCCCGGGTGTTCACCAAGATCATGGCAGCAGTGGTAGCAGTCTTGCACTCTCACGGACACTCTGTGATCCCTTACTTGGACGATCTACTGGTCAAGGCACCCTCTCAGGAGGCATGCCAACTCAGCCTGAATTTTGCACTGGAGACTCTCCAGGCGTTCGGGTGGATCATCAACTTCCCAAAGTCAAATCTGTCACCGACCCAATCACTAACGTATCTTGGCATGGAGTTTCATACTCTCTCAGCGATAGTGAAGCTTCCGCTGAGCAAGCAGCGGTCACTACAGACAGGGGTGCAGGCTCTCCTTCAAAGTCAGTCGCACTCCTTAAGACGCCTCATGCACTTCCTCGGGAAGATGGTGGCGGCAATAGAGGCGGTTCCGTTTGCGCAGTTTCATCTGCGTCCACTTCAATGGGACATTCTCCGCCAATGGGACGGGAAGTCGACATCCCTGGACAGGAAAGTCTCCCTTTCCCAGACGGCCAAGGACTCTCTGCAGTGGTGGCTCCTGTCCACCTCATTATCACAGGGAAGATCCTTCCTACCACCGTCCTGGGCGGTGGTCACGACAGACGCGAGTCTGTCAGGGTGGGGAGCAGTGTTTCTCCACCACAGGGCTCAGGGTACGTGGACTCAGCAGGAGTCCACCCTTCAGATCAATGTTCTGGAAATCAGAGCAGTGTTTCTTGCCCTACTAGCCTTCCAGCAGTGGCTGGAAGGGAAGCAGATCCGAATTCAATCGGACAACTCCACAGCGGTGGCATACATCAATCACCAAGGAGGGACTCGCAGTCGGCAAGCCTTCCAGGAAGTCCGGCGCATTATGATGTGGGTGGAAGCCACGGCCTCCACCATATCCGCAGTTCACATCCCCGGCGTAGAAAACTGGGAAGCAGACTTCCTCAGTCGCCAGGGCATGGACGCAGGGGAATGGTCCCTTCACCCGGACGTGTTTCAGGAAATCTGTCGCCGATGGGGAAGGCCGGACGTCGACCTAATGGCGTCCCGGCACAACAACAAGGTCCCAACATTCATGGCACGGTCTCGCGATCAAAGAGCTCTAGCAGCAGACGCCCTAGTGCAAGATTGGTCGCAGTTCCGGCTCCCTTATGTGTTTCCACCTCTGGCACTCTTGCCCAGAGTGCTACGCAAGATCAGATCCGACTGCAGCCGCGTCATACTCGTCGCTCCAGACTGGCCGAGGAGGGCGTGGTATCCGGATCTGTGGCATCTCACGGTCGGCCAACCGTGGGCACTACCAGACCGACCAGACTTACTGTCCCAAGGGCCATTTTTCCATCGGAATTCTGCGGCCCTCAACCTGACTGCGTGGCCATTGAGTCCTGGATCCTAGCGTCTTCAGGCTTATCCCAAGGGGTCGTTGCCACCATGAGACAGGCTAGGAAACCCACGTCTGCTAAGATCTACCACAGAACGTGGAGGATATTCTTATCCTGGTGCTCTGCTCAGAGAGTGTCTCCCTGGCCATTTGCATTACCTACCCTTCTTTCTTTCCTCCAATCTGGGTTAGAAAAAGGTTTGTCGCTCGGCTCCCTTAAAGGGCAAGTCTCGGCGCTATCCGTCTTTTTTCAGAAGCGTCTAGCACGACTTTCTAAGGTGCGCACGTTCCTACAGGGGGTTTGCCATATAGTTCCCCCGTACAAGCGGCCGTTAGATCCATGGGATCTGAACAGGGTACTAGTTGCCCTCCAGAAGCCGCCCTTCGAGCCTCTGAAGGAGGTTTCACTTTCTAGACTTTCACAGAAAGTGGCTTTTCTGGTAGCGATCACATCTCTTCGGAGAGTGTCTGAGCTAGCAGCGCTGTCATCCAAGGCTCCCTTCCTGGTCTTCCACCAGGACAAGGTAGTGCTGCGCCCCATTCAGGAGTTTCTCCCGAAGGTGGTATCCTCTTTTCATCTTAATCAGGATATCTTTTTGCCTTCGTTTTGTCCTCATGCAGTTCATCGGTATGAGAAGGATTTACATTTGTTAGATCTGGTGAGAGCACTCAGAATCTACATTTCCCGCACAGCGCCCCTGCGCCGTTCGGATGCACTCTTTGTCCTTGTCGCTGGTAAGCGCAAAGGGTCGCAGGCTTCTAAGGCCACCCTGGCTCGATGGATCAAAGAACCAATTCTTGAAGCCTACCGTTCTGCGGGGCTTCAGGTTCCATCAGGGCTGAAGGCCCATTCTACCAGAGCCGTGGGTGCGTCCTGGGCATTGCGACACCAGGCTACGGCTCAACAGGTGTGCCAGGCAGCTACCTGGTCGAGTCTGCACACTTTCACCAAACATTATCAGGTGCATACCTATGCTTCGGCGGACGCCAGCCTAGGTAGAAGAGTCCTGCAGGCGGCAGTTGCCTCCCCGTAGGGGAGGGCTGTCTTGCAGCTCTAACATGAGGTATTTCTTTACCCACCCAGGGACAGCTTTTGGACGTCCCAATCGTCTGGGTCTCCCAATAGAGCGCCGAAGAAGAAGGGAATTTTGTTACTTACCGTAAATTCCTTTTCTTCTAGCTCTTATTGGGAGACCCAGCACCCGCCCTGTTGTCCTTCGGGATTTTTGGTTTGTTTGCGGGTACACATGTTGTTCATGTTGAACGGTTTTCAGTTCTCCGATGTTACTCGGAGTGAATTTGTTTAAACCAGTTATTGGCTTTCCTCCTTCTTGCTTTTGCACTAAAACTGGTGAGCCAGTGATCCCACTGGGGGTGTATAGCCAGAAGGGGAGGGGCCTTACACTTTTTAGTGTAATTGCTTTGTGTGGCCTCCGGAGGCAGTGCTATACACCCAATCGTCTGGGTCTCCCAATAAGAGCTAGAAGAAAAGGAATTTACGGTAAGTAACAAAATTCCCTTCTTTAAGGCACTGCTTCTTTCATTTTTTTAATTTGCCTAATGATTTTTTTTCAGCAAATAAGTAAAGAATAGTAATTGAGTGTTTTGCGAAACATTGGGGAAAAATGTCAGCAACAAATAATTGTGTCCTAAGTTTTATATGGCTTTTTGACGTTGGTACTTAATCTGTGCAAAAATATTTAAAATATGTTATTATTCCAAACATTATGACTTAGAATCCATATCCTTTAATCAATTTTATCAGTAACTTCTCTTGAATGCTGGCGATTTGCAAGCATAACCCAGAGCAATAAAAGTGCAAGAATTGCATCAATGGAATCTATGCTGCTTGTTAGTTTTTACTTGACAGTTCAATGAAAAAGTGATGTAAGTTTTATCACTGTTACTATAACACAAAAACGATATTCAGAAAGTCTACTGTAGCATTCTACACAGTGCTCAACTTGATTCTACTATACAATACATAAACCAACTGAATATTAGTATAGAGCAGCATACAAACAGGAGTTTCCCAAAAAATAAGACACTTTCTTGACACCCAAAAAATTTTTCATGTGTCATGATCCAGACCGGCTTTTTCCTGCTGCTGGTTACACCCAGTTCGGGCCTGGTCATGTAAGGGGTTAACTTCCCTTGCCTTGTTCTGGATCCCAGGACACTATATATTGCCTCTCTACCTATGGCTCAGTGCCAGTGATATTTCTGTCTTGCAGCTTGTGTACTGGATCTGGTGAGTGTTCCTGATCTGTTCTGCCTCCATGCTACTGTGTCCTGACTTTGACCCTCCCCCGTTTGTCTGCCTGTTTTAGTCCCTGATTTCCCTCTCCTGTCAGTTGTTTGTGTTTCCCTCTGCATACCTGATCTCTCGGCTTCGGACTCGGTACTGCTTTCTGACTTTGATATTGATCCTCCCTTTACAGTGACTCGACTTTCCTGGCTAGACCATGACTGTTTGACTACTCTTTTGCCCCCTGGTGATTCACCTGTTAACATTGCTGAAGTAAAGGTACCGTCACACTAAACAATGCTCCAGCGATCCCACCAGCGACCTGACCTGGCAGGGATCGCTGGAGCATCGCTTCACGGGTTGCTGGTGAGCTGTCAAACAGGCAGATTTCACCAGCGACCAGTGACCAGCCCCCAGCCAGCAGCGACGCGTGGAAGCGATGCTGCACTTGGTAACTAAGGTAACTATTGGGTAACCAAGCGCATGGTTACCCGATATTTACCTTGGTTACCAGCGCACGCCGCTTAGCGCTGGCTCCCTGCACTCCTAGCCAGAGTACACATAGGGTTAATAAGAAAACCGCTTCACTTATTTACCCGATGTGTACTCTGGCTACGTGTGCAGGGAGCAGGGAGCCGGCACTGGCAGCCTGAGAGCGTCGGACACTAGTAACCAAGGTAAATATTGGGTAACCAGGCAAACGGCTTCTTGGTTACCCGATATTTACCTTGGTTACCAGCGCACGCCGCTTAGCGCTGGCTCCCTTTACTCCTAGCCAGAGTACACATAGGGTTAATAAGCAAACCGCTTCACTTATTTACCCGATGTGTACTCTGGCTGCGTGTGCAGGGAGCAGGGAGCCGGCACTGGCAGCCTGAGAGCGTCGGACACTAGTAACCAAGGTAAATATTGGGTAACCAGGCAAACGGCTTCTTGGTTACCCGATATTTACCTTGGTTACCAGCGTCCGCAGAAGCCGGCTCCCTGCTTCCTGCACATTCAGTTGTTGCTCTATCGCTGTCACACACAGCAATGTGTGCTTCACGGTGGGAGAGCAACAACTAAAAAATGGTCCAGGACATTCAGCAACAACCGGCGACTTCACATCAGGAGCCAGGTTGTTGCTGGATGTCACACACAGCAACATCGCTAGCAAGATCACTGTTGCGTCACAAAAATTGTGACTCAGCAGCGAAGTTGCTACCGATGTTGCTTAGTGAGACGTGGCCTTTACTCTGTTATACTTCAACTGCCTTTCCGTGACAGTGACAATGCGTATCCATTACTAACACTTGGGCTTGATGTCAATTCACAGCTGACATCAACACCAAAAACATTACCCTGAGTGCCACCAGGGCAACTGAGCAAATCCAGGCAAAGCACCAGAATTAGCTCATCTAATGGATGCGCAACCTCTGGGATGGATTTGAGCTGCTATTTTTTGGCTATGATGGCCTAAATAAGCAAGGGCCCTCAAGCCTGATAATACCAGCCCTCAGCTTTCTGCTGTACTTTGGCTTGTTAAGCTGACAGGTTAGGATTGCAGCCCACAGTTGTCTGCTTTACATTAGCTGGTTATCAAAAATAGATTGAACCCCATGTCATTTTTTAAAAAAATGTATTCCCTATCCACATTTGTTTTGACAAGCAATTTCCTCCATTGTGCTTCCTTTTGCAGCCACCTAGCCCTTACTACAACCATTTTATAGCGATTCAACAGCACAGAAGTTTGGGTTTCCATAGACTTACATCAGGTTTCTAGTCCAAGATCAAGTTCGGGTCAAGTCAGTTTGACAGGTTCAGCTGGAATTTAAATTAAATTTGGTGGAGAAATTTCTGCACCCAAATACTCAATGTGCAAGCATTGTCCAATCCAGTAATCCGGCATTGAATTCAATGACTTCACCTTAGGTAAGTTTACTGAGTTCAATGAGTTCACCAGAGGTCAGTTCCGCTGAGGTACCATGGGAACCTCCAGTGGCCATCTCAGAGGTGAACTCAGTGATGCCAGTGCTCACAGCTGTGGTTTCCTCAGTGTGCCTCTGAGGCTGCAGTGAGTGGTCGCGTTTTCTAATGTGTCCAAGTACTGCAACTTCAGATGAAGCAGAGAGCCTCGTGTGGATTGCATTGTACCTGCAGGGGTGTTTTTGTGGTTAATAAATTGGAAAAAGAGGGGTTTTTTATTATTTAAAATAAAGGATTTTGGTGTGTTTATGTTTATTTTTACTTACTGCGTAAATAATGCGTGGGTCTCATAGACCTTTGGCCTGATGTTTTTTGAGAAATCACAGCCTTCATTAACCCCTTATACTACCCCGATTGCTACCGCTCCAGGGCAATTGAAATGAGTCAGGATAATGCACCGAAATTGTCACATCTAATCTACCCCCCTTATCAAAAAGATCGCATCACTACTGCATCATACTGTATGTGGTAGTGATGCGTTATTTTGTCAGGAGGTGAATATTGGATGAAGGAGTATGATGTAAAACGTTTAGCACTAAATCTGCATCTTTTGGCAAAAACACGCAATTTTCTGCCAGGAGAAGCAGGTCTGTGAACTCAGTGAGAGTTAATTCAGGTCCCCTGAGGTCAGGTTACCTGCAGTCACCGATGAAGGGCTGTGGGAACCTCCAGCTGTAACTGCAAACAATTGTCAAACGATTGTATACACGGTCACCATATTGGGATACGTATTCCCCAGTCTGTGTTTGTTAGCCAAAATTCATGGTTAATCTATGTATATCACTGGTTCAGAATTGTCTTTTCACCTGCTGTAGTTGTTGAAGCTACTGTTGTTACTATTGTGCTTAATACTGAAATTAAGTCTCAAAATAAATCTCTTCTGGAATCTTCATACATGCCTCGGCAGTCAAGTTGACATTATCTGACTAAGTTCTTCATTTGAGTACTAGTTTAATGCAGGCATACATAGAAACGCTATCTAAAGAGCCCCACACTTGCAGTCTAATTGTAGTCAGAATACATTGCAATAAATTAGACTAGTGAGTGTTAGGGGTGCTTCACACACAGCGAGCTCGCTGCCGAGATCGCTGCTGAGTCACGCTTTTTGTGACGCAGCAGTGACCTCATTAGCGATCTCGCTGTGTGTGACACTGAGCAGCGATCTGGCCCCTGCTGCGAGATCGCTGCTCGTTACACACAGCCCTGGTTCGTTTTCTTCAAAGCCGCTCTCCTGCTGTGACACACAGATCGCTGTGTGTGACAGCAAGAGAGCGACAAATGAAGCGAGCAGGGAGCAGGAGCCGGCGTCTGACAGCTGAGGTAAGCTGTATCCAAGATAAACATCGGGTAACCAAGGTGGTTACCCGATATTTACCTTAGTTACCAGCCTCTGCAGCTCTCACGCTGCCTGTGCTGCCGGCTCCGGCTCTCTGCACATGTAGCTGCTGTACACATCGGGTTAATTAACCCGATGTGTATAGCAGCTAGGAGAGCAAGGAGCCAGCGCTAAGCAGTGTGCGCGGCTCCTTGCTCTCTGCACATGTAGCTGCATTACACATCGGGTTAATTAACCCGATGTGTACAGCAGCTAGGAGAGCAAGGAGCCAGCGCTCAGTGTGCGCGGCTCCCTGCTCTCTGCACACAGCGCTGGTAACTAATGTAAACATCGGGTAACCATACCCGATGTTTACCTTAGTTACCAGTCTCTGCAGCTTCCAGTCGGCGGCTCCGTGCAAGCGCAGCGTCGCTTGCACGTCGCTGCTGGCTGGGGGGCTGTTCAGTGGTCGCTGGTGAGATCTGCCTGTTTGACAGCTCACCAGCGACCATGTAGCGATGCAGCAGCGATCCTGACCAGGTCAGATCGCTGGTCGGATCGCTGCTGCATCGCTAAGTGTGAAGGTACCCTTACACTAAAGAAATTCCATTTAGACCCTGCTTTTGGAATGATCAAACGGGCCTCCAAAGAGGCCATTATATTACCCTAGCTGCCATGATCACCATTCGGTCTACGTGATAGTGTTGCAGGAATGCCAATGATGTGCGAGAGAAAGCACCCTCTATCTCTCAACCTTCTAAGTAGAGATGAGCAAACCGGCCGTGGTTCGGATCGCGTTCGGTTCGTCGAACAGAGGTCTCGTTCGAGTTCAGTTCGGCGAACGTTCGACGAACCGAACTCGAACCAATAGGCTAACCAATTGGCTAACCAATAGGATAGGAGGCAATCACAAACACATAAAAACGCATTTTAAATGTACACATACAGTTATTAAACATTGTCATAACACTTACCGGTCCCCGCGATCCCTCCTGCACTCTGTCTCCTGCCGCTATTCCATCCGATGATCGCTGAATCCTCCCGGTGACTAGCACTGCCAGCAGTGATGCAGGACCTATCAAGACGTCAAAATAGCCATGTGACCAGTCACGTGGCTATTATCTCATTGGCTACAGACTGGTCACATGACTATGACGCGTCATGTAGGACCTGTCATTGCACTGTCCGGTACACGGTGCACATTTGTGTATCGCCGTGTACCGGTGACATGCTCTAGCACACGGTTGACTCCCCATTCCGTTAGGGACCGGCTGACACAGCCGGTCATTAACGGAGATAACTGTTGCCATAGCAACGCAGTTAGCGGTGATGTCACCGCTAACCGTGGCTCCGGGAGCACCGTTGCTATGGTAACGCGTCTGTCAGCGTTACCGCTGTTACCGCTGACAGCCAGCAGCACTGATCACTCATGGAGTGAAGGCTGCATGCTGCTTCCCGTGCAGCCTTCACTCCGTGAAGGCTGCATTGGAAGAAGCGTCTTCCCCCATGCAGCAGTGATGGAGCAGAGCTGCATTTGTTGAATGAGAAAGACAGAAGACCATGGATCGTGGAGGGCTGACAGGGGGTAATAAAGATGGAGTCTCTAATGTGTCTGTGTATTTATTTCTATTAAAGTATTTTTTCTCTGTGTGGTGTCTTTTTTTAACCCTTTATTGGAGATTCTTAATGGCCGGGTCAAACGTGCCTGACATTAAGAATCTCTGGCTTAATACTAGCTAGTAAAACAAAGCTTGTATTAACTCATTATTACCCAACAAGCCACCCAGCTTCAGGGCTGTTGGAAGAGTTGGATACAGCGCCAGATGATGGCGCTTCTATGAAAGCGCCATTTTCTGGGGCGGCTGCGGACTGCAATTCGCAGCAGAGGCACCCAGAAACCTCGGGCTAACCTGTGTTGCGGATTCCAATCCCCAGCTGCCTCGTTGTAGCCGGCTGGACACAAAAATGGGGCGAAGCCCACGTCATTTGTTTTTTAATTACTTCATGAAATAAGTGAAATAATTAAAAAAAATGGGCTTCCCTATATTTTTGGTTCCCAGCCGGGTACAAATTGGCAACTGGGGGTTGGAGGCAGCCCGTGGCTGCTTGCTGTACCTGGCTAGCATACAAAAATATGGCGAAGCCCACGTCATTTTTTTGGTGGGCAAAAAGCTTCTGCATACAGTCCTGGATGGAGTATGCTGAGCCTTGTAGTTCTGCAGCTGCTGTCTGCTCTTCTCCATACAGACAGACAGCAGCTGCAGAACTACAAGGCTCAGCATACTCCATCCAGGACTGTATGCAAAAGTTTTTTGCCCCCTGAAAAAATTATGTGGGCTTTGCCATATTTTTGTATGCTAGCTAGGTGCAGCAGGCAGCTACAGCTGCCCCCAACCCCAGTTGCCTATTTGTACCCGGCTGGGAACCAAAAATAAAGGGAAGCTCTTTTTTTATTATTTCATGAATTTCAAGAAATAATTAGAAAACAAATGACGTAGGCTTCGCCCCATTTTTGTGTCCAGCCAGGTACAACTAGGCAGCTGGGGATTGGAATCCGCAGCACAGGTTGGCCTGAGCTTTCTGGGCCCCACTGCTGCGAATTGCAGTCTGCAGCCGCCTCAGAAAATGGCACTTTCATAGAAGCGCCATCTTCTGGCACTGTATCCAACTCTTCCAGCACCTGCCTGCTATACCTGGCTAGCATATAAAAATATGGCAAAGCTGACGTCCTTTTTTTGTAGTTGTTTGGCAAAAAAAAAAATAAAAAATGCTTCCCTGGATTTTCCATTGCCAGTGAAGGTAACACCAAGCAGTGGGGTTAGCAGCCAGTAGCTGCTTGGATTACCCTTAGCTAGCAATACAAAAAATGCAGCGGGAGCCCATATATATATTTTTTAATTATTTATTTAACTAACTAAAAACAAAATGGGCTTCCCTGTATTTTGATTGCTGGACATCACAGTGCTGTAAAAATAAATCTTTAAAAAAAATGACGTAGCGCTCCGCGGTATTTTTGATTCTCAGCGCAGATAAAGCAGACAGCTATGGGTTGCCACCCCCATCTGCCTGCCGTTACCTTGGTTGGCAATCAAAATACAGAGAAGCCCATTAATTTTTTCTATTTAAAAAATAGTTAAAAAAAAAATGACGTTGGGTCCCCCCATTTTTGATAGCCAGCTAGGGTAAAACAGACGGCTGTAGCCTGAAAACCACAGCTGGTAGCTTTACCGTGGTTGGGGATCCAATGTGGAGGTCACCCCAGGCTCTTTTTTTATAATTATTTTATAAATATTAATAATTACACAAAAAAAGTAGGGTCCCCCCCAAATTGGATCACCAGCCAAGGTAAAGCGGACAGCTGTGGTCTGGTATTCTCAGGGTGGGAAGGTCCATAGTTATTGGGCCTTCACAGCCTAAAAATAGCAGGCCGCAGGCACCCCAGACGTGGCACATCCACTAGATGCGCCAATCCTGGCGCTTCACCCCAGCTCATCCCGTGCCCTGGTGCAGTGGCAAACGGGGTAATAAATTGGGTTGATACTAGCTGTAAGGTCACCTGACATCAAGCCCAGAAGTTTGTGATGTCATGGCGTCTATTAGATACCCAACATCATAAACTGTCTCTACTAACAAAAAACAGTCCCCAAAACATTTCCTCTTTCACCAATTTATTGCAAGAAAAAAAATAAAGGGGTCCCACGACGACTCTGGATCATCTAGAATATGGGGGGGAGACACTCAGGGAACGTATCCCCCATTTTCTAGGAGTGCAGACCCTTCATGTGAGGAGTGTGGGTGCAATGAATCTGCACTCACTCTCCCCGGGTCCACAGCAGCAGAGTCCATGTCGTAATGGTTGCTACCAAAGCTGCAATGCCCTGCTCATGAGGTAAGGGCATGCCTAATCAGGAGAACTATTCTACATTTCCAAACATTGGTATTTGCTGATAATATTGCTATTCCACCTACTATATATTGGGGATAGGATCTTGGAGATGGAATACCCCTTAAAGTCCAGTTATCCAGCTGAATGAATACTTAACAACAGAGCTCGCTATTTAGATGTGTTTTCTTGTGGCGTATAACGGACTCTCATGTTTGGTAGTCATTCAGCAGGGAAACTATAAAAGCAAATCCCTCCATTTGGAAATGTAGTATATAGCTCTCCTGATCAATTATGTTCCTTACCTCATGAGCAGGGCATTGCAGTAATAATAATAATTTATTCATTTATATAGCGTTATTAATTCCATAGCGCTGTATGTCTTTGGAGTATGGGAGGAAACCGGAGTACCCGGAGGAAACCCACGCAAACACGGGGAGAACATACAAACTCCTTTCAGATGGTGTCCTTGGTGAGAATTGAACCCAGGACCTCAGCGCTGCCCATTTAGCTCACAGATGCATAACCACCACTCACTGTGTCTGAACACAGGAAGCTGAGCTGACAGCCGCTCTGTGCATGCGGAAGCATCTATTGTGAAGGAGAGGGCCGTGGGGGGATCAACGCTGCACAGGTACCGTGGGACACCGGGAAACACCGGTGGGGTTATAGGGGGTGACCTGGCAGGGCCTGGGGAGGAGTTTTCTGTCGCATGTGTCATGGCACATGCGACAAAAATCAGAGGAGTAGGGTGAATGCGGCCGGCGCGCTGCTGTGCGCGCGGCCATCTTGGATTTCTGGGAGGGCATCAGGGGGGGCACTTTGGCGACACCGGGGGACCGGAGGGGACCGGGGAGGAGATTTATCATGTTTGTTCATGCCAGATGGGAGATAAATAATTTTTTACCGGCGCTGTCAATTAATGTAACATGATCATCGGTGTACGGTGTATACCTGTGATCACGTGAGCGGGGATCGGAAAAACCGTCCTGAATCATGATCTCCAGGGTCTCAGCTAGCCCTGAAACCCCGGAGATTTTCTGACGCTGGGGGGCGTTATTCACTTATTTCTGCCTGCTATTTATAAACGGCAGATCAGAATAAGGCTACATTAACACGACCAATCCATTTTTGCGGTCTGCAAAAAACAGTCAGTTTTTTTCACGGGTGCATCCATGTGGCATCCGTTTCCGTTCCGTAGACGGTCCGTATGTCATCTGTTTGTCATCCGTGTGCCTTCCGTTTTTATTGTGTACTGCAAAAAACTGAAGGAGGGTAAATGCATAAATTTAGCCAGGATCCATAGCTTCATCCTACATGAGGCGGTCACATGTTCACTCCAGTGCCATTTTCTACTGCTTTTCACAGCGTAGAGCGCTCTGGTGATTTTCTTGTGTTTGTGCACTTCATATCAGTCTTTTCTGTCATTATAATGGCAGAAAGACACATAATGTCCCACTCTCCTGCATTTTGTAATTTTGCACCCTTTGGTGCCTTTCATGTGGCACTAAGGGGTGCTTAGCTTTGTATTTAGCCAAAAAAATGAAAAAAAAAAATGACGTAGGGTTCCCCCCATTTTTGTAGCCAGCTAGGGTAAAGCAGATGGCTGCAGCCTGCAGACCACAGCTGGCAACCTCACCTTGGCTGGTAATCCAAAACTGAGGGCACCCCACGCTGTTATTTTAAATGAAATAAATAATTTAAAAAAAAAACACGTAGGGGTCCCCCCAAAATTGGATCACCAGCCAAGGTAAAGCAGACAGCTGGGGTCTGATATTCTCAGACTAGGGAGGTCCATGGTTATTGGACTCTCCCCAGCCTAAAAATAGCTGGCCGCAGCCGCCCCAGAAGTGGCGCCTCCATTAGATGTGCCAATCCTGGTGCTTCGCCCCAGCTCATCCCGCGCCCTGGTTCGGTGGCAAACGGGGTAATATATGGGGTTAATACCAGATGTGTAATGTCACCTGGCATCAAGCCCTGGGGTTGGTGAGGTCAGGCGTCTATCAGATACCCGACATCACCAGCCCAGTCAGTAATAAAAAAAAATAGACGACAAACACATTTTTATTTGAAAAAACACTCCCCAATACATTCCCTCTTTAACCAATTTATTAGAAAGAAAAACAAATCCAGGTCTGGTGTAATCCAAGGGGTTGCCATGACGATCCACACTGTCCCAGTCAATGAAGAGCACGATGTTCCCCATTGGCTGGGAGAGCAGTGCAGTGACCTGAGCTAACATCAATGGGTCAGCCCAGGTCACTGCAGTGGATGACAAGTGCTGCTGTCAGCGAGGTACATTACCTGCGCTGATCTACTGCACTGCTGACAGAACCTGTCACTGAGTTCAATGACCGCCGCCTTCACAGCCAAGTATCGCGAGCGGCCCGTGACGTCACCACTAGTCAGTCTCGGGTCGGAAGCGAGAGAAGGGGATGTGACAAGCGGCGGCCATGAAGGACAGTGACAGCGCTGAGGTCGGGACTTCATCACCGCAGGTAAGCCGAGCGGGACCATGTGTGCAGAGTGCAGGTGGGCGGACCCATGTGTGCTGGTGGCGGAGTGCGAAGTGGGTGGCGCTGAGGACGTCAGTGTCGTGGACTGCTTGGCTGGGGATAGGTGTGTGTGTGTGTGTGTACATGCCGCGTGCAGGAGGGGGCGGAGTGAGCTGAGCGGGGAAGTGTGGGCTTCCTGCACGTAACTAGGATAAACATCGGGTTACTAACCAAAGCGCTTTGCTTGGATACCCGATGTTTATCTTGGTTACTAGCTTCTGGCAGGCTGCCAGCGATGGCTCCTGCACACTGTAGCTGTAAAAAGCCCTGCTTTTTGCTGCTAGAACCGTTCTCGAACGTATCTAGAACTATCGAGCTTTAGCAAAAAGCTCGAGTTCTAGTTCGATCTAGAACAGCCCCCAAAATCACTCGAGCCGCGAACTGGAGAACCTCGAACCGCGAACCGCGCTCAACTCTACTTCTAAGTAGTGTGATAGCTATTGATCTTTTACCTTGTAGGGTTAAACAGGCAGGGGCAGTGTGGGCCTTGGCCTTGTTTGTTAGAGCAGGAGCTTGGCTGTCACTTAAGCTGACAATGGGTGTCAGCCGCTCCCGAAAAAGATTGTGCGGGCACAACTCCTGTCCCGCATGATTGCCAAGATGTACTGATTCCTCTATTAGCAGGAATGCACTGCAAAATAGGATGTACTAGTATGTCCAATGATCGAAAGAAATTAATTTTCATGGCCCAGAGGTGGAAGTACAATAAAGATTATCAAGCAATATAATTAAGTTTGTTTATATGAATTCTGTAAAGCTGGTAATTTATCAAAAATGATGATATTGGCTATGTGGAAAGTAGATTTATTCCTTACAGCAGTAGATATTTTAGCTATGCAATTGTTTACCATTTTGACAGATCCATATTTAGTTGCCTATACCTTGTTTAGACAAATCCAAAATTTGTGTGGTGCTAATGCATACCCATCTATCTGAATATGTCTACCACAGACATTCATGACAGAAAAACCCTATGTTTTAACAAATATTTTTGTTAGTATTTCCCTCCTGAGTAGAAAATGTAAACATTCTTATTTTTAGTACTGTTATAAGGAATGCTGACATTATCCTGCGAGATGCATGCCAAAGGCCAAAAAGCCTCTATCAGATATTTGTATGTAGATAAAGACAAGCAAACATAGCAAATCAAATATTTGGGGTTAACAGATATCATGAACTGCTATATACTAAGTTAAAATAATAAAAAATACAATATGACAAGAGATTGAAATTTACACTTCAATCAGACTTTCATAAAAGTATTCATTTCAATCATCTTTGCAGCATACAGGGGAAGTGATCTCAGTGTTTCCTTTCTAGCTGTATTAATGCCTATTAAGATGTAAGAATGGAGACTAGGCGTGAAGCGTGAAATAATGAAGATAATGTGCCGTTGTCCATTTCCATTAGTACCTTCTTGAAGATAAGGAGATCCAAGCTACTAAGCGTAAAGAAACAACTCTAACATAAAATTGGAAAGACTGAGAGAATTAGAAGGATTTGTGTTCATTTTTATAGACATCGGGTTTTCATGATTAGTAAGCTATCAGCATATAGAAGATATCAAAATATGGAAACCACTCTCCAAAATTAAATTTCCTAATGGCTTCATTAATACTGTCGTTGACATGATTTAAACATCATGGATTTTTTTTAAGAGTTTTATAGCTGTACCTGAGGGAAGACCAGCAAAGAGAGATATCAGTGGTTCTTGATGAGGCCTTTAAACAGCGGGGTTGACTCAAGTAACAGTTTGCTTAAGGACTATTGCTATGCAGACAGTGAAATCATCCGAATAAAGTCATTTAAGCAGAAAGCGGACATGTATTGAATAACAATAATGGTAATGGCTATTTGAATCAGCAACAAACAATGACCTCAAAAAGTATAGCTAGTACACAACGAGAAATAGTTACCTACGCATTACATGCTTAGTATATTATTGTATTCATAAATATTATGTATATATTGGTAAAAAATGCATTTATATGTAGCATAATTTTTCACTCGTTAGTAACATCAGCAGGAGTAGCAACAGCAGACAAAAACTCCATGACAAAAGTGTCACGGACTGCAATAATGCAAGATCTATGCAGCACACTGAAAAATACATCCTAGTCTGCACAGTCTATGACAAGGACATTGGAGAGCCATGACTTTTTCATCTTGATGAAATTTAGTCTACACTTTCAAGGGACAGCTGGATGTGCTTATCCATCAGGAGACCACAAGCAGTACTGAAAACACGTTCTGAGAGAATGAGGGCTGGCGGGTATGACAAAACCTCTAATGCTTGACTGGTGAACACAGGCTTCTTTTTCCTTTTTCAAGATCAAAATGATATTGATATCGATATTGAGCTCTAGATACTCCTGCACTATCCTCTCAAGTCGTTCACTTAGTGTCAGACTTGTATTCTGGTCTGCTGGTGCATGGGATGGTCTAAAAAATATGTGCCACAACTCAGAGAATTTACTCTTGCCACTTAAACTGCTGCTTCTAATGATGACTCAATGTTACCAGGCTAGGAAGTCTAGGACTACGATGCACATTGTGTGCCTCACTGCTGTCTTGCGGAAAACCACTCGAGATTGTGCAGAAGCTTGTTTCAATACTCCAGTATTCGAGTGTACCTTTCCAGGGGAGAACCACCTGGCAACATTTAGTCATGGATCTAACAGAGTGACAATCGAGTAGTCAGCACTATTTCTAATCATAAAAATACGGACATCACGTTGCAGATAGTGAGACAAGAAGGCGCTCATGTGTTAGACAATTCCATGAGATTCTATTCCATGGTGTGTTGGTGGTGTGGTAACAATTAAGCTTGTCTTCTCTATCCCCTTGCACCAACCATGGATAAAAGAGATGGGATCAAGATCTTCGTCTCTGACGTTTTCTGCGCCCATCCCCTCTTCCTGATCCATTTCTTCCTCGGCTTCTGCACCTTCAATACCAGTTTGTCTGTTACCATGTTCCCACCTTGATCAATAAACGTCACTCTCCCATGACACCCATCTGTGCTACAACTGTCCAGACCTTCCAGAAAATAGTATGCCTTCCTCATACTCCTCTACTTAATCCTCTTCCTCTGGGACCCCAACCTCCTCCCACAGACTATCCAAAGTATGCTCCAATATGTGGATGAGCCCAATAGTGATGCTGATGACTGCATCATCAGCGCTAACCATCTTTGCAGCCATTTAGAAACTGTGCAGGAAGGTGCAGAGCTCTTTTCTCTTTGCCAACTCCAATGTTTGCTCACTAGAGCATTGACTAACAGAACTTCCCACATGTACACCTCGAACATACCGCCTATTCACTCTTTCACCACAACTTTGTTTTGATTTACCACTCATGGTTGATGTACTTTTCCACTTTCAAATAGATGTTTCACAACCCTATGACCATACCTGTCAGACACCTGACACAAAAAAGAGAATTTATTTATTTTGTGCCTGAGTTGGCAATATTGTAAAAGCATAGAAAAATGCCAATAACTCCAAATATGGTTCAATGCGTAATTTAGAGCAGACACTGAAAAGTGCCAAGACATTTTTACCTAGTTCACTAGCAAATTGACAGCAGGCAGTACTAACTAACAATACCTAGAAATGTGATTGACTGCATAATTTGGAGCAGGCCATAACATGCAGCAATACCTAGAAATGTGTTTCACTGCCTAATTGGGAGCAGCCAGTAATATGTAGCAATACCTAGAAATGTCTTTCATGTGCTAATTGCGAGCAGCCAGTAATACATAATAATACCTAGAAAAGTGTTTCACTGGATAATTGGGAGCAGCCAGTAATGCATAGCAATACCTAAAATGTGTTTCTATTAATAATTGGGAGAAGCCAGTAATACGTAGCAATACCTAGAAATGTGTTTCACTGGATAATTGGGAGCAGCCAGTAATACGTAGCAATATTTAGAAATGTGTTTCACTGGCTAATTGTGAGCAGCAAGTAATAAGTAGCCATAGCTATTAAGATCCTTCACTGACAATTCTTTAGAAGGCATCAATAAGTACCTTTCCCTATTTCTATCATGAAATACAGATTTGTGGCACACACCTTTCCCTACACTGCATTTCCCTATTCTACACTATCACTCTCCTATCTTTCTCAACTACCTATCAATAAATGCCTAGGTAAGCTAACTGTCTAGAAGCCACAGCTGCGGCACCTTCCCTAAGGTTTTTCATTCACAAAATGGTACCAACGCCACATGTCTGCAATTTATATGCAGACAGATATGTGACTTAAGCAGCAAATGACACAAGTCCTTGTGTCTGAGCCTTGTGGATGTTTGCGGTGTCATGATTTGCTACAGGAACATCCACAAATTAAGTTAAAAAAAAAAATGGCACAATTCGCAACTTCTCCTGAGTCCCCACTAGGTTGAGTCAAAGGGTGCAGCGGACAATCACAGCCATGCCAATACTTGCCATGGTTGTGCTGGCTCTGGAAGTGTCCACAGTCTAAAAGATTGTTAATTTGCTGCTCGACAAGCTTTATTTGGGTAACAAACCTAAACAGGAACCAGATGTACAGTAAAAAGTCCATGTTCGGGGTTCCGCATTGGACTCAAGGTGTCCGGCGTGAATCCCAAACTTTACAGTTTGGATTCGCTCATCCCTACTGAGGAGGGGTTGAAACGTAGTGAAGCCTGCAATAAAGGAATGAATTTAGAAAGAAAGTGAGTGCCAGGATTACCAGACTGCAGACCATACAGGAAACACAGTAATGATGAGATGTAGTCAATAATCATTTGCATGTAGTTATCTTAAAGGTGAAATCTTCTCTGATTGGAGTCAATCTCTTTCTTTTGTTCTTTATCTTGTCCAGGTGCCTTGTCCTTGATAGTCTGCTCAGAGAACTGCCAACTCCCAGTACAGTGAGGCGGCAAAATGCAGCGACCAGAGAGTCATCATCAGAAGACCACATCAGACAGCCTAAGGCGGGCTTTGCACATTGTGACATCGCAAGCCGATGCTGCGATGTCGCACGCGATAGTCCCTGCCCCCATTGCAGGTACGAAATCTTGTGATAGCTGGCGTAGCGAAAATTGTCGCTACGACAGCTTCACATGCACTCAACCGGCCCTGCGACCGTCGCTCTGGCCGGCGACCCACCTCCTTCCTAAGGGGGCGGGTCGTGCGGCATCATAGCGACGTCACACAGCAGGCGGCTAATAGCGGTGGAGGGGCGGAGATGAGCAGGATGTAAACATCCCGCCCACCTCCTTCCTTCCGCATAGCCGCCGGTGGCAGGTAAGCTGATTTTCCTCGCTCCTGCGGTGTTATACACAGCGATGTGTGCAGCCGCAGGAGCGAGAAACTACATCGTACCTGTTGTGGCAGCATAATTATGAAAAAGTCGGAGCCTGCAACGATGATAACGACGCTTTTGCGCTCGTTAATCGTATCATCTAGCATTTACACACTACGATCTCGAAAGTGATGCCGGAAGTGCGTCACTTTCGATTTGACCCCACCGACATCGCACGTGCGATGTTGCAACGTGCAAAGCCGCCCTATGGGTAAGTTCACACAGTGCGTTTTTTCGCGGCGCTTTTGCGTGTTTTTCGGGTGCGTTTTTGCTCAGAAAACTACATGACATTGCTTCCCCAGCAAAGTCTATGAGTGGTGCCCACAAAAACGCAGCATGTCAATTATTTTTGCGTTTTTCACTGCGTTTTCCACCAATTGAGTTCAATGAGATGTTCAAAAACACAATCAAAACAGCAAATTGCAAATATAGCTGCATTTTAGTGCATTTTTATTACTAAAAACGCAGCTATAAACGCAAGGGGTGGGTAGTAAAGTGACATGTACAAGAAGAGGATTCCTTCTGTCAGTAAACACAGAAGCGTGAATCCTCCCGGTACCGCCACCGCTGCTTCCATTTTCCACCCGGTGCCATGTCCGCTCCCGTGCAGGCGGTGGAAGCGGCTGCTTAATCAAAATTCAACAGTAGAAAAATGTCATACTCATCTGTCTGCAGACTCCCGTGCCATGTCCGCTCCCAGCTCCTCTCCCAGTCCCACCACCCCCGCTCCGGCTGTGTGCCGGCTCCCAGGCACGTCCGATAGCTGCATGACCTGGCCGTGAGGACCTGGCGGTGATCACCTGATGCGGTCACCTGACGCATCAGCTGATCATAAGTCTCGCGGTGACGCCGCGTGACTGATTCCTTGGCGTTTGCAGTCAGTTCATGACAGCTGCAGACAGGCCGGGGTGATCTCCGGAGTTCAGGTGAGAGCACCGGAGATTAGCCCGGGATGTCTGCAGCTGTCATGAACTGAATCACAAGTGCCGGGGAATCAGTCACTCGGCACTCGCTGTAAAGTCCAGGTTGCACGCCAGAGCTCAGGTGAGAGCTCCGGAGTGCAGTGCAGGTACCTGAATCCAGGCCTGACATTACTGGAGATTCCTCCAGTAGCCAGTCCAACGCTGCATAGAAGTGTTTTTTTTTTTGCACTGATGCATCAGCTGATTGTATAAAAGCCGTTTATACAATCAGCTTTTGTGTCATGTAATTCAGGCCTTGAATCTGACACATCATCTGATCGCTTTGCCTTCCAGCAAACCGATCAGATAATATTGGATCCGGATTGGACGGCGCGGGACCCTTGACCCAGGATTACTTCGGAGGGGGGTTATTTATTTCAATAAAGATGGAGTCACTAATAGTGTTGTGTTTTATTTGTAATAAAAATATTTTTCTGTGTGTTGTGGGTTTTTTTTATCTTTACTAGAAATTCATGGTGGCCATGTCTAATATTGGCGTGACACCATGAATTTCGGGCTTAGGGACAGCCGATAATACACAGCTAGCCCTAACCCTATTATTACCCAGCGAGCCACCCGGCATCAGGGCAGCTGGAAGAGTTGAATACAGCGCCAGAAGATGGCGCTTCTATGAAAACGCCATTTTCTGGGCTGGCTGCGGACTTCAATTCGCAGCGGAGGTGCCCAGAAATCTTAGGCACACTGCATTGCGGATTCAAATCCTCAGCTGCCTAGTTGTACCTGGCTGTACACAAAAATTAGGCGAAGCCCACGTCATTTTTTTTTTTTAATTATTTCATGAAATTCATTAAATAATTTAAAAAAAAAAAGAGCTTCCCTATATTTTTGGTTCCCAGCCGGGTACAAATAGGCAGCTGGGGGTTGGGGGCACCCCATGCCTGCCTGCTGTACCCGGCTAGCATACAAAAATATGGCAAAGCCCACGTCATTTTTTTTGTTTGGGGGGGGGCAAAGAAATCCTGCATACAGTCCTGGAAGGAGGATGCTGAGCCTTGTAGTTCGACAGCTGCTGTCTGTTCTCCTGCATACACTATTGGATGGAGGATGCTGAGCCTTGTAGTTCTGCAGCTGCTGTCTGCTCTCCTGCATCCACTAGTGGATGGAGTATGCTGAGCCTTGTAGGTCTACTCCCCCTGACTCTCCCTCCAGCATACAGTCCTGGATGGAGCATGCTGAGCCTTGTAGTTCTGCAGCTGTCTGCTCTCCTGCACACACTAGTGGAGAATGAAGAACATATGGAAAAAGGAAATGACATCAGACCTTTTTTTTTTTTCAACAATCTTTAATGGCAATGTTCACTGATAAAAAAACGCAGAACAACGCAGTGAGCAAAAACGCAGCCAAAAACGCACCAAAAAGCGGTAAAAACGCATGCGTTTTTTCATGCGTTTTTAAAGACGCTGCGTTTCTGTGCATTTTTAGCACTAAAAAACGCACAAAAATGCAGCGTCAAAAAAACGCAGTGTGTTCACATAGCCTAAAGGGGGTTTTACACGCTACGACATCGCTAATGTGAACTCGTTGGGGTCACGGAATTGGTGACGCACATCCGGCCGCATTAGCGATGCCGTTGCGTGTGACACCAATGAGCGATTTTGCATCGTTGCAAAAATGTGCAAAATCGCTCATCGGTGACATGGGGGTCCATTCTCAAAAATCGTTACTGCAGCAGTAACGAGGTTGTTCCTCGTTCCTGCGGCAGCACACATCGCTCTGCGTGACACCGCAGGAACGAGGAAGCTCTCCTACCTGCCTCCCGGCCGCTATGCGGCAGCAAGGAGGTGGGCGGGATGTTACGTCCCGCTCAGCTCCGCCCCTCCGCTGCTATTGGGCGGCCGCTCAGTGACGTCGATGTGACACCGCACGGACCGCCCCCTTAGAAAGGAGGCGGTTCGCCGGTCACAGCGACGTCACCGGGCAGGTAAGTAGTGTGACGGGTCTGGGCAATGTTGTGCGGCACGGGCAGCGATTTGCCCGTGTCGCGCAACAGATGGGGGCGGGTACCCACACTAGCGATATCGGGACTGATATCGCAGTGTGTAAAGCCTGCTTAAGGCTATGTATATATTTGCAATTTGCTGTTTTCATTGCGTTTTTGAACATCTCATTGAACTCAATGGGTGGAATATGCAGTGAAAAACGCAAAAATAATTGACATGCTGCGTTTTTGTGGGCACCACAAAAACGCAGCTAAAAAATACGCTGTGTGCAGACAGCAAAAATGAAAACTCATAGACTATGCTGGGGAAGCAAAGTCATGCAGTTTTCTGAGCAAAAACGCACCTGAAAAACGCTCAAAAACGCCACGTAAAATGCACTGTGTGAACTTACTATAATGGTGCTCCCCTTCTGGCTGTGCCAATAGCAAAAACACCACTCACCCTACCAATCCACCCTATATATGCCCCAACAAACTTCGGCATACTTTATGAGAAAATGCACAGTAGAAGTATGGCATAACTATCCTGTTGCTAAAATAAGCAATGGTCAAAGGGTCAGGTTGTATATTTGGTAGCTTTGGCTCTCTCTTCTGACACAGCACATCCCTCCTATGATGTTGTAGCCCAAATAGAGCAGGATCTACAGCTAAGTATGCCAGCAGGGAGAAGTTGATAACAGCACAGCTTGGAAACAGATTAGGGCTATGTGCACACGCTGCGTTTTTTTGACGCTGCGTTTTTGTGCGTTTTTGGCCGCTAAAAACGCACAAAAACGCACCTGCGTCGAAAAAACGCGGCAAAACATTTTTTGGTGCATTTTTTTGCTGCGTTTTGCTGCGTTTTTGCTCACTGCGTCCTTATGCGTTTTTTATCAGTGAACAAAAAAAAAAAAGGTCTGATGTCATTTCCTTCTTCAATGTGTTCTTCATTCTCCACTAGTGTATGCAGAAGAGCAGACAGCTGCAGAACTACAAGGCTCAGCATCCTCGATCCAATAGTGTATGCAGGAGAGCAGACAGCAGCTGTCGAACTACAAGGCTCAGCATCCTCCATTCACTAGTGTATGCAGGAGAGCAGACAGCAGCTGTCGAACTACAAGGCTCAGCATCCTCCTTCCAGGACTGTATGCAGGATTTCTTTGCCCCCCCCAAAATAAAAATGACGTGGGCTTCGCCATATTTTTGTATGCTAACCGGGTACAGCGGCAGGTGCGGGCTGCCCCCAACCCCCAGCTGCCTATTTGTACCCGGCTGGGAACCAAAAATATAGGGAAGCCCTTTTTTTTAAAATTATTTCATGAATTTCATGAAATAATTTAAAAAAAAATGACGTGGGCTTCGCCCCATTTTTGAGTCCAGCCGGGTACAACTAGGCAGCTGGGGATTGGAATCCACAGTGCAGGGTGCCCATGCTTTCTGGGCACCCCCGCTGTGAATTGCAGTCCCACAGCCACCCCAGAAAATGGCGCTTTCATAGAAGCGCCATCTTCTGGCGCTGTTCAAGGGGGAAGGGAAAGAACTGCTTAACATGGGAAGCACACCAAGTCAATATTAAATAGAAGGGATTTTATTGAATCACACACAAAAATTTAAAAACATTTAAAAGATACATATAACCCAC
Source organism: Anomaloglossus baeobatrachus (assembly GCF_048569485.1). Classification (NCBI taxonomy): domain Eukaryota; kingdom Metazoa; phylum Chordata; class Amphibia; order Anura; family Aromobatidae; genus Anomaloglossus; species Anomaloglossus baeobatrachus. The sequence goes on along the minus strand of NC_134353.1, from coordinate 205,933,767 downwards.
ACCTGGGTATCTCCATAAGCTGAAGTTATTTATGTGAAAGTATGTCTAACAACATATCACAATTATAATACAGTATAATTCAGGTTATAACAACACTTAGTATGGCAAATAAAAAGAGCAGGCTCACCATAGCAACCAATATATCAGGTTAACATATACATTTCCTCAGGTGGAGGGTCAAACCATATATTATTCCACTATAGGGATACCCTGATACATAACCCTGGTAAGTATGTTGCTAAAGGGGATGAGCCAAGCTCAATAACGCATCAGATGGTATAAATCATGGTATGCCCATACTAAGCATTGTGCATGAGGTTAAATCCACTAAGGATCCCAATATATACCCCATCATATAAACACTTCAATAGAAAGGGGCAAAAGGTTCCAGTAAGGAACCAGATGGTAAACGCCTAATACAAGTGGTTACAAACCGATGGTGGACCCAGCCAGAAATGAAAACCTCATTGCATGGAGACCCCAGGGATACGCCCCACGCGTATCGCCGCTAGGCTTCCTCAGGGACAGACAATGGTAGTGATTCAAACACCTATCCTCTTATATAGTGTGCATATTATAATTACATATTGCCCAGTATCACCTGTGTGCTCTGGTCCGGACCATTTTCGAGCAAAGAGTGCCTCACGTGTGCAAAACGTCGGTCATGGTAGCTCCAGCCCATGGCCGACGCTGCACAGGTATCTTGTGCATATCATAAAGATCCGGCTCCTGTGAGTAAGTTCGTATCGCGCGCATGTGTGACCTACACATCGTCACCATCTCCAATCATCACGAGTGTGGAGTGAGTATGTAGAGGGGAGGGGAGCTAGCACCTGCGCTTGCGCAGTATAGTCAAAACCATGCCGTAGTGAATATTTCCAGCAGAGGAGTATCACAATACCGTAGACGGGCCCAAAGGAAAGAATATATATGAAATATCAGGCATCGCATGACAGATGGGCATCTCATCTACATATTTCCCCTGTCAAAAAACCGTGAGGAGCAAATCGGAGAACCAATACACATAATGTATTAAGGTATATTGTCCCTGTTAGTTTAGAGATTATAGCCACATACCACAAGGGGAGGCATAATGAGGATAGATCACGTTGTAATTATGTATCATCAATAGAGATGAGCGAACCGGTCGCGGTTCGGCTCGAGGTGGTTCGCCGAACGGAGGTCCCGTTCGAGTTCGGCTCGTCGAACGTTCGACGAACCGAACTCGAACGTATAGGCTAGAATGGGAGGCAATCACAAACACATAAAAATGCATTATAAATGTACACAAACAGTTAATAAACATTGCCATAACACTTACCGGTCCTCGCGATCCCTTCTGCACTCTGTCTCCTGCCGCTATTCCATCCGATGATCGCTGAATCCTCCCGGTGACCTGCACTGCCAGCAGAGAAGCAGGACCTATCGTGACGTCAAAATAGCCATGTGACCAGTCACGTGGCTATTATCTCATTGGCTACAGACTGGTCACATGACTATGACACGTCATGTAGGACCTGCGAGTGCATCTCTCCGGTACACGGTGCACATATGTGTATCGCCGTGTACCGGAGACATGCTCTAGCACACGGTCGACTCCCCGTTCCGTTAGGGACCGGCTGACACAGCCGATCATTAACGGAGATCACCGTTGCCATAGCAACGCAGTTAGCGGTGACGTCACAGCTAACCGCGGCTCCGAGAGCACCGTTGCTATGGTAACGCGTCTGTCAGCGTTACCGCTAGCAGCCAGCACTGATCTTTCACGGAGTGAAGGCTGCACGCTGCTTCCCGATTGTAGTGAGCATTGTAGTGAGGATGGAGGTTCCCCAGCCCATGATGAGCTGGTGAATCTCATCCTTCCTCACTACAATCGTCACTACTACTACACTAGAAAGAAAGAAGACAGAAGAGCAGGATCGTGGAGGGCTGACAGGGGGTAATAAAGATGGAGTCTCTAATGTGTCTGTGTATTTATTTCTATTAAAGTATTTTTTCTCTGTGTGGTGTCTTTTTTTTAACCCTTTATTGGAGATTCTTAATGGCCGGGTCAAACGTGCCTGACATTAAGAATCTCTGGCTTAATACTGGCTGGTAAAATAAAACCAGTATTAACTCATGATTACCCAACAAGCCACCCGGCTCCAGGGCTGTTGGAAGAGTTGGATACAGCGCCAGATGATGGCGCTTCTATGAGAGCGCCATTTTCTGGGACGGCTGCGGACTGAAATCCGCAGCAGAGGCGCCCACAAACCTCGGGCTAACCTGTGCTGCGGATTCCAATCCCCAGCTGCCTAGTTGTACCCGGCTGGACACAAAAATAGGGCGAAGCCCACGTCATTTGTTTTTTAATTATTTCATGAAATAAGTGAAATAATTAAAAAAAACGGGCTTCCCTATATTTTTGGTTCCCAGCCGGGTACAAATAGGCAACGGGGGGTTGGAGGCAGCCCGTGGCTGCCAGCTGTACCTGGCTAGCATACAAAAATATGGCGAAGCCCACGTCATTTTTTTGGTGGGCAAAAAACCTCTGCATACAGTCCTGGATGGAGTATGCTGAGCCTTGTAGTTCTGCAGCTGCTGTCTGCTCTTCTCCATACAGACAGACAGCAGCTGCAGAACTACAAGGCTCAGCATACTCCATCCAGGACTGTATGCAGAAGTTTTTTGCCCCCTGAAAAAATTATGTGGGCTTCGCCATATTTTTGTATGCTAGCCAGGTACAGCAGGCAGGTACGGCTGCCCCCAACCCCCAGTTGCCTATTTGTACCCGGCTGGGAACCAAAAATAAAGGGAAGCCCTTTTTTTATTATTTCATGAATTTCAAGAAATAATTAGAAAACAAATGACGTAGGCTTTGCCCCATTTTTGTGTCCAGCCAGGTACAACTAGGCAGCTGGGGATTGGAATCCGCACCACCGGTTGGCCTGAGCTTTCTGGGCCCCACTGCTGCGAATTGCAGTCTGCAGCCACCTCAGAAAATGGCATTTTCATAGAAGCGCCATCTTCTGGCGCTGTATCCAACTCTTCCAGCACCTGCCTGCTATACCTGGCTAGCATACAAAAATATGGCGAAGCTCACGTCCTTTTTTTGTAGTTTTTTGGCAAAAAAAATAAAAAATGCTTCCCTGGATTTTCCATTGCCAGTGAAGGTAACACCAAGCAGTGGGGGTTAGCAGCCAGTAGCTGCTTGGATTACCCTTAGCTAGCAATACAAAAAATGCAGCGGGAGCCCATATATATTTTTTTTAATTATTTATTTAAATAACTAAAAATAAAATGGGCTTCCCTGTATTTTGATTGCTGGACATCACAGTGCTGGAAAAATAAATCTTTAAAAAAATGACGTAGCGCTCCGCGGTATTTTTGATTCTCAGCGCAGATAAAGCAGACAGCTATAGGTTGCCACCCCCATCTGCCTGCCGTTACCTTGGTTGGCAATCAAAATACAGGGAAGCCCATTAATTTTTTCTATTTAAAAAATAGTTAAAAAAAAAAATTACGTTGGGTCCCCCCATTTTTGATAGCCAGCTAGGGTAAAGCAGACGGCTGTAGCCTGAAAACCACAGCTGGCAGCTTTACCGTGGTTGGGGATCCAATGTGGAGGTCCCCTCAGGCTCTTTTTTATAATTATTTTATAAATATTAATAATTACACAATAAAAGTAGGGTCCCCCCCAAATTGGATCACCAGCCAAGGTAAAGCGGACAGCTGTGGTCTGGTATTCTCAGGGTGGGAAGGTCCATAGTTATTGGGCCTTCACAGCCTAAAAATAGCAGGCCGCAGGCACCCCAGACGTGGCGCATCCACTAGATGCACCAATCCTGGCGCTTCACCCCAGCTCATCCCGTGCCCTGGTGCAGTGGCAAACGGGGTAATAAATCGGGTTGATACTAGCTGTAAAGTCACCTGAGATCAAGCCCAGCAGTTTGTGATGTCATGGCGTCTATTAGATTCCCAACATCATAAACTGTCAGTACTAACAAAAACAAAAAATCTACAAAAGAAATTTATTTGAAAAAACAGTCCCCAAAACATTTCCTCTTTCACCAATTTATTGTAAGAAAAAAAATAAAGGGGTCCCACGACGACTCTGGACCGTCTAGAATATGGGGGGGAGACACTCAGGGAACGTATCCCCCATTTTCTAGGAGTGCGGACCCTTCATGTGAGGAGTGTGGGTGCAATGAATCTGCACTCACTCTCCCCGGGTCCACAGCAGCAGAGTCCATGTCGTAATGGTTGCTACCAAAGCTGCAATGCCCTGCTCATGAGGTAAGGGCATGCCTAATCAGGAGAACTACTGTAGAGGAAGCTCTGCTCACTGGTATATAGGTGCTCAGAGGTAATAATAGATAAAATTAGTGAGTAACCTCGGCACTCTATATCTCCCAGACTAAGTCAGTAAGTCACAATGGATAGTAATGCAAAATCACTCTTTATTGGTCCGTATTAAGACATTTTTTTTTTCATAAGCATATATGTTTTTGTCCAAAACAAGTTACAAATGACATTTCGGCCCGAGCCTTCGTCAGATTGGACTTATCTGCATGTAATCATGAAAAATGACAATAATCAGTATCACATAAGAGTGAGAGAACAATAACATAAACTCGAACAATGTAGAGGTACAATTTGGATGCAGCAAAAAAATTGCAACACAGCAAGAAATGAAACACATGATACAAATGTCATAATACAGTACAAGGACAATATAGTAATGACAAATATGGGGTCAGAGTAGGCTAAAGCTGGTGTCACACATAACGACGACGACAACGACGTCGCTGCTACGTCACCATTTTCTGTGACGTTGCAGCGACGTCCCGTCGCTGTCGCTGTGTGTGACATCCAGCAACGACCTGGCCCCTGCTGTGAGGTCGCTGGTCGTTGCTGAATGTCCAGTTTCATTTTTTGGTCGTCACTCTCCCGCTGTGACACACACATCGCTGTGTGTGACAGCGAGAGAGCGACGAAATGAAGCGATCAGGAGCCGGCACTGGCAGCTGCGGTAAGCTGTAACCAGCGTAAACATCGGGTAACCAAGGGAAGACCTTTCCCTGGTTACCCGATGTTTACGCTGGTTACCAGCCTCCGCTCTTGCTGCCAGTGCCGGCTCCTGCACTGTGACATGTGGCTGCAGTATGCATCGGGTAATTAACCCGATGTATACTGTTGCAAGGAGAGCAAGGAGCCAGCGCTAAGCAAGCAGTGCGCGCGGCTCCCTGCTCTCTGCACTGTGACATGTAGCTGCAGCACACATCAGGTTAATTAACCCGATGTGTGCTGCAGGAGAGCAAGGAGCCAGCGCTAAGCGCGGCTCCCTGCTCTCTGAACTGTGACATGTAGCTGCAGCACACATCGGGTTAATTAACCCGATGTGTGCTGCAGGAGAGCAAGGAGCCAGCGCTAAGCGCGGCTCCCTGCTCTCTGAACATGTAGCACAGCGACCTTATGATCGCTGCTTCTGCTGTGTTTGACAGCTAAGCAGCGATCATAACAGCGACTTACAAGGTCGCTGTTACGTCACCGAAAATGGTGACGTAACAGCGACGTCGTTGTCGCTGTCGTTTAGTGTGACACCAGCTTTAGACAGCTCTGGTACGAAAGAGATGTCAATCATAAAGTAACATGTGCAGTAGGTGTAGAGCTACAGTATGCATGGCAGAGCTAATGGGTAGACCGACCATAGAAAAAGAATGGAGAAAAAGTGGAGAAAAAGTGGCGCATAAGAGGAGAAAAAGTGGAGAAAAAGTGGAGAAAAAGTGGAGAAAAAGTGGAGCATAAGAGGAGAAAAAGTGGAGAAAAAAGTGGAGAAAAAGTGGAGAAAAAGTGGAGAAAAAGTGGAGCATAAGAGGAGAAAAGGTGGAGAAAAAGTGGAGAAAAAAGTGGAGAAAAAAGTGGAGAAAAAGTGGAGAAAAAGTGGAGAAAAAGTGGAGCATAAGAGGAGCATAAGAGGAGAAAACGTGGAGCATAAGAAGAGAAAAAGTGGAGAAAAAGTGGAGCATAAGAGGAGAAAAAGTGGAGAAAAAAGTGGAGAAAAAGTGGAGAAAAAGTGGAGCATAAGAGGAGAAAAAGTGGAGATTAAGAGGAGAAAAAGTGGAGAAAAAGTGGAGAAAAAGTGGAGAAAAAGTGGAGAAAAAGTGGAGAAAAAGTGGAGAAAAAGTGGAGATTAAGAGGAGAAAAAGTGGAGAAAAAGTGGAGCATAAGAGGAGAAAAAGTGGAGAAAAAGTGGAGAAAAAGTGGAGAAAAAGTGGAGCATAAGAGGAGAAAAAGTGGAGATTAAGAGGAGAAAAAGTGGAGAAAAAGTGGAGCATAAGAGGAGAAAAAGTGGAGAAAAAGTGGAGATAAAGTGGAGAAAAAGTGGAGAAAAAGTGGAGAAAAAGTGGAGAAAAAGTGGAGCATAAGAGGAGAAAAAGTGGAGAAAAAGTGGGGAAAAAGTGGAGAAAAAGTGGAGCATAAGAGGAGAAAAAGTGGAGAAAAAGTGGAGAAAAAGTGGAGCATAAGAAGAGAAAAAGTGGAGAAAAAGTGGAGAAAAAGTGGAGCATAAGAGGAGAAAAAGTGGAGAAAAAAGTGGAGAAAAAGTGGAGCATAAGAGGAGAAAAAGTGGAGATTAAGAGGAGAAAAAGTGGAGAAAAAGTGGAACATAAGAGGAGAAAAAGTGGAGAAAAAGTGGAACATAAGAGGAGAAAAAGTGGAGAAAAAGTGGAGAAAAAGTGGAGAAAAAGTGGAGAAAAAGTGGAGCATAAGAGGAGAAAAAGTGGAGAAAAAGTGGAGAAAAAGTGGAGAAAAAGTGGAGAAAAAGTGGAGCATAAGAGGAGAAAAAGTGGAACATAAGAGGAGAAAAAGTGGAGAAAAAGTGGAGATTAAGAGGAGAAAAAGTGGAGAAAAAGTGGAGCATAAGAGGAGAAAAAGTGGAGAAAAAGTGGAGAAAAAGTGGAGAAAAAGTGGAGCATAAGAGGAGAAAAGGTGGAGAAAAAGTGGAGAAAAAGTGGAGCATAAGAGGAGAAAAGGTGGAGAAAAAGTGGAGAAAAAGTGGAGCATAAGAGGAGAAAAAGTGGAGAAAAAGTGGAGAAAAAGTGGAGAAAAAGTGGAGCATAAGAGGAGAAAAAGTGGAGAAAAAAGGTGGAGCATAAGAGGAGAAAAAGTGGAGCATAAGAGGAGAAAAAGTGGAGATTAAGAGGAGAAAAAGTGGAGAAAAAGTGGAGCATAAGAGGAGAAAAAGTGGAGAAAAAGTGGAGAAAAAGTGGAGAAAAAGTGGAGCATAAGAGGAGAGAAAGTGGAGAAAAAAGTGGAGAAAAAGTGAAAAAAAAGTGGAGAAAAAGTGGAGAAAAAGTGGAGCATAAGAGGAGAAAAAGTGGAGAAAAAGTGGAGAAAAAAATGGAGAAAAAGTGGAGAAAAAGTGGAGAAAAAGTGGAGCATAAGAGGAGAAAAAGTGGAGAAAAAGTGGAGAAAAAAATGGAGAAAAAGTGGAGAAAAAGTGGAGAAAAAGTGGAGAAAAAGTGGAGAAAAAGTGGAGCATAAGAGGAGAAAAAGTGGAGAAAAAGTGGAGAAAAAGTGGAGCATCAGAGGAGAAAAAGTGGAGAAAAAGTGGAGATTAAGAGAAGAAAAAGTGGAGAAAAAGGGGAGCATAAGAGGAGAAAAAGTGGAGAAAAAGTGGAGAAAAAGTGGAGAAAAAGTGGAGAAAAAGTGGAGCATAAGAGGAGAAAAAGTGGAGAAAAAGTGGAGAAAAAGTGGAGAAAAAGTGGAGCATAAGAGGAGAAAAAGTGGAGAAAAAGTGGAGAAAAAGTGGAGCATAAGAGGAGAAAAAGTGGAGAAAAAGTGGAGATTAAGAGGAGAAAAAGTGGAGAAAAAGTGGAGCATAAGAGGAGAAAAAGTGGATAAAAAAGTGTAGCAAAAGTGTTGAAAAAAATGGAGAAAAAGTGGAATACCCTCTGGTACCTTTCATGTGGCACTAAGGGGTGCTTAGCTTTGTATTTAGCCAAAAAAATGAAAAAAAAAATGACGTAGGGTTCCCCCTAGTTTTGTAGCCAGCTAGGGTAAAGCAGACGGCTGCAGCCTGCAGACCACAGCTGGCAACCTCACCTTGGCTGGTAATCCAAAACTGAGGGCACCCCACGCTGTTATTTTAAATTAAATAAATAATTTAAAAAAAAAAAAACACGTAAGGGTCCCCCAAAATTGGATCACCAGCCAAGGTAAAGCAGACAGCTGGGGCCTGATATTCTCAGACTAGGGAGGTCCATGGTTATTGGAATCTCCCCAGCCTAAAAATAGCAGGCCGCAGCCGCCCCAAAAGTGGCGCATCCATTAGATGCGCCAATCCTGGTGCTTCACCCCAGCTCATCCCGCGCCCTGGTGCGGTGGCAAACGGGGTAATATATGGGGTTAATACCAGATGTGTAATGTCACCTGGCATCAAGCCCTGGGGTTGGTGAGGTCAGGCGTCTATCAGATACCCGACATCACCAACCCAGTCAGTAATAAAAAAAAATAGACGACAAACACATTTTTATTTGAAAAAACACTCCCCAAAACATTCCCTCTTTAACCAATTTATTAGATTGAAAAACAAATCCAGGTCTGGTGTAATCCAAGGGGTTGCCATGACGATCCACACTGTCCCAGTCAATGAAGAGCAGGATGTTCCCCATTGGCTGGGAGAGCAGTGCAGTGACCTGAGCTAACATCAATGGGTCAGCCCAGGTCACTGCAGGGGGGTGACAAGTGCTGCTGTCAGCGAGGTACATTACCTGCGCTGATCTCCAGCACTGCCGACAGCCCCTGTCACTGAGTTCAGTGACCGGCGCCTTCCCCTCAAGTATCGCGAGAGGTCCGTGACGTCACCGCTAGTCAGTCTCGGGTCGGAAGCGAGAGGTGATGTGACAAGCGGCGGCCATGGAGGAAAGTGACAGCGCTGAGGTCGGGATGGCGGGACTTCATCACCGCAGGTAAGCCGAGCGGGGGGGGGGGATGTGTGTGTATGTGTATGCATGTGTACGTGTGTGTGTGTATATGTGTACATGCCGCGGGCAGGAGGGGGCGGAGCGAGCTGAGCGGGAAAGTGTGTGCTTCCACGTAACTAAGATAAACATCGGGTTACTAACCAAAGCGCTTTGCTTGGATACCCGATGTTTATCTTGGTTACCAGCTTCTGGCAGGCTGCCAGCGATGGCTCCTGCACACTGTAGCTGTAAAAAGCCCTGCTTTTTGCTGCTAGAACCGTTCTCGAACGTTTCTAGAACTATCGAGCTTTTGCAAAAAGCTCGAGTTCTAGTTCGATCTAGAACATGCCCCAAAATCACTCGAGCCGCGAACTGGAGAACCACGAACCACGAACCGCGCTCAACTCTAATCATCAACCTCTCACTGTGTCCACTCCTATCAGATAATATAACAACAATCTATATTCATATTCCATATTTGCATCTTTATGCAATATAGACCAATGGTACACCCGAAATCCATCAAATAGGCCACAAATTCATACTGTCCACTGTATGGCCCAATGCACATCTGAAGTCCCATAAGGTCCATTTTTCCCTTCGTTCTTTTGGGGGTTTGTATAGATATCATCAATTATCCTCCATTTCCATCCCAGATGAAGAAGTAGGTATGGTCCATCCTCCTGAGCAGGTAAGCGTATTGTCATTCCCGATTCTCTTGTATAGGGTGCATACCCCATCTGTCATATCCAAATCTCCTGTCCAAGTAAGCACGGTGATATCCATCATCCATGTCAGCATATATATTGTTTCAGCCCAAGAATCCTGTGAAAAGAAGTTCTTCATTAAGACCACATGGTGTGATGGAATTTAATTCAAAGATCCATCTGGATTCAGTCTGCAGCAGCCATTTCTGACAAGAACCCCCCCTGCCATTGCCCCTAAATTTCTGTAAGCCCAGTATACGTATGCCTCTAGGACTTGACCTATGATGTTGAAGAAAGTGGGTAGCTATAGGAGTAAGCACCTTACCCTTCCTTTGATCCGAGGCTGCTAAGTTGATAGTGGAGATGTGTTTTTGAATTCTTTTCCTCAACTCTTGTGACGTTTGGCCCACATATGTCAAATTACAAGGACAGATTATTGCATAAATGACATTTTTTGATTTACAATTGATATAAGATGTTAATTTATGTTCCTTGTGGTCCCGGGGATTACAGAATTTGTTTCGGGCAATCTGCATGAACTGGCAGATATTGCAGTCACCACAGGGATAAGACCCGATGGGACTATACCCTCTGTTCAATTTGATCTGTGGTCTCACAAAATTGCTGCTCATCAGGGTGTCTCGCAGGTTCGGTGCCCTCCGTGCTGTTAAGAGGGGGCGGGCACTAACCACATTGCGCGTCTGAAGATCCGTGGTTAGAATGGGCCAGTGATCTTGTAAAATGGTTCTGATGTTCTCCCACTGATTATTATATGTAGTAATGAGTCTCACCTGCCGTTCTTGCTTCTTCAGTTTCGGCACAATCAAAGACGCTTGAGACTCTTGATTCGCCCTCTGGAATGCCCTCGAGATTACATTCTTGGGATAGCCACGTGCTCGGAATCTATGGGTTAAATTTAGGGCTTGTGAACGGAACTCTTCATCATTAGTACAGTTTCGTCTCACTCTGAGAAACTGACCTGTTGGTACACCAGTTTTTATATGCGTAGGGTGGAAGCTGTTGAATTCAAGCAAACTGTTGGTCGCTGTAGTCTTTCGGTATAAGTTGGTGATGACCCGATCGTGATCTCTGATTATCTCCAAATCCAGGAAGTTGACCTTAGAAGATGATATAGTGCAGGTAAGAAATATGTTCAGGTCATTATCATTCAATTGTGCTATAAAATCCTGACACTCCTGCTCGGTCCCGTCCCAGATAAAGAAGACATCGTCTATATATCTGGACCAGTGCGTTACATGTGTTTTAAACTGGTCCAGTCTATAGACCCACAGTGCCTCCCACCATCCTAAAAACAAATTTGCAAACGCAGGTGCACACTTCACTCCCATGGCCACTCCAGAAATTTGTTTATAAAAAATATGATCAAACAAAAAATAATTATGCTGTAACACAAAATCTAGAAGGTCCAACAAAAAAGAATCGTGCATCCGATCCGAATGTATTTGTTTGTCAAGAAAATACGTGACTGCATGCATTCCCTGGGTATGTCCGATGTTAGTATATAACGACTCAACATCACAAGTCACCAAGAGTGACTGCGATGTGAGTTGTATGTCTTGACAGATCTTAATAAAATTGGATGTGTCACGAATATAAGAGGGAGTGGATGTGACCATGGGCTGCAGAAAGAAATCCACGTAATTACTTGCCCTTTCACATAGACTACCGATACTGGCAATGATGGGCCTCCCCGGAGGATTTGACACAGACTTGTGCACTTTGGGGAGCATGTAGAAGGTGGGTATCACAGGATGTTCCACCCACATATATTTTCTCTCTGTGTTGTTTATGATCCCATGCTGAAATGCAGTGTCCAAAATTCTGTAAAGCTTGGTAGTGAACACCGAGGTCGGGTCAGAGGGCAACCTGGTATAGAATCTGGAGTTACTAAGTTGGCGCCTAGCCTCCTCCAGGTACATATCTATGGGCCACAACACGATGTTGCCCCCTTTATCTGCCTCCTTTATAACAAAGTTATTATTCTGTTTGAGGCTCTTGATGGCAGCTTTTTCATGGTTTGTCAAATTAGATATCAAGGGTACGTTTTTTAGTTGGAGTATGTCTTTTTTAGCCAGTTCGAAAAAAATTCGGACCGATGGAACTAGGGAGAAACATGGTAACGCTGTAGACTTATTTTTAAAGGGAAATTTCTTTCTACCTGAAGTATCTTCATTTTCATTTTCTTCCAGTAGATCCAAGAGATCACGAAAAACTTGTTGGTCGTCAGGTGGAAGGTCATTTACCATTTCTGGTTTGTAGTACATCACCTGAAATACAAGATTACGGCAGAAGAGATATAAGTCTTTAATCAATACAAATTTGTCTAAACCCTTTGTGGGAGAAAAAGTTAATCCCCTTTGGAGTATTTTGGTCTCTTGTTCAGAAAGTATATGGGTAGACAAATTGATGATTTGCAAGACCTCATCTCTCACCTGCTGGACATGGCTTGATTGGATATTCTCTGTGGACTGGTCTATCGTCTGGCTCGGGCGCCAGTCTTGTATGGCCCCGCCTGTTTTCTTGGTCTGGTCGTTCTTCGATTTGTTAGACCGATGGCGCCCGCCTCTACGGGTCCGACATCTGCTTCACTGCCGGTGGTTGATAAAAAAATCACTCGAGCTTGATCTCTCTATATTTGGTCTATCATAATTGTCTGCACGATATTTAGTATTGTAATTCCTACGGGTATTCCCCTTGTGTTTCCATCTAAAAGCAGATCTATTCTCGAAGTCCACCTGATCTCTTTTGAACTTCTTCCGCTTTTTTTCAATTATTTCTTGCTCGTATTTGTCCATAGACTCCTTGAGCTTTTGCTGAAAAGAGGTGACCTGTATAGTGTCCCCATTTCTCGCCAATTTGGCCTCAAGATCTTTAATATTAGTTCTTGTAGTGGCCAGGAGTGTTCTATCATGCTCAAGGAGCATGTTGATCAGTATACCTGAGCACTTTAGGAGCCCTTGTTCCCATGTTTCTTGGAAATCTAGGGAGGGTTCCCATGCGGGAAAGATGGAAACACGCAACCCTCGAGGAGCAATACCAGCCTTGAGATACTCCTCGAGGCTTCGTATATTCCACCATAAGCGGATACCCGTTTTATGGGCTGTTGTAAGGTCGGACATAAGCAGTGATAATTCATCCGATGTTTCCACCGCCGTATTTGTCTGAAAAAACAGTGTGCCGGTTTGCGCCTGCCAGGCGGCTTCTCTAGCATCCCAATCCATGGGCACGGCTAACACAATTGTCACACAGGTGAACCACAGGGCACGTAATAATCAATCTATTTACAGATGTCAACTCTAAAATAAGTTTGCGTGCTACCTAAGAAGGTCTTGGCAATCACCAAGAAGCAACAACAATTATATTTAGAAAAGGTGCACAGCACTGTTGACAATATTCAAAAAACAGGGTGCTGCCCCAAGCAGTTAAGTTATAATTCAAGGGGGAAGGGAAAGAACTGCTTAACATGGGAAGCACACCAAGTCAATATTAAATAGAAGGGATTTTATTGAATCACACACAAAAATTTAAAAACATTTAAAAGATACATATAACCCACACCTGGGTATCTCCATAAGCTGAAGTTATTTACGTGAAAGTATGTCTAACAACATATCACAATTATAATACAGTATAATTCAGGTTATAACAACACTTAGTATGGCAAATAAAAAGAGCAGGCTCACCATAGCAACCAATATATCAGGTTAACATATACATTTCCTCAGGTGGAGGGTCAAACCATATATTATTCCACTATAGGGATACCCTGATACATAACCCTGGTAAGTATGTTGCAAAAGGGGATGAGCCAAGCTCAATAACGCATCAGATGGTATAAATCATGGTATGCCCATACTAAGCATTGTGCATGAGGTTAAATCCACTAAGGATCCCAATATATACCCCATCATATAAACACTTCAATAGAAAGGGGCAAAAGGTTCCAGTAAGGAACCAGATGGTAAACGCCTAATACAAGTGGTTACAAACCGATGGTGGACCCAGCCAGAAATGAAAACCTCATTGCATGGAGACCCCAGGGATACGCCCCACGCGTATCGCCGCTAGGCTTCCTCAGAGACAGACAATGGTAGTGATTCAAACACCTATCCTCTTATATAGTGTGCATATTATAATTACATATTGCCCAGTATCACCTGTGTGCTCTGGTCCGGACCATTTTCGAGCAAAGAGTGCCTCACGTGTGCAAAACGTCGGTCATGGTAGCTCCAGCCCATGGCCGACGCTGCGCAGGTATCTTGTGCATATCATAAAGATCCGGCTCCTGTGAGTAAGTTCGTATCGCGCGCATGCGCATGTGTGACCTACACATCATGGCGCCGTAGAGGCGGGCGCCATCGGTCTAACAAATCGAAGAACGACCAGACCAAGAAAACAGGCGGGGCCATACAAGACTGGCGCCCGAGCCAGACGATAGACCAGTCCACGGAGAATATCCAATCAAGCCATGTCCAGCAGGTGAGAGATGAGGTCTTGCAAATCATCAATTTGTCTACCCATATACTTTCTGAACAAGAGACCAAAATACTCCAAAGGGGATTAACTTTTTCTCCCACAAAGGGTTTAGACAAATTTGTATTGATTAAAGACATATCTCTTCTGCCGTAATCTTGTATTTCAGGTGATGTACTACAAACCAGAAATGGTAAATGACCTTCCACCTGACGACCAACAAGTTTTTCGTGATCTCTTGGATCTACTGGAAGAAAATGAAAATGAAGATACTTCAGGTAGAAAGAAATTTCCCTTTAAAAATAAGTCTACAGCGTTACCATGTTTCTCCCTAGTTCCATCGGTCCGAATTTTTTTCGAACTGGCTAAAAAAGACATACTCCAACTAAAAAACGTACCCTTGATATCTAATTTGACAAACCATGAAAAAGCTGCCATCAAAAGCCTCAAACAGAATAATAACTTTGTTATAAAGGAGGCAGATAAAGGGGGCAACATCGTGTTGTGGCCCATAGATATGTACCTGGAGGAGGCTAGGCGCCAACTTAGTAACTCCAGATTCTATACCAGGTTGCCCTCTGACCCGACCTCGGTGTTCACTACCAAGCTTTACAGAATTTTGGACACTGCATTTCAGCATGGGATCATAAACAACACAGAGAAAATATATGTGGGTGGAACATCCTGTGATACCCACCTTCTACATGCTCCCCAAAGTGCACAAGTCTGTGTCAAATCCTCCGGGGAGGCCCATCATTGCCAGTATCGGTAGTCTATGTGAAAGGGCAAGTAATTACGTGGATTTCTTTCTGCAGCCCATGGTCACATCCACTCCCTCTTATATTCGTGACACATCCAATTTTATTAAGATCTGTCAAGACATACAACTCACATCGCAGTCACTCTTGGTGACTTGTGATGTTGAGTCGTTATATACTAACATCGGACATACCCAGGGAATGCATGCAGTCACGTATTTTCTTGACAAACAAATACATTCGGATCGGATGCACGATTCTTTTTTGTTGGACCTTCTAGATTTTGTGTTACAGCATAATTATTTTTTGTTTGATCATATTTTTTATAAACAAATTTCTGGAGTGGCCATGGGAGTGAAGTGTGCACCTGCGTTTGCAAATTTGTTTTTAGGATGGTGGGAGGCACTGTGGGTCTATAGACTGGACCAGTTTAAAACACGTGTAACGCACTGGTCCAGATATATAGACGATGTCTTCTTTATCTGGGACGGGACCGAGCAGGAGTGTCAGGATTTTATAGCACAATTGAATGATAATGACCTGAACATATTTCTTACCTGCACTATATCATCTTCTAAGGTCAACTTCCTGGATTTGGAGATAATCAGAGATCACGATCGGGTCATCACCAACTTATACCGAAAGACTACAGCGACCAACAGTTTGCTTGAATTCAACAGCTTCCACCCTACGCATATAAAAACTGGTGTACCAACAGGTCAGTTTCTCAGAGTGAGACGAAACTGTACTAATGATGAAGAGTTCCGTTCACAAGCCCTAAATTTAACCCATAGATTCCGAGCACGTGGCTATCCCAAGAATGTAATCTCGAGGGCATTCCAGAGGGCGAATCAAGAGTCTCAAGCGTCTTTGATTGTGCCGAAACTGAAGAAGCAAGAACGGCAGGTGAGACTCATTACTACATATAATAATCAGTGGGAGAACATCAGAACCATTTTACAAGATCACTGGCCCATTCTAACCACGGATCTTCAGACGCGCAATGTGGTTAGTGCCCGCCCCCTCTTAACAGCACGGAGGGCACCGAACCTGCGAGACACCCTGATGAGCAGCAATTTTGTGAGACCACAGATCAAATTGAACAGAGGGTATAGTCCCATCGGGTCTTATCCCTGTGGTGACTGCAATATCTGCCAGTTCATGCAGATTGCCCGAAACAAATTCTGTAATCCCCGGGACCACAAGGAACATAAATTAACATCTTATATCAATTGTAAATCAAAAAATGTCATTTATGCAATAATCTGTCCTTGTAATTTGACATATGTGGGCCAAACGTCACAAGAGTTGAGGAAAAGAATTCAAAAACACATCTCCACTATCAACTTAGCAGCCTCGGATCAAAGGAAGGGTAAGGTGCTTACTCCTATAGCTACCCACTTTCTTCAACATCATAGGTCAAGTCCTAGAGGCATACGTATACTGGGCTTACAGAAATTTAGGGGCAATGGCAGGGGGGGTTCTTGTCAGAAATGGCTGCTGCAGACTGAATCCAGATGGATCTTTGAATTAAATTCCATCACACCATGTGGTCTTAATGAAGAACTTCTTTTCACAGGATTCTTGGGCTGAAACAATATATATGCTGACATGGATGATGGATATCACCGTGCTTACTTGGACAGGAGATTTGGATATGACAGATGGGGTATGCACCCTATACAAGAGAATCGGGAATGACAATACGCTTACCTGCTCAGGAGGATGGACCATACCTACTTCTTCATCTGGGATGGAAATGGAGGATAATTGATGATATCTATACAAACCCCCAAAAGAACGAAGGGAAAAATGGACCTTATGGGACTTCAGATGTGCATTGGGCCATACAGTGGACAGTATGAATTTGTGGCCTATTTGATGGATTTCGGGTGTACCATTGGTCTATATTGCATAAAGATGCAAATATGGAATATGAATATAGATTGTTGTTATATTACCTGATAGGAGTGGACGCAGTGAGAGGTTGATGATACATAATTACAACGTGATCTATCCTCATTATGCCTCCCCTTGTGGTATGTGGCTATAATCTCTAAACTAACAGGGACAATATACCTTGATACATTATGTGTATTGGTTCTCCGATTTGCTCCTCCCGGTTTTTTGACAGGGGAAATATGTAGATGAGATGCCCATCTGTCATGCGATGCCTGATATTTCATATATATTCTTTCCTTTGGGCCCGTCTACGGTATTGTGATACTCCTCTGCTGGAAATATTCACTACGGCATGGTTTTGACTATACTGCGCAAGCGCAAGTGCTAGCTCCCCTCCCCTCTACATACTCACTCCACACTCATGATGATTGGAGATGGTGACGATGTGTAGGTCACACATGCGCATGCGCGCGATACGAACTTACTCACAGGAGCCGGATCTTTATGATATGCACAAGATACCTGCGCAGCGTCGGCCATGGGCTGGAGCTACCATGACCGACGTTTTGCACACATGAGGCACTCTTTGCTCGAAAATGGTCCGGACCAGAGCACACAGGTGATACTGGGCAATATGTAATTATAATATGCACACTATATAAGAGGATAGGTGTTTGAATCACTACCATTGTCTGTCCCTGAGGAAGCCTAGCGGCGATACGCGTGGGGCGTATCCCTGGGGTCTCCATGCAATGAGGTTTTCATTTCTGGCTGGGTCCACCATCGGTTTGTAACCACTTGTATTAGGCGTTTACCATCTGGTTCCTTACTGGAACCTTTTGCCCCTTTCTATTGAAGTGTTTATATGATGGGGTATATATTGGGATCCTTAGTGGATTTAACCTCATGCACAATGCTTAGTATGGGCATACCATGATTTATACCATCTGATGCGTTATTGAGCTTGGCTCATCCCCTTTTGCAACATACTTACCAGGGTTATGTATCAGGGTATCCCTATAGTGGAATAATATATGGTTTGACCCTCCACCTGAGGAAATGTATATGTTAACCTGATATATTGGTTGCTATGGTGAGCCTGCTCTTTTTATTTGCCATACTAAGTGTTGTTATAACCTGAATTATACTGTATTATAATTGTGATATGTTGTTAGACATACTTTCACATAAATAACTTCAGCTTATGGAGATACCCAGGTGTGGGTTATATGTATCTTTTAAATGTTTTTAAATTTTTGTGTGTGATTCAATAAAATCCCTTCTATTTAATATTGACTTGGTGTGCTTCCCATGTTAAGCAGTTCTTTCCCTTCCCCCTTGAATTATAACTTAACTGCTTGGGGCAGCACCCTGTTATTTGAATATTGTCAACAGTGCTGTGCACCTTTTCTAAATATAAATCTTCTGGCGCTGTATCCAACTCTTCCGGCTGCCCTGGTGACGGGTGGCTTGCCGGGTAATAATGGGGTTAGGGTTAGCTGTATATTATCAGCTGGCCCTAAGCCCGAAATTCATGGTGTCACGCCAATATTAGACATGGCCACCATGAATTTCTAGTAAAGATAAAAAAAAAACACAACACAGAAAAATATTTTTATTAGAAATAAAACACAACACAATTAGTGACTCCATCTTTATTGAAATAAAGAAGCCCCCCTCCGCAGTAATCCTGGGTCAGGGTCCCGCGCCGTCCAATCCGGATCCAATATCATCTGATCGGTTTGCTGGAAGGCAAAGCGATCAGATGATGTGTCAGGATCAAGTGCCTGAATCCCATCACACATCAGCTGATTGTATAATCGGCTTTTATACAATCAGCAGATGCATCAGTAGAAAAAAAAAAAAAAATAATAATACTCACTTATGTGCTGATTACCGATTACCGGCAGCTCCTGCAGCGATTGGAGGAGTCTGATCCCGTCCGATCGCTGCAGCAGCTGTCGGTAATCAGGGATGAAGTCTCCTGACGCATCCGCTGATACCGGCCGGGCACCCGCGTCAGCCCGAGACTCGATCAGCTGATGCGTCAGGTGACTGCATCAGGTGATCCATCGCCAGGTCCTGCATCCTGCAGGCATACGTACCCGGGGAGACTGCACACACCCGGAGCGGCGATACCGTGAGGAGGATCTGGGAGCGGGCATGGCACTGGGAGTCTGCAGACAGGTGAGTATAACTTTTTTTTTTTTTCTACTGTTAACTTTTGTTTTCGCAGCCGCTTCCACCTCCCGCCCAGACATGGCGCCGCACGGCAGCATACATGCCCAGGACGGGAGGTGGAAGCGGCGGTGACGGTACCGGGAGGATTCACGCTTCTGTATATACTGACAGAAGGAATCCTCTTCCTGTACACGTCACTTTACTACCCACCTCCTGCGTTTATAGCTGCATTTTTGGTCTTAGAAACGCACCAAAACGCAGCTATTTGCGTTTCTCATTGCGTCTTTCAACATGCCATTGAACTCAATGGATGAAAAGCGCAGTGAAAAACGCGGGAATAATTGACATGCTGCGTTTTTGTGGTCACCACAAAAACGCAGCTGAAAAAAAACGCTGTGTGGGGACAGCAAAAATGAAAACTCATAGACTTTGCTGGGGAAGCAAAGTCATGCAGTTTTGAGGCCAAAAACGCACCCGAAAAACGCGCAAAAACGCCGAGAAAAACGCACCGTGTGCACATAGCCTTAGGGGTACTTCTCACATAGCAAGATTGCTAGCGAGATCGCTGCTGAGTCACGTTTTTTGTGATGCAGCAGTGACCTCATTAGCGATCTCGCTGTGTGTGACACTGAGCATCGATCTGGCTCCTGCTGTGAGATCGCTGCTCGATGCACACACTGCTGGTTCATTGCTGTTAAGCACACATCGCTGTGTGTGACAGCGAGAGAGCAACAATCTGAATGAGCAGGAAGCTGGCATCTGGCAGCCTGCGGTAAGCTGTAACCAAGGTAAACATCAGGTAACCAAGGTGGTTACCCGATATTTACCTTAGTTACTAGCGTCCGCTGCTCTCACGCTGCCAGTGCCGGCACCCTGCTCCCTGCACACGTAGCCAGATTACACATCGGGTAAATAAGCAAAAGTTTGCTTATTAACCCGATGTGTACTGTGGCTACGAGTGCAGGGAGCCAGCACTAAGCGTGTGCGCTGGTAACCAAGGTAAATATCGGGTAACCATACCCGATGTTTACCGTGGTTACCAGTGTCTGCAGCTTCCAGACGCCGGCTCCCTGGAAGCGCAGCATCACTTCCACGCCGCTGCTCGCTGGGGGCTGGTCACTGGTCGCTGGTGAGATCTGCCTGTTTGACAGCTCACCAGCGACCATGTAGCCACGCACCAGCAATCTTGACCAGGTCAGATCGCTGGTGGGATCGCTGGTGCGTCACTAAAGTGTGACAGTACCCTTAGAGTTAGACTGCAGCAAAGAGCAAGACATTGTGCAGACTGGCTATTGGAGGGCTAATGCAATGTAAAGCAAAGGGATGCTTTGAGGGTGGGGGCCAGCGGAGTAACTGGAGTATGATGGGCCCCAGTGCAAAATTGAACCTGCCCCCCCCCACATACACACATGTTGTTCAGATGCATAGACCCTTGTACTATTCTAAATCCTATTAGAACATAGATGTTGCTCCCCTCCCCCATTTTGTAGTAATATCCCCAATCTTGAAATAATATCCCAATCTTCGGCATCCTATTATGTCCCTCATTCTGGTATATATGTTCCTCATCCTGGATCCATCCTAGTATATATGTTCCCCATTCTGCTATGTATGTTCCCCATCCTGAGATATACAGTTAGGTCCAGAAATATTTGGACAGTGACACAATTTTCCACCACATTGGATTTGAAATGAAACCTCTACAACAGAATTCAGGTGCAGATTGTAACGTTTAATTTGAAGGTTTGAACAAAAATATCTGATAGAAATTGTAGGAATTGTACACATTTCTTTACAAACACTCCACATTTTAGGAGGTCAAAAGTAATTGGACAAATAAACGAAACCCAAAAAAAAATTTTTATTTTCAATATTTTGTTGCGAATCCTTTGGAGGCAATCACTGCCTTAAGTCTTGAACCCATGGACATCACCAAACGCTGGGTTTCCTCCTTCTTAATGCTTTGCCAGGCCTTTACAGCCGCAGTCTTCAGGTCTTTCTTGTTTGTGGGTCTTTCCGTCTTAAGTCTGGATTTGAGCAAGTGAAATGCATGCTCAATTGGGTTAAGATCTGGTGATTGACTTGGCCATTGCAGAATGTTCCACTTTTTTGCACTCATGAACTCCTGGGTAGCTTTGGCTGTATGCTTGGGGTCATTGTCCATCTGTACTATGAAGCGCCGTCCGATCAACTTTGCGGCATTTGGCTGAATCTGGGCTGAAAGTATATCCCGGTACACTTCAGAATTCATCCGGCTACTCTTGTCTGCTGTTATGTCATTAATAAACACAAGTGACCCAGTGCCATTGAAAGCCATGCATGCCCATGCCATCACGTTGCCTCCACCATGTTTTACAGAGGATGTGGTGTGCCTTGGATCATGTGCCGTTCCCTTTCTTCTCCAAACTTTTTTCTTCCCATCATTCTGGTACAGGTTGATCTTTGTCTCATCTGTCCATAGAATACTTTTCCAGAACTGAGCTGGCTTCATGATGTGTTTTTCAGCAAATTTACCTCTGGCCTGTCTATTTTTGGAATTGATGAATGGTTTGCATCTAGATGTGAACCCTTTGTATTTACTTTCATGGAGTCTTCTCTTTACTGTTGACTTAGAGACAGATACACCTACTTCACTGAGAGTGTTCTGGACTTCAGTTGATGTTGTGAACGGATTCTTCTTCACCAAAGAAAGTATGCGGCGATCATCCACCACTGTTGTCATCCGTGGACGCCCAGGCCTTTTTGAGTTCCCAAGCTCACCAGTCAATTCCTTTTTTCTCAGAATGTACCCGACTGTTGATTTTGCTACTCCAAGCATGTCTGCTATCTCTCTGATGGATTTTTTCTTTTTTGTCAGCCTCAGGATGTTCTGCTTCACCTCAATTGAGAGTTCCTTAGACCGCATGTTGTCTGGTCACAGCAACAGCTTCCAAATGCAAAACCACACACCTGTAATCAACCCCAGACCTTTTAACTACTTCATTGATTACAGGTTAACGAGGGAGACGCCTTCAGAGTTAATTGCAGCCCTTAGAGTCCCTTGTCCAATTACTTTTGGTCCCTTGAAAAAGAGGAGGCTATGCATTACAGAGCTATGATTCCTAAACCCTTTCTCTGATTTGGATGTGAAAACTCTCATATTGCAGCTGGGAGTGTGCACTTTCAGCCCATATTATATATATAATTGTATTTCTGAACATGTTTTTGTAAACAGCTAAAATAACAAAACTTGTGTCACTGTCCAAATATTTCTGGACCTAACTGTATGTCACCCATTCTGGTATATATTTCCCTATTCTGGCATATTTGTCTCCTATCTTGGTATATATGTCCTCTATCCTATGCTCATCCTAGTATACAGTCATGTCCAAACGTGTTGGCACATGTGAAATTGTTCCAGAAAATGAAGTATTTCTCTCAGAAAATAATTGCAATTACACAAGTTATGTTGTACACGTTTATTTCCTTTAGGTCTATTTTAACAGCACAAAAAAAATCTGAAAAAAAATTCAAATTCATCATAATTTCACATAGAACTCCAGAAAATGGGCTGGACAAAGCTGTTGGCAACCTCAACTTAATATTTGGTTGCACATTCTTTAACATAAATAACTGTAATCAGTCCTATAATCATCAACAAGCTTCTTACAGCTTTCAACTGAAATTTGGAACTGCTTCTTTTGCAAACTGCTGCAAGTCTCTCATATTTGAAGGATGCCTTCTCGCATCAGCAATTTTACGAACTCTCTGTGACGCCCTTGACTAGTCAGGTTGTCCCAGGTAGTCACACACAACACCACACCCCCCTTCCGATTAGGTGACATCAGTCAAACTAAAAACCTTGTCACCATCCTCCAGGTTTGATGTCCACACCAGGGGGGCGGAGCCAGGCGGTTGGCTCTGCCCACCGAGGAGTTCACAGGCCTGGAGGCGGGAAAAGACAGACACAAGTTCAAGTTGACAGTGCAGAGTAGTTTTGACAGTGGAGGAGAGAGGTTGAGTCCAAGGGCAGACCTGCGCCCAGGCCTGCCATAGACTACTCCGGTGGCTGGGTCGGAGCCCAGTCACCTTTGGCAAGGAGGCAGACGGTGGTGGCCGCCTGCAGGAGCTGGAATTACAGCCGGTGGAACTGTAGGGACCAGGGTCGGGTGGTGGCCTGCCGGTACTGAATCGGCGAACCGATTGGAAACCGGACCACCAGGAGGGGTACTCAGACCCAGTACAAAGCCCTGAACTGACAGGGCCGAGTCAAGTCAACTAATTGCGGACTGGAGTTTAGGACCTATCCCACACAAGACCCTTTAGAAGGCAACAGCCCAACCATACAGGGTAAAGCCACCGCCAAGGCATAGAGACCCAAAGGGCCAGCGTCTGTGGGCAAACGGGCTCCAACGGCATATACAAGTCGGGGAGTGGACTACCGGTGTCTAGGCATAGGAGTCAAACATTTACACATAGAGGTGCAGGAGAAAGGCGGAAACCACCAACCTATACTGGGAGAAGCTGCAGCCGGCTGCGGGCCCCATTTATCACTCCGTTTGATTTACCAGAGACTCCAGTGTCTTGTGTCAGAGTGAGTACACCAGTGCCTTTGGGCCGCGCACTGCGCCGTACTGCACCAGCGTCCAGCATGCATCACCCACTCCCCCGCCTCAGCACCTCCCTCGGGCCCCCGGGACCATCGCGCCCCTACCCACGGAGGGGTCAACACCAAGCTGCGCAACACCGTACCCGGGAAGGCTAGTGAACAGCAGCGGTGGTGTCCATCCATTCACCACAACCCATTGGTGGGTCACAAACTTACAATCCAAACCAGATAATTGCGGCCCAGGCCGTGGAGCTCCTCACCCAAGTCCCCACGTGTAACGCTAACTCCCTTGCAGAGCGACGTGACTCCCGGGTCCGTGAGAGGCTCGAGCCACCACCCGCAGTACGAGCATGGATCTGAGTGGCTCGGCGGCCGCAGCCGAGCCCGCGGGGCGGTACACATCGACTCTTCTGGCGTCACCAACAGGATAGAACCGTCCACTTACCTGTGGAAGTGTGCCTTGAGATTATCGCCAGCGGCGTCCCGCTGAAAAATTGGAGAATCCGCCATCTTTGGCGTGAAAAGTTCCCGCCAGAGCCGTGTTCCCTGAACAAAAAGGGCGCGAAGACGAAGCCCCGCCCCCCGAGTGCAGAGCGGAGCAAAAAGCAAGGGAAGTGCTCAGAAAAGATCAAGGGGGGGCTGGTGAAGATCCAGCCTCATGTGACTGAGGAGATAAAGAGCAGGGACGCCAGGACTCTGCTACCCGTTGTGTTCCTGGATCCCAAGAGTGCAACATGTCCGCCCCGTCTGAGAGACCCGAATTCCCGGAACCCGCGCCCGGAACAGTGGCGTGGGTGGAAGCCCAGACGACTCTCATGTGTTGCCGCCTACAAGTGCAGGTGAGTAACTTAATGGAGCAGTGGGCAACCGAGATGGGGGAGCTAGCTTCGGCTGTGCGGGCACGCGAGATAGAGGCGAATTTGGAGGAGCGGGTGGGCGACCCACGCCCCTATGTCCTGGAGGGAGCGGTCGCTGCGGCTGAGAAACCCGGTCTGCCCCCCGCTTCCCCTGTTGCCTCCTCCTCCACAGCCCGTTGCAGCTGCGGCTGCCCTCCCGCTCGGTCTGCCGCCCCTGACACCGGCGGTGGAACCCGCCCCAACTGCCCATGAGGACCCGCCTGTAGATGCGGTTCGCGGACGGCCGTATACCCAGCCCGCACCAATCCCATTGCCATGGAAGGTGCCCGTCCCGGATGTGATCCCGCCAGTCCTGGCGAAGGCGACGCCCGAGGGGGAGAGCGTCACCCGGAAGAAGGCCCCGAAGGTGAGACAGGCCGCTCCCGGGTCTAGGGCCTCAGCTGAGGTTCCGAGGGGAGGCTGCTGCAAGGCAGCAGAGCCGGCCGCGACACAGCAGAGCTATGGCAACGGTGATCTCCGTTAATGATCGGCTGTGTCAGCCGGTCCCTAACGGAACGGGGAGTCGACCGTGTGCTGGATCATGTCGCCGGTACACGGCGATACACAAATGTGCACCGTGTACCGGAGAGATGCACTCGCAGGTCCTACATGACGCGTCATAGTCATGTGACCAGTCTGTAGCCAATGAGATAATAGCCACGTGACTGGTCACATTGCTATTTTGACGTCACGATAGGTCCTGCATCACTGCTGTTAGTTCTAGTCACCAGGAGGATTCAGCGATCATCGGATGGAATAGCGGCAGGAAACAGAGTGCAGGAGGGATCGCGGGGACCGGTAAGTGTTATGGCAATGTTTATTAACTGTATGTGTACATTTATAATGCGTTTTTATGTGTTTGTGATTGCCTCCCATTATATCCTATTGGTTCGAGTTCGGTTCGTCGAACGTTCGCCAAACCGAACTCGAACGAGACCTCCGTTCGGCGAACCGAACTCGAGCCGAACCACGGCCAGTTTGCTCATCTCTAATCATGACCTGCTACCCGGCGACTTGGTCCAGTACACCCGTCATTGTGGGGAGAGGGGCTGGTTTGCCCTGGATGTCCGCCTGAGAGAGAGTCGCAGTGCCCCGGAGCGGCCCCAGTCCCCTCCCCCGCCGTACAGCCTTGGAGTGACCATTGAGGCTGAATATGAGGAGGATGAAGACCAAAGTTAAAGGCAGCAGAACCCGGCTGCCAAAGTGACACAGTCCCCATTGGGACCCTACTGCCCATTTTGCCTTTTGACTTTGTTGTGCCCCTTTTTTTTACAAAAGAGAAGGCCAAGAACTTGCAGGCCTCCCAAAAACTATTGGGCATGTAAATAACCCTTTTCTTAACCGGCCGTCCGGTTTCACCGCCTCCGGAGAGGCAGACTGGAGGATGGGCCTGTGGAAATCTGTTGGCCGAGGCCCACCACCACTACAACCGGTGGCCATCCTCCGAGTCAGGGGTCCCCTGGACGTGGGGCCTCTGAAAGGACTGTGAAATCTGCACCCGTCCCGTTAAACATACCTGGGCCCGTTCCTGGACTGGGGAAAAGGGGTGCTGCCCACTTCTTAGTGGCAGCATCAAGGCTAGGTTGTTTGGGTGGGTGACTGGAGGACCCGGTTCCCGTATTAATAAAAAAAGTTTGACGTTCGTAGCGTTCAAGTGTGTGCCTCCCGTCAGGGAAGATCCAAAAAAGTAAAAGTGTTGAAAAGTTTGTACAAATGTTAGTATACTTATATTATGTTCCCGTTTTTCTATCTTTCAGAAAACAAAAATAAACCGGTGATGGACGGGCAGCCCGCGGACGGTCTGCATTAAACCAAGGGGGAATATGACGCCCTTGACTAGTCAGGTCGTCCCAGGTAGTCACAGACAACACCACACCCCCCTTCTGATTAGGTGACATCAGTCAAACTAAAAACCTTGTCACCACCCTCCAGGTTTGATGTCCACACCAGGAAGGCGCAGCTAGGCGGTGGGCTTCGCCCACCGAGGAGTTCACTGGCCTGGAGGTGGGAAACACAGACACAAGTTCAAGTTGAGAGTGCAGAGTAGTTTTGACAGTGGAGGAGAGAGGTTTAGTCCAAGGGCAGACCTGCGCCCAGGCCTGCCATAGACTACTCCGGTGGCTGGGTCGGAGCCGTCACCTTTGGCAAGGAGGCAGACGGTGGTGGCCGCCTGTAGGAGCTGGGATTACAGTTGATGGAACCGTAGGGACTGGTGTCGGGTGGTGGCCCGCTGGTACCGAACCGGGGAACCGATTGGAAACCGGAGCACCAGGAGGGGTACTCAGACCCAGTACAAAGCCCTGAACCGACAGGGCCGAGTCAAATCAACTGATTGCGGACTGGAGTTTAGGACCTATCCCACACAAAACCCGTTAGAAGACAACAGCCCAACCATACAGGGTAAAGCCACCGCCAAGGCATAGAGAGCCAAAGGGCCAGCGTCTGCGGGCAAACTGGCTCCTACGGCATATACAAGTTGGGGAGTGGACTATCGGTGTCTAGGCATAGGAGTCAAACATTTACACACAGAGGTGCAGGAGGAAGGTGGAAACCACCAACCTATACCGGGAGAAGCTGCAGCCGGCTGCGGGCCATGTTCCTCACTCCATTTGGTTTACCAGAGACTCTAGTGTCTTGTGTCAGAGTGAGTACACAAGTGTCTTCGGGCAGCGCACTGCGCCGCACTGCACCAGCGTCCAGCACGCATCATCTGCTCCCCCGCCTCAGCACGTCCCTCGGGCCCCCGGGACCATTGCTCCCCTACCCACAGAGGGGTCAACACCAAGCTGCGCAACACCGTACCCGGGAGGGCTAGTTAACGGCAGCGGTGGTGTCCATCCATTCACCACAACCCGTTGTTGGCGTCACGAACTTACAATCCAAACCAGACAATTGCGGCCCCCGCCGTGGAGCTCCTCACCCAAGTCCCCGCATGTAACGCCAAAAACTCCCTTGCAGAGCTACGTGACCCCGGGTCTGTGAGAGGCTCGAGCCACCACCCGCAGTACGAGCACGGATCCGAGCGGCTCGGCGGCCGCAGCCGAGCCCGTGGGGCGGTACATCTCCACAAATATTCAATGGCATTTAGACTCGGACTCATTGATGGCCATTTCGGAAATCGGCAGCAATTTAACCCAAACCCTTTCTAGGAGCTTCTTGAAGTATGTTTGAGTTCATTGTCATGCTGGAAGAACCATGACTTAGAACACAAACCCAGCCTTCTGACACTGGGCACTAAATTGCGACCCAAAATCCTTTGATAATCTTCAGATTTCATGATGCCTTACACACAGTCAAGGCACTCCGTGCCAGAGGCTGCAAAACAGCTCCAAAATATCTTTAAACCTTCACCATATTTGATTGTAGCTACTGTTCTCTTTTCTTTGTATGCCTCATTCCATTTTCGGTAAACAGTAGAATTATGTGCTTAACTAAAAAGCTCTTTCTTGGTCTAATCTGTCCACAAGACACTTTCCCAGAGGGATTTTAGCTTACTCACGAAGATTTTGGCAAACTAAAGTCTAGTTTTTTTATGTTTCTGTGCCAGGAGTGGGGTCCTCCTGGGTCTCCTGCCATAATGTTTCATTTCATTCGAATGTTAATGGATAGTTCACGCTGACACTGATGCACTCTGAGCCTGCAGGACAGCTGAATTCATTTGGAACTTGATTGGGGCTGCTTATCCACTATCATGATTATCCTGCATTGCAACTTTTCATAAAAAAAAAACGTTGACGTCCCCATCTAGTGGGATTAGCCACAGTGCCATGAGTTGTAAATGACTTGATTATGTTGCACACTATGGACAAAGGAGCATCGAGATTTTTGGAGATGAACTTGTAACCTTGAGATTGTTAATATTTTTCTACAATTCTGGTTTTCAAGTGCTCAGACAGTTTTCTTTTTTTTTCATTTCTCCATCCTTAGTTTGGCACACACAGACACATAATGCAAAAATTGAATCAACTTCTACTTTTTTTATTTGGTTTCATGTGTGATTTTCTTGTTGCCCACACCTGTTATTTGCCACAGGAGAGTTTGAACAAACATCACATGCTTGAAAAAAAAGTTGTTTCTGCAGAATTTTGGAAAGCTGGCAACAATTTTGTCAGGCCTATTTTGGGGAGTTTATGTGAAATTATGTCCAATATACCAATTTTTTCTCATTATACACAAAGGAAATAAACATGTGTAGATCAAAACGTGAAATTGCAATCATTTTCTGGGATAAGTACTTCATTTTCTGGGACAATATCAAGGGTACCAACACTTTTGGCCATGACTGTAATGTGGCCCATCCTAGTATATATGTAGCCCATCCTACAATATAAGTGTCCAATCCTGATATATATGTCTGCCATCATGGTGTATATGTCCCCCATTCTTCGTCTGCTTTTTAGCGCATAAACAAAAACAAAAAACAATTCTACTCACCTTCCCTCTGCTCCCCTGGTGTGCGGAATCCTAATCTGAAGCTGGCAACTCACTTTGGCGTATAAGCGATGGGCAGTGCATGATATCAGTTACATGTGCCCCCATTCACAGGCATCAGTTGCTGGCCTCTAATTGGAGTGCAGCTCACTATCCATCCAGTGATGCACATCCAGCTAAAATATACACTGGTGCTGGAAGGCCCTCTATGCCCCTGGGCCAGGTCGCAGTCATTACCTCTGCAACCGCAATCATTACACCCCTGGTGGGGGCTCTACTAATATTCCCCAATTGCCCACCCCTAAAAACTGCTTGGATCACATATAAGGTTTTGCATTTCTTTTTACAATGAGCATGCAGAAAAGCTCTTATTTTGTAAATTTGCTTAAGGATTAACATGTTTAGGACACATTGACTATGCATGCTTCATAGAGCAATGCTTTTGCTTACTTGATCTGACTGTTTTAATATCCTTGTGTTTAATGATCCATGAAATCAATATTCAGGGTTGACCAGGTAAAAGTATCTTAAAAACATTGTCTGTTTTTATTCCTTGACCTAGCCTCTCAAAAGTTAAAGAGAACCTTTCATCAGGATTATATATTTTAAAATAAAGGTATGGTTATAAAGACGCTTTAATACCAATTCAAGAGTAGAGATGAGCGAGCCTCTAGAGGCTCGAGTTTGGTTCAGTTCGTCAAACGGAGGCCGCGTTCGAGTTCGGTTCGGCGAGCTGTTCAACGAACCTCTCGAACCTCATTGAAAACAATGGGAGACAATCCCAAACACCTAAAAACACATTATAAATCTACACATACAGTTAATAAACATTGCCATTACACTTACCTGTCACCGCGACGCGTCCTGCACTCTGTATCCCGCCACTTTTCCATCCGACAATCGCTGCGTCCTCCCGGTAACCAGCACTGATGATAGGATCTATCATGATGTAAAAAAAGCATGTGACCAATCACATGTCTATTATCTCATTGGCTACAGACTGGTCACATGGATATGACGTCATGCTAGGTCCTGTCAGTGCATATCCGGTACGCGGTGCTCGTTTGAGCATGTCCATGTACCGGCGAAATGCTCTGGTACATGGTCGACTCCCCGCTCCTGCATGTGGACGCTCTTTACAGAGTCATCCACATGCAGGGACTAGCTGTCACAGCCGGTAAATAGCGGCATAGGGAATCACATTATCGGAGCACCGTTGCTATTACTATAGCAACAGTGCTCCGATCACGTGATTCCCAATGCCGCTATTTACCCGACGTCACCACTTACAGCACGCAGCGGCACCGGGAATCACGTGATCGGAGCACTGTTGCTATGGTAACCCGCTTGTCAGCGGTGACTTCACCGCTTACAGCTGGCAACCTGTGGTCACTCTCAGAGTGATTTCTGCACAGAGCAGTAGCGTCTTTCTCCCATGCAGTGCTGCTGATGTAGCAGTGCTGCATGGGTTAAAGAAGAAAGAAGACAGAAGAGCAGGATCGTGGAGGGATAAGAGGGAGTAATAAACATGGAGTCTCTAAGTGTGTCTGTGTATTTATTTCTATTAAAGTATTTTTTCTCTGTGTGGTGTGTTTTTTTTAACCCTTTATTGGAGATTCTTAATGGCCGGGTCAAACTTGCCTGACATTAAGAATCTCTGGCTTAATACTAGCTAGTAAATCAAAACTAGTATAAACTCATAATTACCCAGCGAGCCACCGTCACCGGGAGAGCTGGAAGAGTTGGATACAGCGCCAGATGATGGCGCTTCTATGAAAGCACCATTTTCTTGGGCGGCTGTGGACTGCAATCCGCAGCAGAGGCGCCCAGAAATCTCGGGATAACCTGTGCTGCGGATTCCAATCCCCGGCTGCCTAGTTGTACCTGGCTGGACACAAAAATGGAGCGAAGCTCACGTCGTTTTGTTTTTTTAATTATTTCATGAAATTCATGAAATAATTAAAAAAAAAAAGGGCTTCCCTATATTTTAGTTCCCAGCCGGGAACAAATAGGCAGCTGGGGGCTGGGGGCAGCCGTACCTGCCTGCTCTACCTGGCTAGCATACAAAAATATAGCAAAGCTCACATCATTTTTTTTTTTTTTTTAGTTTTTTGGCAAAAAAAAAAAAATATATGCTTCCCTGGATTTTCCATTGCCAGTGAAGAAAACACCAAGCAGTGGGGGTTAGCCGCAGGTAGCTGCTTGGATCACCCTTAGCTAGCAATACAAAAAATGCAGCTGGAGCCCACATATTTTTTTTTTAATTATTTATTTGAATAACTAAAAAAAATGGGCTTCCCTGTATTTTGATTGCCTGACATCACAGTGCTGTAAAAATAAATCATTAAAAAAAATGACGTAGCGCTCCGTGGAATTTTTGATTCTCAGGGCAAATAAAGCAATCAGCTACAGGTTGCCACCCCCATCTGCCTGGCGTTACCTTGGCTGGCAATCAAAATACAGGGAAGCCCATTATTTTTTTTATTTGAAAAAATAGTTTAAAAAAAAATGACGTGGAGTCCTTCCATTTTTGATAGCCAGCAGGGTAAAGAAGACGGCTGTAGCCTGAAAACCACAGCTGGCAGCTTTACCGTGGTTGGTGATCCAATGTGGAGGTCACCCCAGGCTCTTTTTTATAATTATTTTATAAATAATAATAATTACACAAAAAAAGTAGGGTCCCCCCCAAATTGGATCACCAGCCAAGGTAAAGCGGACAGCTGTGGTCTGGTATTCTCAGGGTGGGAAGGTCATAGTTATTGGCCCTTCACAGCCTAAAAATAGCAAGCCGCAGGCGCCCCAGAAGTGGCACATCCACTAGATGCGCCATTCCTGGCGCTTCACCCCAGCTCATCCCGTGCCCTGGTGTAGTGGCAAATGGGGTAATAAATGGGGTTGATACTAGCTGTAAGGTCACCTGACATCAAGCCCAGCAGTTTGTGATGTCATGGCGTCTATCAGATACCCGACATCGCAAACTGTCAGTACTAACAAAAAAAATAGACAAAAAAAATGTATTTCAAAAGACACTCCCCAAAACATTCCCTTTTTCACCAATTTATTGTAAGGAAAAAAAAATAAGGGGTTCCCACAACGACTCTGGACCGTCTAGAATATGGGGTGACACGCTCAGGGAATGTATCCCCAATTTTCTAGGAGTGCAGACCCTCCATGTGAGGAGCGTGGGTGCAATGAATCTGCACCCACTCTTCCCGGGTTCACAGCAGCAGAGTTCATGTCGTAACTGTTGCTACCAAAGCTGCAATGCCCTGCTCATGAGGTAAGTGCATGCCTAATCAGGAGAACTATTCTACATTTCCAAATATTGGTATTTGCTGATATTATTGCTATTCCACCTACTATATATTGGGGATAGAATCTTGGAGATGGAATACCCCTTTAATTCCAGTTAGCCAGCTGAATGAATACTAAACAACAGAGCTCACTATTTAGACATGTTTTCTTGTGGCATATAACGGACTCTCATGTTTGGTAGTCGTTCAGCAGGGCAACAGAAATAGCACATGCCTCCATTTGGAAATGTAGTATAGCTCTCCTGATCAACTATATTCCTTACCTCATGAGCAGGGCATTGCATAAGCTTACAGATGCATGGTTACCGCCACTCACTGTGTCTGAACACAGGAGGCTGAGCTGACAGCCACTCTGTGCATGCGGCAGCATCTACTGTGAAGGAGGGGGCTGCGGGGGATCAACGCTGCACAGGTATCGTGGGACACCGGGGAACACTGGTGGGGTTATAGGGGGTAACCTGGCAGGAAAATGAATATATTTCAGCTCACCTGCCAACTCCACTGCTGGGATCTCCTGGGTGCACGGATCCGCTGGAAGGTCCAGGCCAGCCAAGGTAATGAGGAAATAGAGCGAAAGAAGGGTGGATCCAGCACAAATCCTCGTGGTTAAAAGTAAAAAAAACATCCTTTATTTAAAAAGTTAAAAAGATCTTCAGAGACCGAGAGTAGGGAAAATATTTACAATGGACGCATAGGTGAGCTTAAGCTCACCTATGCGTCCATTGTAAATATTTTCCCTACTCTCGGTCTCTGAAGATCTTTTTAACTTTTGAAATAAAGGATTTTTTTTACTTTTAACCACGAGGATTTGTGCTGGATCCACCCTTCTTTCGCTCTATTTCCTCAGTAACCTGGCAGGGCCTGGGGAGGAGTTCTCTGCCGCATGTGTCATGGCACATGCGACAGAAATCAGAGGAGTTGGGTGAATGCGGCCGGTGTGCTGCTATGCGCGCGGCCATCTTGGAATGGTCCGTTTTTTACACGGGTGCATCCATGTGGCATCTGTTTACGTTCTGTATACGGTCCGGATGTCATCCGTTTGTCATCCGTGTGCCTTCCGTTTTTTTTGCGTAATGCAAAAAAACTGGAGGAGGGAAAATACATAAATTTACCCAGGATCCATAGCTTCAACCTACATGAGGCGATCACATGTTCACTGCAGTACCATTTTCTACTGCTTTTCACAGCGTAGAATGCTCTGGTGATTTTCCTGTGCTTGTACACTTCATATCAGTCTTTTCTGTCATTATAACGTCAGAAAGACACATAATGTCCCACTCTCCTGCATTTTGTAATTTTGCACCCTTTGGTGCCTTTCATTTGGAATTAAGAGGTGCTTATGTCGCGGGCGGGGAGGAGGGTGTCAGCACACCGCGCTCACCCCTTCTGCTCGGGTCCGGCAGCTGCTCAGTGGTGGCTCGAGCTGTGGGCCGGATCCCAGGGTTTCTCGAGCGACACTCCTCGCCCGTGAGTGAAAGGGGATTTGTGGTTGGGTGTGGGAGATTGTTATAGTTCGTGACGCCACCCACGGTTGTGGTGATTTCACCACCGCTGCTCAATTCGGGGGTCCCGGGGATGGTGATGCGGAGCAGCCAGGTGTTGTGTTGCCCCTCCGTGGGTAGGGGTTGGTGATCCCGGGGCCCGGGGGTGGAGAAGGAGGTGTGGGGCCCTGTGGGCGCAGGGACGCGGGGGCAGCGCTGTGCCTTGCGGCACTGTGGTACTCACTCAGCCTGAGACTTGGACACAGTTTGTACGGTAAACCAAACGGCTGGTAGGACGGTCCCACAGACGGCTGCACCTGCACTCCCGGTAGTGGACGGTGATGTCCCTCTTCCTTGCACCTATGTTTGACTGATGGTAGCGGTGGATTCCCTCCGGTTACCCACTCCCCGACTACAATCTGGGCCGGAGGAGCTCTACACTTTGCCCGCAGGCGCTGGCCCTGAGAAACTGGTGCCTTGGCGGTGGCGGTGTCTCTCTGCTTCAGGTTGGACTGTTGCCTTCAATCGGGACTTGGTTGCTGGGGGATCTACGTCCCCTTCACTGACGGATTCGGCAAATTTGGCGACTCCTAGCCTTGCCGGGGTCCGAGAGGCCCCTGCCCTGGTGCTGACTGTCCTTCGGAGCACTGCTCCAGACCACCGGGCACACAGCCAACGGGGTCCTTCCAGGAACTTCCAAACGGTCCCACTCCAGACGGTCACCGCCGTCGCTGACCTTGCTGTTCTGGCCCTACACAAAGCTGGACCCTTCAGGCTTTCCTTCCTTCTTGTCACCACACTTGCTTTCCTCCTTTTCCACTTTTCTACTTTCACTTAGTTGTTTACTCCTTTCTAGCCCTCAGCTAGACTTCACTCGTGCCCTGCCTGGGCTTAACTGCCTGGTTTTCCCGCCTCCAGAACTGTGATCTCCTTGGTGGGCGGAGCCAACCGCCTGGCCCACCCCCTGGTGTGAATCATCAGCCTCTGGAGGAAGGCAACAAGGATTTCTGGTTAGCTGTGATGTGCCTACCTGGAGTGTGGGGTGTGGTGGTGTTGTGACCTGTGACCCCTGGCTTGCCCAGGGCGACACATTCCCCCTTAGCAAAATGCAGACCGTCCGCGAGCTGCCGTCCTACACCGGTTTTATTTTTCTGAAAAAGGGGTAACAAGGTTAAGCAAACATGAATAACATTTTTAATAACTTCTTCCCAAGACGGGAGGCACATTTACTTTTAATGTTGCAACGGTTTACGGTTACGGTTTCCGCTCTCTCCCACCCAAGCAACCTGGCCCTGATGCTGCCCCTAAAACCCAGGCAGCACCCCTTGACCCACAGTCCAGCACACGGTACCCAAGCGGGATCTGTCCTTCCCTCCAGAGGGTAGCCACCGGTTCCTTTGGTGGCTGGGCCCTGGCCTGCTCTGCTCAGGGCCCTCCCTCCAACCTGCCTCTCCGGAGGCGGCATTGCGGAAAACGGTAACGGTAACCAACATATTTACAAGCCACTAACGTTTGTGGTTGCCCTGCAAGTTCACGGGCTTGTCCATGGATAGTTCCCATGCATTTTTAAATGGTCCCCACGGGGACAACGGTGCCGGCTCCAGCCGGTTGCAAATCACAGCAGACAATCAGGTGAAAACTCGGTAATCATCATTTTAATTTTTCAAAACTTTTCAACAAACAGTGGTGGTCCCAACGGGGACTGGACAACAGTGCTCCGCTGCCCTACTCCGGTCCTTCTGCTGCTTCATCCGAGGGAGGGGGTGCAGAGCTCACCCTGCTCTCGTTGCTGCCCCTGAGCTTCACATCCAGGGCAAACCACCCCCTCTCTCCGCAGTGCTGGGTATACCGCACCATGTCTCCCGGTATGAGGTTCCGGCCAGGATGCTCCTCGGGCAGGTGGGCATTCACATCCCGCCGGGCTACAAACACTTCGGCCTCCAGGCCTAGTTCATATATAAACCCGTAGCCCCGGGGGACATCAAACCGCCTCACCTGCCCCTCGTACAACGGGCCCCGGACACGGAAGGTCGCTTGCCGCAGATTTTCCTTTTCCCGAATGGCTCGGGCCACCAGCTCGGCTTTCCTTCTTTCCCTCTCTGCGATCTCCAGGCCCAGCTTTGTCGGCTCCCTTTCCCAATATGGCGCTGTTGCCAGCTCCGGCGCACGGGTCGGGCCCCGTGGGACATCCAGAACGTTACCCACTGTCAGGAAGGTGGGCGGCGTATCCCGCGGTGTCATGGCCTTGGGCGCTGCCCTGCAGCAACAACCCGGCGCCACCTCAGCCGAGGTGTGGGGGATGGGCACAGGGGCTTTCCGCAGCTGGGCCTTCGGCTCGGAGCGGGTCATCGGCTCCGGCTCAGGAAACTGCTCGGGGACTGTCTCTGGCACACTCTTCGGGGCCTTCCATGGCAACACCTCCGGTTTGCTACGGGCTCCGGCTACAGGTCGGTCCGCTGGGGCGGACGGGCTGGGTATCGCTACCGGTGGCGGTGGTAGCGGGCCTAGTGGCGGGGTCACGGCCTCCGAGACGGGTGGCGAGGGAGGCAACGGGGGGAGAGGGCTTGGACCGGGTCCCTCAGCCGCAGCGACCGGTCCCTCCGGGACATAGGGGCGTGGGTCACTCAGCCTCCCTTCCTCCGCTTCCTCCTCGCGTCTCCGCACGGTGGCTATAACGTCCGCCATGTCGGTCTCCCACTCCTCCAAGAGGAGCTGCATCTTGACCTGCAGCCTTAGATGGAGCTGCGCGGTCTGGATTTCCACCCACGCTGCGGTTCCCGGTGCGGGGGCCACGGTGCTTCGGGACGGCATCCACATGGTGACTTTCTCTCTTTCTTCCAGGAACGGTATGTTTGCAGGGTCCTGGCGTCCCTGCTTTTATAGCCGCAGCTACATGCGGCCAGCCGCCATCGCGTCCCCCTTAGCTCTTTCCGGCCCCTCCTCTCTCGGGGCAGGGTTTTGGCCTTCGCGCTTCTACTGCTCGAGAAGACGCTCGAGCGGGAACTTTTCGCGCCAAAGATGGCGGCTTCTGCAATTTTCCTGCCGGATACCTCCGGCGGTAACAAGGCGCACCTCTACCAGACGGCAGAGCGGTAAGATCCTGTTCGTGACGCCAAGTTGTCGCGGGCGGGGAGGAGGGTGTCAGCACACCGCGCTCACCCCTTCTGCTCGGGTCCGGCAGCTGCTCAGTGGTGGCTCGAGCTGTGGGCCGGATCCCAGGGTTTCTCGAGCGACACTCCTCGCCCGTGAGTGAAAGGGGATTTGTGGTTGGGTGTGGGAGATTGTTATAGTTCGTGACGCCACCCACGGTTGTGGTGATTTCACCACCGCTGCTCAATTCGGGGGTCCCGGGGATGGTGATGCGGAGCAGCCAGGTGTTGTGTTGCCCCTCCGTGGGTAGGGGTTGGTGATCCCGGGGCCCGGGGGTGGAGAAGGAGGTGTGGGGCCCTGTGGGCGCAGGGACGCGGGGGCAGCGCTGTGCCTTGCGGCACTGTGGTACTCACTCAGCCTGAGACTTGGACACAGTTTGTACGGTAAACCAAACGGCTGGTAGGACGGTCCCACAGACGGCTGCACCTGCACTCCCGGTAGTGGACGGTGATGTCCCTCTTCCTTGCACCTATGTTTGACTGATGGTAGCGGTGGATTCCCTCCGGTTACCCACTCCCCGACTACAATCTGGGCCGGAGGAGCTCTACACTTTGCCCGCAGGCGCTGGCCCTGAGAAACTGGTGCCTTGGCGGTGGCGGTGTCTCTCTGCTTCAGGTTGGACTGTTGCCTTCAATCGGGACTTGGTTGCTGGGGGATCTACGTCCCCTTCACTGACGGATTCGGCAAATTTGGCGACTCCTAGCCTTGCCGGGGTCCGAGAGGCCCCT
Organism: Anomaloglossus baeobatrachus; assembly: GCF_048569485.1. Classification (NCBI taxonomy): domain Eukaryota; kingdom Metazoa; phylum Chordata; class Amphibia; order Anura; family Aromobatidae; genus Anomaloglossus; species Anomaloglossus baeobatrachus. The sequence continues at coordinate 205,896,192 of NC_134353.1, read as the reverse complement.
GCCCTTGTGCTGACTGTCCTTCGGAACACTGCTCCAGACCACCGGGCACACAGCCAACGGGGTCCTTCCAGGAACTTCCAAACAGTCCCACTCCAGACGGTCACCGCCGTCGCTGACCTTGCTGTTCTGGCCCTACACAAAGCTGGACCCTTCAGGCTTTCCTTCCTTCTTGTCACCTCACTTGCTTTCCTCCTTTTCCACTTTTCTACTTTCACTTAGTTATTTACTCCTTTCTAGCCCTCAGCTAGACTTCACTCGTGCCCTGCCTGGGCTTAACTGCCTGGTTTTCCCACCTCCAGAACTGTGATCTCCTTGGTGGGCGGAGCCAACTGCCTGGCCCACCCCCTGGTGTGAATCATCAGCCTCTGGAGGAAGGCAACAAGGATTTCTGGTTAGCTGTGATGTGCCTACCTGGAGTGTGGGGTGTGGTGGTGTTGTGACCTGTGACCCCTGGCTTGCCCAGGGCGACACACTTAGCCTTGTATTTAGCCAAAATAATAAATAAATTTAAAAAAAAATGATGTGGGGTTCCCCCTATTTTTGATAGCCAGCAAGGGTAAAGCAGACGGCTGCAGCCTGCAGACCACAGCTAGCAGCTTCACCTTGGCTGGTAATCCAAAACAGAGGGCACCCCACGCTGTTATTTTAAATTAAATAAATAATTAAAAAAAAAACACGTGGGGGTCCCCCCAAATTTTGGATCACCAGCCAAGGTAAAGCGGACAGCTGGGGTCTGATATTCTCAGACTAGGGGAGTCCATGGTTATTGGACTCTCCCCAGCCTAAAAATAGCATGCCGCAGCCGCCCCAGAAGTGGCGCATCCTTTAGATGCGCCAATCCTGGTGCTTTGCCCCAACTCATCCACTTGCCCTGGTGCGGTGGCAAACTGGGTAATATATGGGGTTAATACCAGATGTGTAATGTCACCTGGCATCAAGCCCTGGGATTAGTGATGTCACGGGTCTATCATATACCCGACATCACAAACCCAGTCAGTAATAAAAAAAAAATAGACGACAAACACATTTTCAATTGAAAAAACACTCCCCAAAACATTCCCTCTTTCACCAATTTATTAGAAAGAAAAACAAATCCAGGTCTGGTGTAATCTAAGGGGTTCCCAGGACGATCCATACCATAGTCAATGTCCCAGTCAATGAAGAACAGAATGTTCCATATTGGCTGGGAGAGCAATGCAGTGACCTGAGCTAACATCAATAGGTCAGCCCAGGTTACTGCAGGGCATGACAAGTGCTGCTGTCAGGAGCTTAGCGAGGTACATTACCTGTGGTGATCGCTGCACTCTTGATAGCAGAGCTGTTACTGAGTTCAATGACCGCCACCTTCACAACCAAGTATCGCGGGAGCCTGTGACGTCACCGGTAGTGACAATCTCGGGTCAGCAGCGAAAGGAGATGTGACAAGCGGCATCCATGGAGGACAGTGACAGCGCTGATGTCGGGAGGGCAGGACTTCATCACCACAGGTAAGAACGAACAGATGATCTCCCGGCGGCCGGCTAATGAGAGTGATCAGCTGATCATTCACAATCGCCGGCCACTGAAAATGTGTGCGGGCAGCTGAGTGCGAGGTGGGTGGAGCAAGCTGAGCGGGGCCTTGTGTGCGGGCAGCAGAGTGTGAGGTGGGTGGATCCAAGTGGGACCATGTGTGCGGGCAGCGGAGTGCGAGGTGGATGGAGCCGAGCGGGGTATTATGTGCAGGCAGCAGAGTGCAAGGTGGGTGGAGCCGAGTTGGGCCATGTGTGTGGGCAGCGGAGTGCGAGGTGGGTTGAGCCAGCCGAGCGGGGCCATGTGTGCGGGCAGCGGAGTGCGAGGTGGGTGGAGCTGAGTGGGGCCATGTGTGCGGGCAGCGGAGTGCGAGATGGGTGGAGCTGAGCGGGGCATTGTGTGCGGGCAGCAGAGTGCGAGGTAGGTGGAGCCGAGTGGGGCCATGTGTGCAGCCGGCGGAGTGCAAGGTGGGTGGAGTGCGAGGTGGGTTGAGCCAGCCGAGTGGGGCCATGTGTGCGGGCAGTGGAGTGCAAGGTGGGTGGAGCCGCGTGGGGCCATGTGTGCGGGCAGCGGAGTGTGAGGTGGTAAATGATTGTTTAACTTTCCCAAAACAAACAATAAGAACCATGCATAAAACTGAAAGAATAGAACAATCTATTCAGTTCCCTACTACCTGGTAATCCCTCTGCGTAGCAGGAGTAATTGTGTGTGTGTGTGTGTGCGTGTGTGCGAACACGACTTACCAGTGGCACATCACAAGAGCTATGATTTAAACTGTAAGTGACAATTTGACAGTGCAGAGGCAGCAAGTCTTATTGTCTATATAGTCAGCCTAACCAGAACAGATATGTGTTTTGATAAGAAAACAAAGTGTTGAAGGCACGCATTACTGTCTGGGCCCAGCCTACCGTACCCGGGTACTGTGCTGTCCAGTTGCCATAAATAAAAACTTTACGCTCCTCCCACGGAAAACAGTATAGACAGCACCGGAAGAATGTCGGTCTGTGTTACAGGATGCTGCTCACAGGCGTTACGGTCCTCCTCACCAAACTAAAACACGACTCCCCTCACAACTGACCAAAGTGTTTCCGCAGTGGCTCCTTGCTGTAACACACACCTTTATCTTTTCCTTCTGTTCATAGACAGCATCTCCAAGTCCACATCCGAAGACCGTTTTGCTATTGCTATAGTGACCAAACAGGCAAAGGCAGATGCAAAAAAACAGCAGCCCCTTGTGTGTAGTCTGCAACAATGCATGCAATGAACGACAAATAAGCATGTTGCATTGACAGTGGATAAAGCTGAGCAATACACCCTCACGCTATCAATTCATATCCATGTGACACTTCATGGACGAAGTACTCAAAGTTGTGACTTTGTCCCTTCTACTTAGAGATTGTTGACAAATTTTACAGATTACATGAATTGGGTGATCCTTTGCGATGTCAAAAAACCTGAGGCTAGGCAAGGCTTAAAGCCCATGCAACCTGCATAACCAACACGACTTCTGCTCAGAGGCAGAGTTGTGGACGAGGATTCAGTTGTTGACGTGCTTCCAGTACTTTGTCTCTGTCCAGGAAGACGCAAGGTAACCTCATCATCAGTAGCATCCTCCTCCACCTCCTCTGCTGACATTATCAACTGGGTGACTTTGACTTGACAGTAAGTGGGGTCTCCAACCTCATCATCACCCTGTGTGTTTTCATTCCCCTTGTCCTGAGTCCTCCGAGACAACCTCTTCCTGCCCTGACCGAATAGTAAAGTTGTCGTTCCAATCAGGTATCTGAGTCTCCTCAGCATGTTCCCCATTGTCTCCACCAGGAGGATTTACAGTTTGTGAATGAGGGTGTACATTATGCTCAGAACCTTCTTCATCGGGGCCTGGATCCGACTCACAAAGCTTCAGGGCATCTGTGCAGATCATTTCCCTTGTCTCCTGGAACTCGCTGCCTCAACACGTCAGATTATCTGCTACACCTGCAAGCTTCAAATTGAACCTGAAAACTCATCACTTCAGAAATGACTATAACCTTCAATTACACCAACACCGTGCGTAGCTGCCACCCAACCAACTCCCCACCTACTGTCTCCTCCCCAAAATCCTTTAGAATGTAATCCTGCAAGGGCAGGGCCCTCTTCCCTCTGTACCAGTCTGTCTATTGTTATCTGGATATGTATTCTATATGTAACCCCCTCCTCATGTACAGCACCATGGAATCAATGGTGCTCTATAAAAAAAAAAAAAAAAAAAAAAAAATAATAATAACTTCCTTGTCTGTACTCACTGCAGCTTTGAAGCAGACCTTTGATTCCCAGGCTATAGTGTGACTGAACAGCTCTGCAGACTCAACCATCTTGGTTACTTCATACTCAGCAGGGCTGGTGGAAACTTGAAAACTGTTAGGAAGCAAGTGCGATTGGGTTGACACCACAGAGGCATGTAGTATTTGGAATATTGAACTTGAGGTGGAGGAGAGGCCACTTTATGGAGCACTTGTAATCCATTGAAGCAGCTGCTGTTTTGGTGCCTCATCTACATTTGTTAGCGATGGTCGTGTCCGTGAAAAAAGTGATCATATCAGATTATCCACGTGAAGAAGTACTCCTGCTATTTTGGCTGCTATTTGTTGTTACGAATCAGTGCTGCCATAAACGCAAGCAGCCTGCTGTGGTTCCAGTTGCGCCCAGGTATCAGCTGCCATTTTGCGCTGTGCCTCGGGTTGTACAGCTGGCTGGTTTATCCTCCACGTCTAAGTGTGGAAAGGCGTCTAGTGCGCATGTGTGTGCCGATTTACCCCGGCCGCAGCCTAAGTCCAGTGTTTCGCCTAGTGAGTATGCTCAGCCTGACTGTGCCATTCCTGAGGCAAAGTCCTCAGTTCGGGCTACAGCACAGGCTCCCACACTTATTGCGAAAAGACTTTTTGCACAGGTACTTGGACTCTGTGCCGTGTCTAACTCCTGTGTTGTGCCTAGACAGCGTGCTGAAGCTGATAGTCTTTTTTCTGAGACTGTTGTTCATGCTACTGAGCATGCTCAGGCACTTAATGCTTCAGAGGCTAGGTCCGGTAATGAACTCTTTGGCCCTGTCCCTGACGTGGCAGGCCCATATAGACCACAGGGCATCAAGTGTCCTGACGATGTGGCCAGGCCACTCTGGACTGGCTTGCATAGGCCCACCCCTATGACTTGTCACCTCATTTTTGTTGGTTAGAAAATGACTGGTGAGGTGTTTGGGTTGTGGCTGCCATGAGGTCATCATTGAAGTGGCGGTTTCGAATAGGCCGCTAGTTATGCCACTCATGAGTCATGACGTGTCACTCAGCTTTTGTCTCCAGGAGGTGCATTGTGGTCCACCCTGGGTTGTGGCAGACTCAGGTTATAAAAGGGGCTGGAACCAACAAGGAGGTGTGCAGTCTTCTATTATGCTCTGAAAGAGCACACCTCCATGTGTTGAACCCATTGCGGTTTTAGGCCTGAGGTAGACAGGGATAGGGCGTCGGTGCAGGCCGCCACCACAGTTGGTAACGCAGAACGGTTAAGACCAGCTCCTGTCCTACCAGTCCTGCTAGTGCAGCCCAGTGGCATTTACTGGGCTGCTGCTGCTGCTCCTGCTTTCCACAGGTGTGGCCCCTATGCATACGGACAGCGTACCCAATGGCCCCTGTGTTGTTAACAGCGAGTTCCTGGGCTGGGTGTGTGTGTGGACCCTGTGACGCTAACAGGGATCCCAGTCTCCAGATCCGAGTGTCGTCTAAATCGGTTCAGGCTACTATTAGTTTCAGAGCCACCCATCTCTGTATCCTCTGCCTAACCTTCGAGTTGCCAACATCTCCTTTTCCATCTGGGAGCACAGTGGACACCGACTGGCGATTGGGATATATACCTTTCTCTTTCTTTTCTTCTTTATTTTTTTATATAGCGGTAACATAGTATATACCACCTTATCCAAATCTGCCAGTCCCCCTGTAACAGATGGTGTTTCTTCAGCAAATATTACTATTGCTTAACCACCAAACCTACGGACACAAACTTTGTTCCCCTTTCCTCCAGCATCTGTCCTTTTTCAACTCATTTTGTATATGACCAAATTTGCAATTCTGCAGGGACACCCTACTCAAAGCCATCTCAGCAGAGCCGCTAGCCCTCGGTCCCTCAGATGTGGGCAAGTAAAATACCATTTCCTCCTAGCCATGACAAAGCGTTGAGATTCACTCTGTGCAGCACTGGTGTTTAGTGGAAAAACAGATCTAAGATTGCGTACTACCTTCTGCTGATACTCCTGCATACGTGCGTGCCTTTCTATGGCAGGACTTATTTCGCTAAATTTTGTCTTGTACCAGGGATCTAACAGTGTGGCAACCCACTAGTCAGCATTACTTCGAATTCAGTTAATCCGAGGGTCATGTTGTAGGTAGTGCAACAAGAAGGCGCTCATGTGTCTTGCACATCCAGGAGGACCGAGTCCTTGCTGTGTTGGTGGCGGAGAGGTGAGAATCATGCCTCCTTACTCTGCCCTCTCCACCCAACCTCGCACAACCGAAATGTGAGCAAGCTCTCCCTCATCTGCTGAGTCTTCCATGCCCATCGCCAGTTCGTCCTCCATTTCTTACTGGGCTCCTGCACCTTCCTCAACAGTTTTGCTGATACTATGCACCCTTGTTAATCCCTCTTCCCCACAATCCCATGCCTGCCGCCTTGATGCCGCTGACCATCTGGACCTTGTTGATCTTGTTATCCCTTCCGCATATGACTCCTCTTTTACTTCCTCCACTTCCGCTTGTCCCACCACCTGACTCCGAATAAAATTTACAGTGTGCTCCAGTATGTAGATGACCGGAATTGTCATGCTAATAATGGCATCGCCAGTGCTAAACATCTTCGTCGACATTTGTAAACTGTGTGGAAGGGTGCATAGGTCCTTGATCTGACACCACTCCAGCAGCGTGATCTGCTGCACCCCCAATGGATCAAGTTAGCCCAGGCTATACGTCATAACGTATTGCAGCAGGGGTTGGGGGTGCTGCCACAGATGCTGCAACATGTGCAGATTGAAATTCCTGTGTGTCGGCACATCGCATTTGAGGCGGTGAACCGGCAGACCGAAACACTTCTGGAGTGATGCAAGTTGTTGAGCTGCTGGGTGTGAACGGTGGAAGTGAGTAGTGATGAGCGAGTACTAAAAAGCTCGGGTGCTCGAGGCTCGGGCCGAGCATCCCAAGATATTCGTGTACTCGGCCCGAGCACCGAGCCCAATGTTATCCTATGGGAGACCCGAGTATTTTTATGAAATGACCCCCCGGCAGCATGTAGAAACCCTAAAAATGTCACAAAAGTCTCAGAAGGGTGCTCAAATGACATGGCAACAGCATGGGGAAGACCCCTTGAAGCATTTATCACTCAAAAGTCACAGCTGTGAACAATTTTATCCGGGTTTTATGCCATTTTTACGGACTCGCCAGAAAACCTTCCAAAATGACACCAAAATGAATTTTCATGGCGGAAATGTTAAGGGCACATACCCAATAGTGAGATAGAGCTGGTGTATGTTACTTTTTGAGATTACATGAAAAATTTTACGTGAAAACATTGTGTGGCACTCCGATGTCCTTGAGAAGAGACGTACATGAAGGCCTCTTGAGTCTAATGTGCCCATTTTGAGGAAGTGAGTCTTTGTAGTATTTTCCTTTGCCAGGGAAGTCCAAAATTGTGAGGTTCACCAATGCCCCTGCATACAGACGTGCATGATGGCCTGTAAACCTGAAGTGCCCATTGTAAGGAAGTGGGTCTATTGTAGTATAGCCCTTTGGCAGGGCAGCCAAAAATTGGGAGGCTCCACATTGTCCCTGGATAGAGACGTGCATGAGGGCCTGTGAACCTGAAGTGCCCATTGTAAGGAAGTGGGTCTATTGTAGTATAGCCCTTTGGCAGGGCAGCCAAAACTTGGGAGGCTCCACATTGTCCCTGGATAGAGACGTGCATGATGGCCTGTAAACCTGAAGTGCCCATAGTAAGGAAGTGGGTCTATTGTAGTATAGCCCTTTGGCAGGGCAGCCAAAAATTGGGAGGCTCCACATTGTCCCTGGATAGAGACGTGCATGAGGGCCTGTAAACCTGAAGTGCCCATTGTAAGGAAGTGGGTCTATTGTAGTATAGCCCTTTGGCAGGGCAGCCAAAAATTGGGAGGCTCCACATTGTCCCTGGATAGAGACGTGCATGAGGGCCTGTAAACCTGAAGTGCCCATTGTAAGGAAGTGGGTCTATTGTAGTATAGCCCTTTGGCAGGGCAGCCAAAAATTGGGAGGCTCCACATTGTCCCTGGATAGAGACGTGCATGATGGCCTGTAAACCTGAAGTGCCCATTGTAAGGAAGTGGGTCTATTGTAGTATAGCCCTTTGGCAGGGCAGCGAAAAATTGGGAGGCTCCACATTGTCCCTGGATAGAGACGTGCATGAGGGCCTGTAAACCTGAAGTGCCCATTGTAAGGAAGTGGGTCTATTGTAGTATAGCCCTTTGGCAGGGCAGCCAAAAATTGGGAGGCTCCACATTGTCCCTGGATAGAGACGTGCATGAGGGCCTGTAAACCTGAAGTGCCCATTGTAAGGAAGTGGGTCTATTGTAGTATAGCCCTTTGGCAGGGCAGCCAAAAATTGGGAGGCTCCACATTGTCCCTGGATAGAGACGTGCATGATGGCCTGTAAACCTTGAAGTGCCCATTGTAAGGAAGTGGGTCTATTGTAGTATAGCCCTTTGGCAGGGCAGCCAAAAATTAGGAGGCTCCACATTGTCCCTGGATAGAGACGTGCATGATGGCCTGTAAACCTTGAAGTGCCCATTGTAAGGAAGTGGGTCTATTGTAGTATAGCCCTTTGGCAGGGCAGCCAATAATTGGGAGGCTCCACATTGTCCCTGGATAGAGACGTGCATGAGGGCCTGTAAACCTGAAGTGCCCATTGTAAGGAAGTGGGTCTATTGTAGCATAGCCCTTTGGCAGGGCAGCCAAAAATTGGGAGGCTCCACATTGTCCCTGGATAGAGACGTGCATGGTGGCCTGTAAACCTGAAGTGCCCATTGTAAGGAAGTGGGTCTATTGTAGTATAGCCCTTTGGCAGGGCAGCCAAAAATTGGGAGGCTCCACATTGTCCCTGGATAGAGACGTGCATGAGGGCCTGTAAACCTGAAGTGCCCATTGTAAGGAAGTGGGTCTATTGTAGTATAGCCCTTTGGCAGGGCAGCCAAAAATTGGGAGGCTCCACATTGTCCCTGGATAGAGACGTGCATGAGGGCCTGTACACCTGAAGTGCCCATTGTAAGGAAGTGGGTCTATTGTAGTATAGCCCTTTGGCAGGGCAGCCAAAAATTGGGAGGCTCCACATTGTCCCTGGATAGAGATGTGCATGATGGCCTGTAAACCTGAAGTGCCCATTGTAAGGAAGTGGGTCTATTGTAGTATAGCCCTTTGGCAGGGCAGCCAAAAATTGAGAGGCTCCACATTGTCCCTGGATAGAGACGTGCATGAGGGCCTGTAAACCTGAAGTGCCCATTGTAAGGAAGTGGGTCTATTGTAGTATAGCCCTTTGGCAGGGCAGCCAAAAATTGGGAGGCTCCACATTGTCCCTGGATAGAGACGTGCATGAGGGCCTGTAAACCTGAAGTGCCCATTGTAAGGAAGTGGGTCTATTGTAGTATAGCCCTTTGGCAGGGCAGCCAAAAATTGGGAGGCTCCACATTGTCCCTGGATAGAGACGTGCATGATGGCCTGTAAACCTTGAAGTGCCCATTGTAAGGAAGTGGGTCTATTGTAGTATAGCCCTTTGGCAGGGCAGCCAAAAATTGGGAGGCTCCACATTGTCCCTGGATAGAGTCGTGCATGAGGGCCTGTAAACCTGAAATGCCCATTGTAAGGAAGTGGGTCTATTGTAGTATAGCCCTTTGGCAGGGCAGCCAATAATTGGGAGGCTCCACATTGTCCCTGGATAGAGACGTGCATGAGGGCCTGTAAACCTGAAGTGCCCATTGTAAGGAAGTGGGTCTATTGTAGCATAGCCCTTTGGCAGGGCAGCCAAAAATTGGGAGGCTCCACATTGTCCCTGGATAGAGATGTGCATGAGGGCCTCAAAACATTGTTCCCATTGCAAAGGAGCGGGTCTCCTGTCGTTGTAATGTCCATTCTGAAAGAATGGTCGAAAAAATTTACCACTGGGGGTATACCTGAAACAATGGCCTAACTATTGTAACGGTCATCATGGTGGCGCATGAGGAGAAGGAGGAGCAGTCCAGCGATTATCCAAAGTCCAGAAGTGTGTACCCATGGGTGAGAGGAGGTACATGGCAAATTCCCGTTACAAACTTTAAATTCCACTCTCATTTGCTGGTGGTGTGGTGAAGTCTGGCCCAATCCAACCCTTGTTCATCTTGATCAGAGTCAGCCTGTCAGCATTTTCAGTTGACAGGCGGGTGCGTTTATCTGTAATGATTCCACCTGCGGCACTAAAAACATGCTCTGACAAAACGCTAGCGGCAGGGCAGGGCAGGACTTCCAAGGCGTAGAGAGCCAATTCATGCCACGTGTACAGCTTGGATACCCAATAATTGTAAGGCACAGAGGAATGTCAGAGTACAGTTGTTCGATCTGCAAGGTACTCCTTGAGCATCTGGGCAAACTTAGGATTTCTTGTGGCATTACCCTGCACCTCAGGGGCTGTGGTACGTGAGGGGCTGAGAAAACTGTCCCACATCTTAAAGACTGTTCCCCTACCTCTGGCGGATTGGACTTGTGCCCCTCTCGGCTGTACGCCTTGGTTGTCCACTGATTCCTGACCTATGCCGCTAGCGTTTTGTGAGGGGAATGCTTTGCCTACTTCCGTGACTATGGCCTTCCGGAACTGCTGCATTTTGGCTGACCTCTCCGCCTCGGGAATAAGAGACATAAAGTTCTCCTTGTAGCGTGGGTCTAACAGTGTTACCAACCAGTAATGATTGTCAGCCAAGATGTTCTTAACACGAGGGTCACGAGACAGGCAGCTTACCATAAAGTCAGCCATGTGCGCCAGACTTTTAACAGCCAGTACTTCAGTATCCTGACCAACACGATGACTGAACATGCTGTCCTCCTCCTCCTCCTCCTCATCTACCCTGTCCTCTGGCCAGCCACGCTGAACCGAGGATATGACTGGTGTGCATGTCATATCCTCAATTTGGCCAGTGAGTTGCTCCATGTCTTCATCCTCCTCCTCGTCATAGTCCTCCACTGCACGTTGTGATGAGACGAGGCAGGCCTGTGTGTTATCACCTACACCCACTACTGTTTCTTGCTCCAACTCATCGCGCTCCGCCTGCAATGCATCATGTTTGTTTTTGAGCAGAGACCGTTTTAGAAGGCAGAGAAGCGGTATGGTGACGCTAATAATGGCGTCATCACCACTCACCATCTTGGTGGAGTCCTCAAAGTTTTGGAGGATGGTACATAGGTCGGACATCCATCTCCACTCCTCAGGTGTTATGTATGGAGTTTGACCCATTTCCCAATGGCTTAGGTGGTGCAGGTACTCAACAACTGCCCTCTTCTGCTCACATATCCTGACCAATATGTGCAAAGTTGAATTACAATGCGTGGGGACATCACACACCAGTCTGTGAGCCGGAAGATGCAAACAGCGCTGAAAGCCGGCAAGGCCGGCTGAAGCAGTAGGTGACTTTCGAAAATGTGCAGACAGGCGGCGAACTTTTACCAGCAGATCAGACAGCTCTGGGTATGACTTTAGAAACCGCTGAACCACGAGGTTGAGCACATGGGCCACGCATGGAACATGTGTCAGCTGGCCTCATCTCAAAGCCGCCACCAGGTTCCGGCCATTGTCACACATGACCTTTCCTGGCTTTAGGTTCAGAGGTGTGAGCCAGTGATCTGCCTGCTGTTTCAGAGTTGTCCACACCTCTTCTGCATTGTGGGGTTTGTCACCTATGCAGATTAGCTTCAGCACAGCCTGTTACCGCTTCGCCGAGGCAGTGCTGCAGTGCTTCCAGCTTGGGACTGGTGTGGAGGGTAAAGTGGATGAGGATGCGCAGTAGTAGGAGGAGGCTGAGGAGCATGACATTCTGGAGCTGTAGAGTGTGGGTGAAACCCTGACTGAGGTAGGGCCTGCAAACCTTGGTGTGGGAAGGACGTGTTCCGTCCCTCGCTCAGACTGAGTCCCAGCTTCCACAATATTAACCCAGTGTGCCGTCAACGAGATGTAGCGGCCTTGCCCACAAGCACTTGTCCACGTGTCTGTGGTTAGGTGGACTTTGGCTGAAACAGCGTTGTTCAGGGCACGTGTGATGTTTTGTGACACGTGGTTATGCAATGCAGGGACGGCACACCGGGAGAAATAGTGGCGATTGGGGACCGAGTAACGTGGGACAGCTGCCGCCATCAGGTCGCGGAATGCTTCTGTCTCCACCAGCCTAAAAGGCAACATTTCCAGCGCAAGCAGTCGCGAAATGTTAGCATTTAGAACTGTGGCATGTGGGGCGTTGGCAGTGTATTTGCGCCTGCGTTCAAAGGTTTGCTGAATGGATAACTGAACGCTGCGCTGGGACAAGGACGTGCTTGATGATGGTGTTATTTCTGCATAGGCAACTGCAGGTGCAGGGCCGGAGGAGGCTTGTTCGCAGGCAGCATGGACAGGGGATTGGCTCGCATGCACAACAAGCGAAGACGTAGCAGTGACATCAGCAAGCACTGCTCCTCGACTCTGTTGTACATCCCACAAAGTCGGGTGCTTGGCTGACATGTGCCTGATCATGCTGGTGGTGGTCAGGCTGCTAGTTTTGGTACCCCTGCTGATGCTGGCATGGCAGGCGTTGCAAATGGCCTTTTTAGAATCATCTGGAGCCAACTTAAAAAACTGCCAGACTCTGGAAGACCTAACATTTGTACAGGCACCTTGTGTCGTGTTGTTGTTCCGGGGAACGGTTGCCTGACTTCTGCCTGGGGCCACCACCCTGCTTCTTACTGCCTGTTGGGATGCTATGCCTCCCTCCCCCTGTGCACTGCTGTCCTCGCTCTGCATATCCTCCTGCCAGGTTGGGTCAGTTACTGGATCATCCACCACGTCGTCCTCCTCTTCTGCACCCTGCTCCTCCTCCTGACTTCCTGACAATTGTGTCTCATCATCGTCCACCCCTTGTTGAGACACGTTGCCAACTTCGTGAGAACGTGGCTGCTCAAATATTTGGGCATCTGTACATACGATCTCCTCATGACCCACTTCAACAGGAGCAGGCGAGAGGCCAGAATGTGCAAATGGAAACGTGAACAGCTCTTCCGAGTGTCCAAGTGTGGGATCAGTAATGTCCGTGGACGTGTACTCAGCCTGGTGGTAGGAAGGAGGATCAGGTTCTGAAATGTGCGGTGCAGTATCACGGCTACTGACACTTGACCGTGTGGAAGACAGAGTGTTTGTGGTGGTGCCAATCTGACTGGAAGCATTATCTGCTATCCAACTAACAACCTGTTGACACTGGTCTTGGTTCAAGAGCGGTGTACTGCTGCGGTCCCCAAGAATTTGGGACAGGACGTGCGAGCGAGTAGATGTAGTCCTTTGTTGTGGCGAAATTAGAGCTTGCCGACGACCTCGGCCTCTGCCTGCACCACCATCACGTCCACTTCCTTGTTCGTTGCCAACGCCCTTGCGCATTTTGCAATGCTGCTGACGTGTATTCACTAGACTTGTGCGTTATATCCAAGTTTGTGCAAAACGCACACAAGTGCACCTGTACGCTGCCACCGACAGGCACACACATGCGGTTTTTAAATGCAAGCACGGACGCACTAAGAACCTAACAGGTTTTTAGGAGCGACAATTACTGAGAAGTTTGACACTATCAGACACTGCTGACTGACATGTATTATTCACTAGACTTGTGCGTTATATACTAGTTTGTGCAAAACGTGCACTTGTACGCTGCCACCGACAGGCACACACGTACGGTTTTTAAATGCACGCACGAACGCACTAAGAACCTAACAGCTTTTTAGGAGCGACAATTACTGAGAAGTCTGACACTATCAGGACTGTTTTAGACTGTGTACACCAGCCCCAGATATGATGAAGGCTGGTATACGGTCACCACTAGGAATGGCTATATACCCTGCCTGCCTGCCTGTATACAGCTACAATAGTCCTGAGAAGGACTCTTCTGGTCACTAGCCTGTATTCCGACCTGGCTATACCCTGCCTGCCCTGCCTGTATACAGCAACAATAGTCCTGAGAAGGACTCTGCTCCTGTACTCCGACCTGGCTATACCCTGCCTGCCTGTATACAACTACAATAGTCCTGAGAAGGACTTCTGGTCACACTGTTTGCAGCCCTGCTACAGAAATAACTATAAAGGGCCGCAAACCTTTCCCTGAAGCAGCAACACTCTCCCTGCACTGACTGTCTGAATGGCTGTGTGCAGAGCACAGCGCGCCCGCCAGTATAAAGGCTCGGTCACGCTGTGTAGGCCGGCCAATCACTGCAATTCCACAACTAACAGGGCTGTGGCATTGCAGTGGTCTGCCAGCCAATCCCTGCATGAGAGCTGGCTCTCAAAAGAGCGCCAACATGCAGGGATGAAGACCATGAGTACAGCACGAGTATCGCGAGATTACTCGGTCCCCGCCGAGTAGCCCGAGTACAGTGATACTCGTGTGAGTACCGAGTAGTGACAAGCATACTCGCTCAACACTAGAAGTGAGCACATAGCGAGCGTGCCCGCTGCAGAAGGCCATGTACTCTGGGATGGTGGTTTAAAAATTGCTGGAGAACCAGGTTTAACATGTAACCCATACAAGGAACGTGTGTCACATTGCCCTGACGAAGGGCCGCAGCCAGGTTTGCATAATTGCCGCACACGGCTGTTAAGTCACCACCAGATTCCGCTCCATCAATTTGTACTCCGGTCGCCAGGTGACACCGTGTTCCTTTCGTGCATAGTGCTGAAGATGGGAGAGGAGTCGATGCCAGCGGCGCCGGTGGACGCATGTTATGCTCACCCACTGGGCTGCGTTACCTTGAGATATGCAGAACCACTGGCTGAATGTAGGTGGTGGGTGTCTCAGAGCTGAAGTATCATCATTCAGCTACAAACAATGGGAAGACACCACACCCTTTTTTAGGTACATCCTGTCTACTTACCACTGCCAGATATAGCTCTGAACCTCAGGTTCCTGTTCCGCCCAGTTCTGTTTTGTGATTTCGTGTGCTTGTTTCCTGCCTACGTCTCCTGCCTGCTGTTTATGTACCTCGTTGCCCGATCCGCATTTGACCTCTGCTTGTTTTCTGATTAAGTCCTGGCCGTCCCATTCTGTTCCTGTTCCTCAGTTTATGGTTTGACCCTTCCTGACTACTACTCTCTCGGACTGCAGCCTTCCACAGGTATTGATCACCTTGGGCCCTGTATAATTCTAAATCCCTGTATAGGGGTTAAAGGGTTTCAGGGTTCTGTGGGTCCTGGTTGGTGAGTGGCTTCCCTGTAGCCTATCCTTTACAGCCCGTCTGAGTGTGTGGATCCAGGCAGGCGTTACACCGTGCCCTCTGCAGAAGGTCATGTAGGCTGGGATAGTGGTTTAAAAATTGCTGGACAACCAAGTTCAACACGTGAGCCACACAAGGCACGTGTGTCACATTGTCACGGCGAAGGGCCGCACCCAGGTTTGCATCATTGTCGCACCCGGCCTTCCCTGGCTGCTGGTTGAGTGGAGACAACCATTGATGAAACTCGGTCTCACTCTCCAGAGCTTACCGTCCACAACAACTCAGCGATGTGACTCACATTTCCCAGACATTTCAAAGTAAAGAGTCGACCACCTAATGGCATTGAGCTCAGCTGCCAGCATAGTAAGGAGGTGTGTGGGATTCCTTGTGCACAGTTACAACGCGGGTGGTCTGACCACACAGGGTTTGGGCGGAGATGTAGGACCCAGGCGAGTTTGAGGAGGCAGAAGCAGTGTAGGAACTTCTACATAAAAAGGAAGGATTGACACACAACTCGTGGGGACGGCAAGACTTGTACAGCAGACCCTTCTCCATCTCTCCCCATAGTAACCCAGGGCCCAGTCAGTGACATGTAACGCCCCTGTCCATGGTGACTGGTCCAAGTATCTGTGGTGAAATGCACCCTGTCACATACAGAGTTTCTCAAAGAAGCGGTGATGTTTGGTGCGATATGCTGGTGTAGTGCGGGCACGCCTTTGTTGGAGAAGGAGTGGCGACTGGGCATCGGCTCTTGGGGCACTGCAATGGGCATAAGGTCTCGAAAATCCTCTGTAAAAAAGTTTGGAAAGGCAACATTTCTGTACCCAACCGTTTCCAGATGCAGAAAGTCAACCTCTTAGGCATGTCATGCCCTTCGAAAATCATGTAAAACACAGCAAGGGGACTCCAACCACAGCTCCCTCGTTTCCAAAAATTGGGCCCCACACACCTCACTTGACTGGCTTCAGTTGTCCTCCAGTTGCAATCTTGCAAAGATGCTTCGCATGAAGCACTCTCAAAAATACACCTGCCTTTCGCCTCCCCAGGATGACACAGAGGAAGTAAAGTCCTCTGTGATCCATGACTTTTTCATCTTGGTTCCTTTTTTCAAAAGCGAGGGGATTCCAACCACAGTTTCCCTCGTTTCCAAAAATTGGGCCCCACACAGACACCACTTGACTGGCATCAGTTGTCCCCCAGTTGCAATCTTACATAGATGCTTTGCATGAAGCACTCTCAAAAATACACCTGCCTTTCGCCTCCCCAGGATGACACAGGGAAAGAAAAGTCCTTGTGGATCCATGACTTGTTCAATCTGATGAACGTTAGTCTGTCCACATTGTCACTGGACAGACGCGTGCTCTTATCTGTCAGCACACACCCAGCAGCACTGAATACACTTTCTGAGAGAACGCTGGCTGTGGGACATGACAAGATCCCCAAGTCGTAAGTGGCAAGCTCAGGCACTTTGTCCAGACTGGAAGCCTAGACTGAGCAAGGCTCAAGTTGCACAGTAATGGTATCGATGTTCACTTGCATATACGCATATATCTGTGTCTCCTCCTCTTTTTCCTCGTCCAGCTGTTTAGTTTTCGTATGAGTATTTGTCCTCGTCACTTTCCCATGTGTTTGTGTTGTCTTGTGAGTTGTTTGTCACCTTTTGGACACCTTTGAGGGTGTTTTCTAGGTGTATTTATGTGTTTGGGATTGCCTCCCATTGTTTTCAATGGGGTTCGAGAGGTTCGTCGAACGGTTCGCTGAACCAAACTCGAACGCGGCCTCCGTTCGACGAACCAAGTTGAACTTGAGCCTCTAGAGGTTCGCTCATCTCTAGTCATAAAGTCTGTGTGGTGGCAACTCCTGACAAACTTTCTCAGAGAACACATCACCAATATATGAGAGAGGATCCAAAAGTGGTTATTGCTAAGATATAGGTCCCTAGACAGTGTTCATTACAGTAAGAGCTCCATTTGATTACATCCTAGATTTTCCATGGAACAATAGGGCTTTGTAATTGAAACCAAGGGAAGCCCAACACTATTTGTGCAGGAAAGTCTTTAAGCACACGAGTCTTTAATAGCACGATATGAGCTCCGAATACATTACCCCTATGCATAGCTCTAGTCTCTGTATGCACTCCATAAAGACCCCTTTTGAGGGAAGTGACAAGTCAATGACAAAAATTTGGACCAGACTAGATAACTCATTCAGCTTTAACCCTGAGGAGTGAGGAAACTGTTCGTCAATTATGTTTGCCCCAAGAACCACTCTCTAGAAAGACCTTTATTGGGATGTCCTGGCCCCTTATTTTAACCCTTGCAGATATTATACACAGACACCATGGTGGAGAAAATAAATAGACCCAAGTTGGAATCCCTCAACCCACCTGGGTCTTAACGTTTTCCGACTGCCAATTTTTCTTGGGCACCGATAGACAGGTGCTAATAAAGTGTCAATTTTTACCACAATGAAAATAAACCGCTCATCTTATAGGAATAGAAAAGTTCCTCCTCTCAAGGGATGTCCCTCCAAGCTGCAGAAACTCGGGCGAGGCCTTGGCAGGTAATATTAGAACAGTAACCCCCTCTTAGAGAGTTTTGGCATTATGGGACCTCTTTTGAAAATGGTGATCTTTACAGATTACAAGAGAAATGGCACATTCAAAAGAAGGGTGAGTTTCATGATATTGCCTTATTTACCCTCAGTAAACTATAACGAAGTGCGAATGCATGCGCTGTAGGGACAAAGGGAGACTGAATTGTCTAAGTCCCTGGGCATGTGCACTATGAAGATGAATGGAAAAACTAATGCGGGCGTCACACGAGACGATCTATCGTGTGATATGTCGGGGTCACAGTTTTCGTAACGCACATTCGGCATCGTTTCCTTCCGATGTCACTTCGTGTGACACCTCCGAGCGACTCAGATCGTTCGCAAATGGGTAACAAATCATGTATCGTTGACACGTTGCTCATTTTTAAAAGTCGTTTATTTTTCTTTGCGCCGGTTGTTCATCGTACCTGGGGCAGCACACATCACTCCGTATGACACCCCGGGAACGATGAACTGCAGCTTACCTGCATCCCACGGCTTCCACCGGCTATACGGAAGGAAGGAGGTGGGCGGGATGTTTACGTCCCGCTCATTTCCGCCCCTCCGCTTCTATTGGCCGGCAGCTGTGTGACATCGCTGTGATGCCGAACGTTCCACCCCCTTCAGTAAGTGGATGTTCGCTGAAACAGTGACATCGCTCAGCAGATAAGTACGTGTGACGGCGGTTTAACGACTTTGTGCGCCACTGGCAACTAATTGCCCGTGACGCACAAATGACGGGGGCGGGTACGATCGCTCGTGCGATCGCACGATAGATGGTATCGTGTGACGCCCGCATAAGTCCAGATGCATGCACACTGTTAATTCTTTCTCTCACCTTTGTCTAAGTGTGAGAGCAGGCACAGTGGAGCTTATCCACAGTGCGCAAGTGCGATGATGTCATAAGCCATAACCCAGAAGTAATGGGGAACGCGGAGAGAGGAAAGTTGCTACTGGATGACAGACTGGGAGATGGATTGGACTATAGAGGATGGGAGGAGTACATGCAAGCAGCGAACCTACCCAATCTTTATGATTATATGTGAGTGATCATTTGGTGGACGAATAGCAGTATTGTGCTTGAGGCAGGATGTCATATCCTCTTCACATTGATTGGTGCTTTGTATTTAGTGATCTGTATGGTGAACATAATATGATGGTTTCTATTGATTGTTTGATATAGTTTGATATATGGGATCACGATCAAGTCTTTAAAAGGGGTCCGTTTGTACATAGTAGGTCAGCATTAGCCTTTGCCCCATGATGAAGCCAGTGTGGTTAAACATGTTGGGGAGGCTGCTGATAAGATTTTAATTGCAATCTCTGTGGCCATTAGCAAAGAAAGAAATGTGTATATAGCATTATATACTGCAGCTGTAAGAGGAGTAAACCCATATGGGGGGACAATAATAACTGACAGTTTTAATGACTACATAGGCTATTTAATTCAGATCACAGTGCATAGTGTTTTTAATTACTTTCTGTGTGTCCATGATTTACTTTAAAAAAAAATGAATTAAAAGTTATATCCTAACTAGTATTTAGTTTAGGAAATCTATTGCCTTTGGCAATTTGTAACTTTACTATCACTAGTACACCCTGAAAAAAATGTTTTTTAAGTGCAGGGGCATTCCACTAAGTATCCATGGACCAGCGCTGGAATTCAGCTCAATAATCCTCTGTCGGCCAATCTACTGGTGCAGTGAACGGATTTTCGGCTGAGCTAAAGATACCTTATCTGGATGATCATAGATAAGATCAAGTGCAGTGAAAAACCCATCCGCCAACACAAACACAGGGGACTCAGGGGACAAGGAAAAAGCCCAAACCACAATTGCCACCCCTTGCGTTTCACTACCAGAGGAGGGGAGACGAAGATGGAAATACTATTTGAATGCTTCCCTGAAGGAAACAAACCAGCTGCAATCTTCAGAAAATCTTTCTGGGAGGGGTAGTTTGGGTTCGGCAACCAACACGGATTGCACCGGAGTTTCAGACTGCTCTTGTTGCTGTGCCACTCCCTTTATTCTGCCACCTGGAGGGACAAGGATTTGAAGTGTCTTGCAGCAACTGGGTCCATGCCAAAATTTAAGAATAAGCCCACTATAATGTCATGATCATCGGGGAGAGCAAGGGACAGGGGCTGCTAAACTGGCCCTCAGACTAGGGGGACCCTAGCTATCCTTTATCTCAGAGTTACCTTTGAAGGTGAGAATGTATGAGTTGAGACCAGAAAGAAGAGATGTGATTGGGTGCTACCCTTCTTCACCTCTCTTGAGGTTCAATACGGACACATTGTACTTGATCACTGACTTAAGCAAAGATGAAACTACCTAGAAGCTAAGTAACTCTGTGGTTACTATTATGCTCACGGACATGATCCCCCACATGTATTTTACCTTGTATCTCTGGACTTTGCTATTTATCTCTTCCCCCTACCGTTTCCTCTAGAGTAAGAGAGTTTACTGGTTAAGTGAGGGCTAGCCATCTAGGAGTGGGGAGACAACACAAAATCTAGGGTGCTTCATCTCCACTGGCAGGTAGGGCTGGACATTCAGGGATATGCTACGTTTAGGCTAGGACCCTATTACCTATTCCCACATCTTGTCTAATCTTTACTCAGTTTATTCATTTTGTTATATATAACATATCACTGGTATTGTGGTGTGATTTTAAATGTTTATAAATAAATACATTTTTATTGGGAATTGCATGTTATACGGGTTTATTCTTAATGTGGCAATAGGGGTGGATTTGAACGTTTAAATCATTTTAATTTTTTATATATTTTTAAAAACATGTTTTCACTTCTTATTGTATTTAATAATTCTTCTACGAGTCATGAGCCTGTCACCATCCGATAGCTTGTATTAGAAATAGCATTGTAATGTCTAGCTGTTACAGGAGAGCCACCATGACAAGCATGGCGTCTTCAGCAGACTCTCATTTGTCATAGCAACCCATCAGTGCCATGCGGTCACGTCAAAGGCACGCACAGGTGCATACAATGCTGTTCCCCCATTACTGCACATGTTAAATGCCACTGACAGAGCTCTGTTCCACCCATGGCTGTTAGAGACAGATAATGGCTGAATAATTCATCTGGAAGTAAAGATGTGGGCAGTGCGTGTGAGTCCGCATCAATGGTAGGGACACAACATTTTTTTGTGAATGGGGTTAAAGCTGGGAGTCTGCATTTTAAGCTTATATTGCTTGTATAACTGTATCATGAATATATTTTGTTAAATAGCTAAAAGGACAAAACTTGCGTCACTGTCCAAATATTTCTGAGGGGTGCACAGCAAAAGTAAGGGGCAAGTCTAAAATAAATTACAATAATCCATTGTTATTTTTTAATCCCTTCCAAGCTTTTAAAAGAATCCAGGAAAATGGTGGCTGCCATTTTAAAAAAAATCTCAAACATTTCACATTTATCAAAAATCTATTTTTTTTCAAAATACACAAGTAATTTTAATTTGTTTTGACGGACTAAATCTTTTCTACATATGACTGGTAGCTTAAAAAAATAATTATAGGAAACTAATAACTAGTATAGTAAGCAATATGTTATAGCATAGTAAGCAATATGTTCCCAAAAATAAGTGTTCCCCAAAAATAAGCCCTAGCAGGGATTTTCAGCATTTTCAGAGCAAGGCTTAAATATAAGCTCTCCCCTGAAAATAAGCCCTAGTCGCAGCTCAATAATAGTGTCCATCCAGCTAAAAAAGTTAACGAATACTGCAGAACACTTCATTATAGAATGCAGACACCCCGCAATCACACTCACCCGATGCCAAGCTGGAGGAACTGCAGTGATCGCACCCCCACACACATCAGATCGCACACCCACACACATCAGATCAAAAACACAATCACCCTTCAGATCGCTCACACACTCACCACATCCAGTTATACCGATCCTGAAACGCTGTGCGGTGGGGTGCAAGGACCTGCGGATGGCATGCCTGCTTACAGGACCTGCGACATGTGACTTCCTCCCATCCCTGTGGCCGGGACAGATGCTAGTGTGGCGCCCTGGACTAGCCAGGTAGCCACAGACAGAACACACACCCCCACCCCCAGACAGTTACATTAGTCAGACAAAAGCCCTTGTTGCCTCCCTCCAGGGTCTGATTTCCACACCAGGTGGGGCGAAGCCAGGCGGTTGGCCCCACCCACCGAGGAGTTCACAGGCCTGGAGGCGGGAAAAGTGTCAGATTAGTCTTGGAGGTGAAAGTGAGAGGAGTAAACACTTGAGGTGTCTGGGTCGGAACCCAGGCACTGACAGCAAGGTTGGCAGACGGTGGTGGCCATCTGCAGGAGTTGGTGGAACTCCGCAGAGACGTAAGGACCGGGGCTGGGCGGTGGCCCACCGGTACCGGACCGGGGAACGGAGTGAAGCTAAGCACACAGGCAGGGCCATCGGACCCTGACCAGGCTTGGAGCCGCCGTCAATAGTCAAATCCGAATGTGACAGGAACCCCCAGGGTTCCCTAACAACCAAGTTCCGATTGAAGGCAACCGCTCCCACCGTGAGGATATACAGCCACCACCACCGGCTAGAAATCCAAGGGCCAGCGCCTGTGGGCAAAACGGGCTCCTCCGGTATCTATACACCGGGGAGCAGACTACCGTTGTGAAGCCATTGGAGTCAACACAGTACACAAAGGTGCAGGGAGAGACAGCCACCATCACCTGTCCGGGCAGAGACACTGCAGCCGGCTGCGGGACCCGTCCATCCAACCGTTTGGTTTACCAGAGACTTTGTGCATCTTTTTGCTGAGTGAGAACACCCGTGCCATCCGGCACCGTGCCACGCTGTCCCTGCAACCCTGCACCTCACCGACCCTGCCTCCCCGTCACACTACCGGGCCCCGGAACCATCAACCCCTACCCACGGAGGGGGAAAACAACATCCCAGCTGCTCCCTAACATCGCTCCCGGGATCCCCATCACCAGCAGCGGTGGTGCCTATCTTCACCACAACCCGTTGGTGGCATCACGGACTAAATCCCCAAACAAACCACCCCCTTTTCACTCACGGGCGAGGAGCGCCACTCGAGTCCCCGGATCCGGCCCACCACTCGAGCCACCGAGCAGCAGCAGCAGCGCCAGACCCGAGTGTTAGCGAGCGCAGCGCCCCGCCGCCCGCGACAACTTAATGTCACGAACAGGATTGAACCAGTCTACATACCTGTAGAAGTGCGCCTTGTGGTCTCCGCCGGCAGCGTCCGGCCGAAAAATTTGAAGTTCCGCCATCTTTTGGCGCAAAGATTTCCCGCTCGAGCTTCTTCCCCGAGCAGGGAAGGCGCGAAAGCCCCGCCCCCAACAAGCGGAAGTGCTAAGGAGAACCAAGGGGGGGGCGGGTGAATACCTGCCTAATGTAACCAAGGGCATTAAAAGTGGGGACGCCAGGACTCTGCAACATACCCAGTTCCTGGAGGCGGCTTGCAACATGTCCGCACCACCTGAGAGGCCCGAATCTCCGGAGCCTGCCCCCGGGATGGCGGCATGGCTGAAAACCCAAGTGATGCTGCTGTGCTGTCGTAACCGGGCCCAGATACGGGACCTGCTGGATCGCTGGACCGCTGAGATGGAGGAGCTGACTGCGGTCGTGCGGGCGCATGAAATAGAGGCCATGCTAGAGGAGCTGGTGAGTGACCCACGCTCTTGTGTCCCTGAGGGACTGGCCGCTGCGGCTGAAGGACTTGGTCCACCCCTGGCCCCAGCAGAGCCCACTCCATCGCCCGAGCTGGCCGCCCGTATGGACCCGCTCAGGCCGCCGTCCCCAATGAAGGTGGCGGAGTCCGTGCTGCCCCGCCAGGGCCTGGATGCCCGAGAGTGTGCCAGCCAACCAATAGCTTGAGCGGTTGACTTAGAAGAACCGATATCGGGCCTCCGTACACCAACCGATGACGGATCGCTTGCCACTGAGGAACCACAAGTCTGGGCTCAGCTAGAAACCGTTGCTGTCCTGCCAGGTCCCGTCATTAGCCCCCTGGAGTCAGATGACAGCGGCTCGGGGGCTGACATGGAGCCTGTCTCGGAGGAGGAAGGAATCTTCAGCTTGTATGACATGGAGGCCACTTACATCCCTCGGAGTGGAAATAATGGATGCCGGGCAGCCCTTCCCCGTCGCGCCTGCCGTGCGCTGGAGGGGCTGGAACCCGTGTTTCTTCACCTGTAGCCGGATGAGGAGTACAAAAGTGAGCAATAGTGGCAGCGGTTCACCGTTGCACCCTGTTGTCCCCGTTGGGACCCTCAGCACTGTGTTCTTTCCGTTGAATGAAAAATTAATCAATCCGAAAAATCACCAGATTGCTGTCCGAGAAGAGAACCGTCCCCGTTGGGACTGGAGTTGCCCCTGTTATTAAGTTCACTCCCCAGACCCACATGAGAAACTCCTCATGAACACGGTCGAGAACTTGCAGGCCACCCACGAACTTGTGGGCCTGTAAATAAGGTTGTGGGACAGATACCGTTGCCGCCTCCGGAGAGGCTGATTTGGAGGATGGACCTGGAGAAAAGTGATGGCCCAGGCCCGCCACTACCGTAACCGGTGGCGATTCTCCGGGGGTCAGGGGTACCCCTGGACGTGGGGTCCCCTGAAGTGACAGTCGGGTGCGAGTCACCATACCCGTTCCCGCTCGGGCAGCCTGAACCTGGACTGGGGTAAAGGGGTGCTGCCTACTTCTTAGGGGCAGCATCAGGGCTAGGTTGCTTGGGTGGGAGAGTGGAAGACATCCGTCCGTCCGTTATTAAAAATGTTGATGTGTGTTGTAACGTTTAAGAGGACGTAAAGTATGCTTATGTTTTATGTTTTACCGTTTTTCCATGTTGTTTATCTTTTTACAGTTTGAAAAATAAAACCGGTGATGGACGGGCAGCCCACGGATGGTCTGCATTTAACCAAGGGGGAATGTGGCGCCCTGGACTAGCCAGGTAGCCACAGACAGAACACCCCCCCACCCCCACACAGTTACATTAGTCAGACAAAAGCCCTTGTTGCCTCCCTCCAGGGTCCGATGTCCACACCAAGTGGGGCGAAGCCAGGCGGTTGGGCCCACCCACCAAGGAGTTCACAGGCCTGGAGGTGGGAAAAGTGTCAGATTAGTCTTGGAGGTGAAAGTGAGAGGAGTAAACACTTGAGGTGTGTGGGTCGGAGCCCAGGCACTGACAGCAAGGTTGGCAGATGGTGGTGGCCGTCTGCAGGAGTTGGTGGAACTCTGCAGAGCCATAAGGACCGGGGCTGGGCGGTGGCCCACCGGTATTGGACCGGGGAACGGAGTGAAGCTAAGCACACAGGCAGGGCCATCGGACCCCGACCAGGCTTGGAGCCGCCGTCAATAGTCAAATCTGAATGTGACAGGAACCCCCGGGGTTCCCTAACAACCAAGTTCCGATTGAAGGCAACTGCTCCCACCGTGAGGATATACAGCCACCGCCACCGGCTAGAAATCTAAGGGCCAGTGCCTGCGGGCAAAACGGGCTCCTCCGGTATCTATACACCGGGGAGCGGACTACCGTTGGGAAGCCATTGGAGTCAACACAGTACACAAAGGTGCAGGGAGAGACAGCCACCATCACCTGTCCGGGCAGAGACACTGCAGCCGGCTGCGGGACCCGTCCACCCAGCTGTTTAGTTTACCGGAGACTTTGTGCATCTTTTGCTGAGTGAGTACACCCGTGCCATCCGGCGCCGTGCTGTCCCTGCAACCCTGCACCTCACCGACCCTGCCTCCCCGTCACACCACCGGGCCCGGGACCACCAACCCCTACCCATGGAGGGGGAAAACAACATCTCAGCTGCTTCCTACCATTGCTCCCGGGATCCCCGTCACCAGCAGCGGTGGTGCCCATCTTCACCACAACCCGTGGGTGGCATCATGGACTAAATCCCCAAACAAACCACCCCCTTTTCACTCACGGGCGAGGAGCGCCGCTCGAGTCCCCGGATCCCGCCCACCGCTCGAGCCACTGAGCAGCAGCGCCGGACCTGAGCTTTAGCTAGCGCAGCGCCCCGCCGCCCGCAACACTAGCATGTACAGGCTCCTGACAGGTATGACATAACGGACGCATTCTGTACCGCTGGATGGAGTGAGTTAGTGTGTGTGATATCTGATGTGTGTGTGTGTATGCGTGTACGCTGTGCAGTGGAGTGCAAGGCTCCTGACAGGTATGATGTATCAGACGCAATCTGTACCGCCAGTTTAGTGAGTGTGTGTGATATCTGATGTGTGTGTATGAGTGTACGTCGTGCGGTGGAGCGCAAGGACCTGCGGATGCATTGCTTGCTTACAGGACCTGCGACACGTGATTTCCTCCCATCTCAGTGTCTGGGGTAGATGCTAGAATGTACGGGCTCCTGACAGGTATGACGTAACAGACGCATTCTGTACCGCTGGGTGGAGTGTGTGTGTGTGTGTGTGTGTGTGTGATATCTGATTTGTATGAGAGTCTGTGTGTATGCGCAATTTGATGTATGATGCGTGTGTCGGCCAGAAGCAATGGAGGCAGCGTGCAGCATACCTGCTGGGAACGCCCACCGGAGATCATAGGGAGGATTTGGGAGTCATGCCGATGTCCAGGGTGTGGTAAGTATGAGTCTCCTGGGAAGGGGTGCCTGTTTTTTGGGGGGTAAACTTACCCCCACCTGTGTTTCTCTTACCTACTCCAAAAATAAGCAGAATCCAAGACAAGAATTAAATCCAGCGGATCTCAGGCAGGCAGGAATAGTTTTTTAAAAAACCTTTTTGTTCTTACTTTAAAAATTCATGACAGATGGTATCCGACAGAAACAAGACATATGATCCAACGCGTTCTCGACAGAAAAAATATCGCTAAGTCTTATTCATGGATACTAACAATGAATGGCAATACCCCTATATACTATGTTAGTATATGAGCATACTATATAGGGGTATTGCCATTCATTGTTAGTATCCATGAATAAAGGGGGCTTTACATGCAACAACATCACTAACGAGATGTCATTGGGGTCACGGAATTCGTGACGCACATCCAGCCTTGTTTGCGACATCGTTACGTGTGAAACCCACGAACGACCGCTAACGATCAAAAATACTCACCTAATCGTTGATCGTTGACACGTCTTTCTATTCCCAAATATCGTTGCTGTTGCAGGACGCAGGTTGTTCGTCGTTCCTGAGGCAGCACACATCGCTACTTGTGACACCGCAGGAACAAGGAACAACACCTTACCTCCTCCGGCAATAAGGTGGGCGTCACTTTCTTTCGGCTGCTCTCCACCCCTCCGCTTCTGTTGGACGGCTGCCGTGTGACATCGCTGTGACACCGCACGAAACGCCCCCTTAGAAAGGAGGTGGTTCGCCGGCCACAGCGACGTCGCAAGGCAGGTAAGTTCGTGTGACGGGTCCTAGCAATGTTGTGCGCCACGGGCAGCGATTTGCCCGTGACGCACAGCTGACGGGGGAGGGTGCTTTCACCAGCGACATCACTAGCGATGTCGCTGCGTGTAAAGCAGCCTTAAGAATTAGCGATTTTTTTTCTGTCAAAACGTGTTGGATTATATGTCTTTTTTTCTGTCTGATGCCATCTGTCATGAATTTTTAAAGTAAGAATAAAAAGGATTTTTTAACCTATTCCTGCCTGCCTGAGATCCGCTGGATTTAATTCTAGTCTTGGATTCTGCTCATTCCCTACCTGGGATTTCCTTGCGGACTATGTGGTACACTCCAGACCTGGACTACAGTGAGCTGGCTATTTGTTTATACTCCAAAATAAGCCCTAGTGCTTTCTTTGGGGCAAAAAAGTATGACAGTGTCTTATTTTTAGAAAAACACGGCATTATAAAATTAGCAGTGTGACTTGGACTTTCTGTGATTCATTATTTATTAAATGTCTTTCTGTACAATCACTGGACACAATACTTGCTGTAGAACAATGCATGGTAACAATATAAACACTTCATAGATTTTTTTACATATTGCTTTGATGCTTCACAATGCTGACAGCTATAAAACAATTTTAGCGTGGCATTCACAAGCACTTTGTTAAGACACTGTAAATCTATCTGTAATATCTCTTATTCTATAATACAGCTGACTTACTCCAAGGGGTATTGGAAATCTGTCAAATTTCATGATGAGGGTGGGAGATAGCAATACAAACAATGCCCTTTAGTTGTACTTCAAAAAAGCAAATATAACATAGCAAAGTGTATTTTTTTTCTATTACTGACATAATGATATCATGGTAGTTATAGAATATTTGCCACTTTCAAATATAGGGTATTGCATTTTGTCACTTAAAAAAGCTTCTGCTTTTTAAATATGGTATTTTTCTAACTAAAAGACGCTCCAATCCATAAGCAGACCATAAGATTGACCAAGGCTTTAGAGGAGGAAAATAAGAAATATAAAATCTGAAGAAAAAAATGTGATCACGACACACAGTTATGGGGGATCTGCTGCTGACACTGTTATGATGGGCTTTGCTGATGACATTGTTATGATGGTAATTCCCCCAATTCTGTACTAATGTCCCCTATCCTGGAATATATGTCCCTCATCCTGGTATATATGTTCCCCATCCTGGACGCCTTCTAATATATATCTTCCTCATCCTGGTATATATGTCCCCCATCATGGGCCCATCTTGGTTTGTATGCTTCCCTTCTACTGCAGCATATAGAAAAAAATAAACATTTTCACTCACCTTCTCTCCACCCCCCAAGCACCAAATCATCTTCTGATGCTGGTAACTGACTATGGCTTGTGACGGGCAGTAGCAGGGTCACTGCTGCAGATATAGTGGATGCAGAAGCAATAAATATACTATATTTTCCCCTTAAAGGGAAATTAATATTCACTGCTACCCACGGCCACTTCTCATCACGGGTGTCAGAGATAGAAAAATCTCTGTGCCAAGAAGAGGTGAGATTATTGGTGTGGGGGGCAGTGAATATTAATTTCCTGTTAACAGGGTAATTATTATTCACTGCTCCTGCCACCGCCGGCATCCTGAAGTAGTGACTCTGCTTTTGCCTCCTGTGACCCTGACCCACCACCGCTGCGGTGGTACCCTCATTTTTCTCTTAAATTTGGGGGGAGTGGATCCTAATGTCCAAAAAATATTGTAGTCTACAGTGGTGGCTCAAAATTTTGAGAATGACATAAAGTCTGTTTTTCTTTTATTGACAAATTCATGAAGTCTATGCTAAGTCTCAGTATTTACATTGTTGAGCCTTTTTTTCAAGACTTCTGTATTGGAATGGAATGTAGGATATCAGTGCTTGGAGTTTATCACAATTTCAGCGTTTTGGTTTATCCCCCACACGTTTTGAGGATTGAGATATGAATAGTTTCTTGGCCATAGACTCAATACGTCAATGGTTTGTTTACAGCACCATTTGGTTAGCCCTTTTGCCTTATAACATGGTGCTCCTTCATGCTGGAAAAAGCATTGTTCATCACCACATTGCTGCTGTATCTTTTAGAGACGTTGCTTCAGGAGGATGTCTAAATACCATTCTTTATTCATAGCAGTGTTCATAGACGAAATTGAGAAAGAGTTCACTCCACAGATGAAAAGTAACTCCACATACGATATGAATGGTGTCAGGATACTTTATTGTGGGTATGACACATGACAGTACTCATTGTAGCGCTCATCTTTTCTTCTCTGCATAATCAGTTTTCCAAATATCCAAAACAGTTTGAAGGGGGCTTAATCAGGGATAGTAACCCCAGTCTTCTACAGTCAAGTGCCTGTGCTTCTTTCCGAATGTCAGTCTGTGGTTTATATTTTTGTTTGAGAGAAGTGGCTGTCCATTTTTGAAACCAGGCCAGCCTAAACTCTTCTCTTTACTGTGCATGCAAACACACCCTCACCTGCCAGTTGTCTTTCCTGTGCAGGTTTTGCACTGATGGTAAACCAATCTTTTTTAGGAGATGGTCCTGGCACTTGCTTGACTTTCTAAGGTTCTCTGAGTTATGACAGAATCCTATTTCATGGGGATGGACAAACAAGGGGAATGTAAAACCAGAAATCCAAAGGTCGCAAAACAGGCTAATACTTGCCAAAGACCTAGCCCTGATTTGTCTCTTCCTGACCTCAGAGTTTGGTACCCTAAGATCACGTAATGACACCCCCACTCATTGACATCTGACCCTTATGCAATTAAAGAAACCAAAAATAAAAACAGAATATGTGGAAACCCTCCAAAACCTAAATTAAACAAAACAGGAGGTAACTTGAAAATAGCAATGTCTCGGTAAGAAATCCTTACCTTAGGAGCTGGTACTTCAACCAAGAGGGAAACCGACCAACATAGATATCACTGGTTGGAATCCCGGAGTGGAACCATGACACTCTTTTGTCTTCTTCACAGCAATTTTCAGGGGCAATCTTACAAGTAAAAATGCCTTTTCTGTGATGCCCATTTAATGGAAAGCCAAGCACATTTTTCTTTTGAGGTAATCATGATTAATAGGAAAACGTAATAAATTAAAAAACAAGCACATCATTTTGTGGCAGGCCTTTTTGATCACTCTTCATAGCAATCCTGAATTAAAGAGGGTGACAACTATTTTTTTATTGATGGCCTATCTTTAAGCAGCATAAGTTGTTTGCATACAATGCTGTGTTGCTGAGAATGAGGATCTGTACAAATTTCAAGACACGAACAAGCATTTTGCTCATTTGAGGGTAATCATTAGCTTGTTTGGACTACACAATTATCAAGAAACAAGTGTTCCTAGCAGCTAATGGAGGAGCATGTGACCAAAGATGTCTACCAGCTACCTCTTTCTGCAGCCATATTATGTACAGAGTTTCCTTGCAGTCTGAGAGGAAGACTGCATTAACAAATTGAGGTGGAGAATGTGTCACAGTCATACATTAGTAAATGACATAAAACACTGTAATTTGCTAAAATAAAGATATAGTGGACAACACTGTAAATTTTTTCTTTAATCAATAAATGTTTTTTTTTTAATATGTGTTTGATGCAGTCACATGGGAAAAGGTTCTCACAACTGCATGAGATGCAAGATCTGCTGGTATGTGCATATAAAAAGTAATAAGCTGGAATAAATATATTCATGTGTAAACATAATAAAGTTATTTTTTAAATTTATGGTTTTGCAACATGAGATACTAATGAGTTGGTATACAGTTAGGTCCAGAAATATTTGGACAGTGACACAATTTTCGCGAGTTGGGCTCTGCATGCCACCACATTGGATTTGAAATGAAACCTCTACAACAGAATTCAAGTGCAGATTGTAACGTTTAATTTGAAGGTTTGAACAAAAATATGTGATAGAAATTGTAGGAATTGTACACATTTCTTTACAAACACTCCACATTTTAGGAGGTCAAAAGTAATTGGACAAATAAACCAAACCCAAAAAAAATATTTTTATTTTCAATATTTTGTTGCGAATCCTTTGGGGGCAATCACTGCCTTAAGTCTGGAACCCATGGACATCACCAAACGCTGGGTTTCCTCCTTCTTAATGCTTTGCCAGGCCTTTATAGCCGCAGCCTTCAGGTCTTGCTTGTTTGTGGGTCTTTCCGTCTTAAGTCTGGATTTGAGCAAGTGAAATGCATGCTCAATTGGGTTAAGATCTGGTGATTGACTTGGCCATTGCAGAATGTTCCACTTTTTTGCACTCATGAACACCTGGGTAGCTTTGGCTGTATGCTTGGGGTCATTGTCCATCTGTACTATGAAGCGCCGTCCAATCAACTTTGCGGCATTTGGCTGAATCTGGGCTGAAAGTATATCCCGGTACACTTCAGAATTCATCCGGCTACTCTTGTCTGCTGTTATGTCATCAATAAACACAAGTGACCCAGTGCCATTGAAAGCCATGCATGCCCATGCCATCACGTTGCCTCCACCATGTTTTACAGAGGATGTGGTGTGCCTTGGATCATGTGCCGTTCCCTTTCTTCTCCAAACTTTTTTCTTCCCATCATTCTGGTACAGGTTGATCTTGGTCTCATCTGTCCATATAATACTTTTCCAGAACTGAGCTGGCTTCATGAGGTGTTTTTCAGCAAATTTAACTCTGGCCTGTCTATTTTTGGAATTGATGAATGGTTAGCATCTAGATGTGAACTCTTTGTATTTACTTTCATGGAGTCTTCTCTTTACTGTTGACTTAGAGACAGATACACCTACTTCACTGAGAGTGTTCTGGACTTCAGTTGATGTTGTGAATGGGTTCTTCTTCACCAAAGAAAGTATGCGGCGATCATCCACCACTGTTGTCATCCGTGGAGGCCCAGGCCTTTTTGAGTTCCCAAGCTCACCAGTCAACTCCTTTTTTCTCAGAATGTACCCGACTGTTGATTTTGCTACTCCAAGCATGTCTGTTATCTCTCTGA
Source organism: Anomaloglossus baeobatrachus (assembly GCF_048569485.1). Lineage (NCBI taxonomy): Eukaryota > Metazoa > Chordata > Amphibia > Anura > Aromobatidae > Anomaloglossus > Anomaloglossus baeobatrachus. Next base: position 205,864,210 of record NC_134353.1, on the reverse strand, counting down.
TGGATTTTTTCTTTTTTTCAGCCTCAGGATGTTCTGCTTCACCTCAATTGAGAGTTCCTTAGACCGCATGTTGTCTGGTCACAGCAACAGCTTCCAAATGCAAAACCACACACCTGTAATCAACCCCAGACCTTTTAACTACTTCATTGATTACAGGTTAATGAGGGAGACGCCTTCAGAGTTAATTGCAGCCCTTAGAGTCCCTTGTCCAATTACTTTTGGTCCCTTGAAAAAGAGGAGGCTATGCATTACAGAGCTATGATTCCTAAACCCTTTCTCCGATTTGGATGTGAAAACTCTCATATTGCAGCTGGGAGTGTGCACTTTCAGCCCATATTATATATATAATTGTATTTCTGAACATGTTTTTGTAAACAGCTAAAATAACAAAACTTGTGTCACTGTCCAAATATTTCTGGACCTAACTGTATATCCACATGGGTGTCTTATAGACTCTACATATAACATATAACTGTGCGAGCCGTTTCGTCTTACTGAGAGATATTTTAGAGACTTATTGTACAATTGAATCCCATTTGTCCTCCCCAATCTCTCCCAAGTCCTCCACTCACTTCGTGAGGACCTTGATTGAGTGCCCCAAAAGAAACATAGCAAAAAGCCAACCTGCAACTTTTCAATTCATTTCTTGTTAAAAATCCTTAAGTCTCAGGATTTTAATTCTGTAGTTTACAGCTCATCCTCTAGTTTAATGGTTATCTAGAATACATTTTCATCGGATGGAGATAATATCTTGTTCTATGTGCAAGCCTTTACCACGAAGATTTTAAACTTTGATAATTAAAGACGTTTTTTTATATACTATTCTGCCTATGGTCCTCTGTATTCTATTTTTTGCTATCTGGAGTTCTTCCTTTCCATGCATTCCAAGTCCTGGAGCGGACGTGCGTGACATATCCCCTGGACATATAAGGTGGTGAGCCTGACGTTTTTTCTGTTTAGAATCCTCATTTTGTGTGTGTAGGCATATAGACTGGAAATCAAAATTGGAGAACAATATATGATCTTGCTTTTTTCGAAATAATGTAATCTACATTCATCAACATTTGAAGGTTTTTTTTGTAAGGGGCACACCATGCCCCTAGAATAGTGTTTTACAAAAGAGCCAAAGTACATCACCATGAACCCTTTATTTTGACCAAAATGTGATGATCATAATTAGACAACCGCAATGACTGTAGCACAGAGACAGATTAAAACTACATTTCATTTTCTGAAGGTAACAACAGTCACCAATCAGTAGGAAGTGTGCAGGTCTTTGCTTTGAATGACTTTAGCACATCTGCAGCCACAGGACATCACTAGTCTCTTGCACTGCTCTGGTGTGATTTGGGTCCACTAGTCTTCCAGTCCTTTGACTGGAGTGGGTGTCTTGGCCATAACGTTGTCACAAAGGATTTTCCAGAGGATTTCTATTGGGTTTAGATTAGGACTCTGGGCAGGCCATTTCATTGTTTCAAAGTTTTCTGTTTCAAGAAACTGCTTTAACTGTTTTTCTGTATGACTGGGGGCATTGCCCTGCATAAAAAATTGCTGGCTAATTGAGTGATGAGCGCAAGTAAGGAACCATGTGTTGTTGAAGAAGATTCTGATACTGACTTGCATTCACTCTGCCATGTAACTTGTAGCTGCATGAGAGGTCCAACTCCTGCTGCAGAAAAACATTCCCCAAACCATGAAACTTCCTCCACCACCTTTCACTAGCTTCTTAACACACTTTGGGTTCAGTCTTTCCCCAGTTTGTCAACAAACACAATGTTTCCCATCAGATCCAAATAAATTAAACTTGCTTTCATCACTATGAACTGTGACCACTTCTCTGTTCACACAACATGCTCCTCCCCAAAGATAAGTCGTGACACTGTATGACGAGACAGATGCTTACCATGATCAGTGCTGAACTGCCAACCTACTTGGAGACTTGAAAGAGTTTATGATGTTGTAAAGATGCAATATTGTCACAGACTTGGAATGAACAACTTCTCTTGCTATGGCTAATAGGGTCACCCCTTTGACTTTCATCTGGACAAACTGCTGCCGGAAGGTTTCAGTCACTTTGATACGGCACACCATTTTTGCAAAATCAGTGCAAACTGGAGACTTCGGCTGCCAGTTAAATAGGGTTTGTCAGATAATTAAGGAATTTAACACCAGGTGCCAGATTAACACCAATAAATTGCAGGTATCTGAAAGTGTTCTCTAATTTTGATCCATGTTCTTTTACATTTATCTCATTTACATTTTTATTATGGGATTTAGAAGAAATTCAATTTATGAAATAAGCTTAAAAACTGCTATGTTATGCATGTTAGAAATAATCACATAGGACTACACAAAGACCATAACATTTAGGAAATTGTGTGTTGTTTCTAATTTGTATCTTTAGTGTATTTAGGGCATATTAGGGCCAGTTAATGCGGAGTGGGGGCACCACAGCGCTATCTATCTGTGCACTGCCATTGGCCTATTTGGGTACTTATCTAGATAACATTTTTTTAACAAATTGATTTTAATATATGTCTGATTTTAATGGATATCAAATAAATCAATTGTTTTAGGGTAGCTTTTATGTTTATTTAATGATGCCCATACTATTAGATTAGATGGGCTGCCCAACACTCTCTAAGTGGATCCCACCAGGACAGGCTACCCTAATTTACAAAGCCTAGTTAGATGGGCTTTGCTTTATCCTGTTTTTAAAAATCAATATAACTTATAAAAACAAAATGTACTAAATATATGAGGTATTTCTCAATAGTTTGGCTAAAATACGCAAGATCGCAATCCACGTCAAGTATCCTCATTGTCTAGGGAGTCATTATTCTAAAATTAAAAGCAAAGCCACAGAAAAAGGAATTAAAATTCTGCACAAAAATTCAAAAGTTAATATTGCAAGAAAAGGGCAACAGTATTTTCTTTCCCAGGTCACGACTCCAAATTTCAACTTAAAGGGAACCTGTCACAAAGTTGTTACTACTTCATCTGAGAGCAGCATAATGTAGGAGCAGAGATCCTGAAACTAACCACATTTATCTTAGATCACTGTGTGCAGCCATTCTGACTTTCTCTCAGGATTGAGTGTAGCCAACCAGAGAGTTGTCCCCTCGCACACCAGGCTCTCGATAGAGATTGTGCATTGACTGTGAGGTGTCAATCACAGCAGGGGGCATGGCGGACTTCTCTGTTTGAGGCACAGAGTCACAACAATGATAGGGTACCGTCTCACTAAACGACGTACCAGCGATTCTGACCACGATATGACCTGGTCAGGATCGCTGGTGCGTCGATACATGGTTGCTGGTGAGCTGTCAATCAGGCAGATCTCATCAGCGACCAGCCACCAGCCACCAGCGACTCTGCGCTTGGTAACCAACATACACTGCTTAGCGCTGGCTCCCTGCATACGTAGCCAGGGTAAATATTGGGTAACTAAGCAAAGCGCTTTGCTTGGTTACCCGATATTTACCTTGGTTACCAGTGTACACTGCTTAGCGCTGGCTCCCTCCACACATAACCAGGGTACACATCGGGTTACTAAGCAAAGCGCTTTGCTTGGTTACCCAATATTTACCTTGGTTACCAGCGTACACCGCTTAGCGCTGGCTCCCTGCACACGTAGCCAGGGAAAATATCGGGTAACTAATCAAAGCACTTTGCTTAGTAACCCAATGTGTACCCTGGTTATGTGTGGAGGGAGCCAGCGCTAAGCAGTGTACGCTGGTAACCAAGGTAAATATCGGGTAACCAAGCAAAGTGCTTTGCTTAGTTACCCGATATTTACCCTGGCTACGTATGCAGAGAGCCAGCGCTAAGCAGTGTACGCTGGAAACCAGGGTAAATATCGGGTAACCAAGCAAAGTGATTTGCTTAGTTACCCGATATTTACCCTGTTTGCCAGCGTACACCGCTTACAGAGAGTCGGTGCTCGTTGGTCTCCTGCCGTCAAACACACCGATGTGTGCTGCACAGCGGGAGACCAATGAGCAAAAAATGAACCAGAACAGTGTGTAATGATCAGAGATTTCACAGCAGGGGCCAAGTCGCTGCTTAGTGTCGCACATAGCGAGATCGCTGATGAGGTCACTGTTACGTCACAAAACCTGTGACTCGGCAGCGATCTCACTAGCGATCTTACTATGTGAGAAGTACCCCTTAATCACAGACCAATAAACCCTTTAGTATAAGTAAACAATAGCTGTATAAGAGAAACACATGTTTTTACTTTTTTAATACTTTTTTTTTAACTGTTGTAGCATGCTGTCCTCAGCGTACATTGCAAAATCCTGCAAATTCCCTTTAATAACACCTAACACACCACCCAGCTCAGATATATTGAGTAAGATAGTGCACATTTTTTCCAGTTTTTACAACAGATACATTTGTAAAAATATTTCAAACCAATGCAAAAAGAATTCAACAAAAATAGCATATGACTGTAGAGAATTTTGTATACTTTAATACATTTTAAGGGGTTTACAATAACAGGGGAGGGGGTAATTGAAGTTTTTAAAATGCATTCTTAAAAATATTGTTGAAATAACAAAGAAGAGGAAGGGAAGAAAGGGTAGGCTAAAAGTGGATGGGAAGGGGTATTGGAGGGGAAGTGGGAATGGAAGGAGTTAGGGAATATAAAGGGGAGGAGAAAGGAGAAAGGAAGAAGGAAGACGTTGAGGCAATTCATTAAGTTTCAAAGTCAAGCAAGATTATAAACTCATATTCATTTAGCACAGTATATAAACACATTCGGAAATAACATATATTTATATTATTTAGATAATGTCAAGGAACTAAGTCAAAACAAGGTTTGGCATGTATTTCTGGGACCAAAGAGACCATCTTATTTTATATCTTTGATAGTTTTTTTCTTTTAACACAATATTATACTCATATAAATTATGAGCTGAAAGCCTGTCCGTAACTTCTGAAATAGATGGCATTCTTTCTTCTCTCCAGTTGGCTGCTAATAAATTCTTAATAACTAAGAAAATGTGACAGACAATGTATCTATACTTTTTCTCATATTCTTCTAACCCTATGGAAAGAATAACCAATTCTGGAGTAAGATTTATATCTTTTGTAGTTAATTGCTTTAAGAGGTCTCTGACTTTCTTCCATAAGGGTTTAAGTAAAGGACATCCCCAGAAAATGTGGATAAAGGATCTATTTTTCCCGCAACCTCTCCAACATAGTGGTGAGTTTTCAGCAGAAAACTTGCACAACTTTAGAGGGGACTGTAGAGAATTTTGAATTTTTTTTTCTTCTACTAGAAAACCATACTACTAAAATTTATAATATGAAATTTTCTGTTCAAGTATAACATCCTGAATTATTTCTGTAGTACTGTTCAAAACATATATTATAGGATTTATATGTAGTAATGGGCGAACCCCCCGATATTCGGGATTGGGAGCCTTGCCCGAACATTTTGCAAAGTTAGAGTTTGGGGCTGAAGATAACATGAACGTGTGTCCGAACCCCAAACTTTGACTTACCCTTTGATGAAGCGGCTGGCTTCATGGCCGTGAGCCGTGAAACGTACGTCAGGGGTGTTTCCCACCCTCTCTACAACGGTAATGTTTATCTAATTTACTACTATCTGTGCTATTCAGCCTCTGTACTTTTTACAATTTGTTGATTGGGCAATTTTGTCTCTGAAACACTTTTTTGGTGGATTTTCGTTCCATACAGCAATTAATATACTATGTTTTGCCTATTAACATTTAACCCTCTGTTTTGGAGGTTAATCTGTTAGGGTGAACTCTTAATCAGAGATCACTAGTTGCCTACTGCCTGGTCTAATTGGTGTGGATCGAGTGCATGCTTGAAAAATGAGATCAGACACAGTCGGATATTCATCTTTCCTCGACAGAAGTCAGCCCATGCTTTGCTTTATTACAACTGAGCTTGCTCTGATATAACCTTGCAAAGGGGCATGGTCAGCCCCACAGTGAGCATACTTGGATGTGTCCATTGGTCAGTGGGTTGAACAATGTGTTAGTCCATGAGCTGATTGGTGGGCGTCATTGTAGGCGGGTCTATGACGTCATCGGATGGATCCATGGTGATGGTGATGGGAGGGACATCATCTGGTGGAGCCATGCTGATGGTAGGATCTGTGATGTCATCGGGGGCCATCTTGGCTTCCTCTTAAGAGTGACTGGCTTATGTATAGAGAATTAATTTCATTGAACACAATTCCCACAGTGCTCTATGTTCAGAGGTTAAGTATTTCATCTTATGGCTCTCCTCAACAGTCCCCCCTAAATACTTTATTAACCTTCTGACCCTACTATGGTCCTCTATCAAATCAGCTCTAATGCTTTAAATGCAACTCTTTTCATTTTGCTATCCGCTAAACAAAACTGGTACAGACTGTTGATCAGAGAGTTGATCACATCCCGCAAACACAGTTCCCAGAGGTATAGGTAACGAACCAGTCCTAGAACAGACTATTTAATGCCGAAGAGCTTACTCAGAATTTGAGATTAATCGATTAGAAAGAGTAAGGCAATTGTAAGAATAAGCTTCTTACTGTTATGCTGCAGCTTTTAGCATTACTGTTTCTGAAAGACTTATTCTCAGTCAATATCCGAGTGCTGTCCGCGTCTTTGAGACTTTTCTACCCAAATACACCTGATTGTATAACAACACTAATGGATCTCTTCTTGTCTCGGGTCTATAATCTACCACCAGGAGGCCTTTAACAAGATTTCCCTTACGCATGGATCCGATTACTTTCAGTAACACAGAGAAGCACTTTTACAGCTTCAAATACCAACAAATAAAACAATATCAGTTACCTACAAGTGTATGTTATCCTTAAAAAGTCACTTAAACCCTTAAAATAATTGATTTGGTTCAGGTCAGATAATGTTTTTCCCACCATGAGCCCTTATTTATGTAATGTTCTTGTACCCATTGTTCCCTTATGGTTATTTCCCATGTATCATCCCCAATCTAGAAATTCTCCATAAGGTTCTGTGTGAGATAATCCAGCACTATGTGTGTTGTGACCCTCATTCTGCTGGTACAATGGACTCTTTACAGTGGTTGTTGTCTCCAGATGGTTTTTCCCTCAAGCTTCATGGAAGTTGCTGTGATTGTGATAAGCTGGATCGGTCCACCTGATTCTGACTCATGGCTCATTCTGACTTGTCTTTCTAGGATCACCCAGTCTCCTGGCTGGAGACCACGTGCTCCTAACACTGATTTAGGATCTGGAATTGGAGGATACACATGTTTAACACACTATATAGGCAGTTGTATAAGGCTCGTACATCACTGGTCAGGATATCACCCTGTATCTGCAGTATCTGGGAGAAATATAATCACGTTCTAGGTACTAAACCAAAAATACCTTATATAAAGATCTAATTATTAAGGAAAACGAACATTTGTTACATGATTTGCCAGTGTCCACCATTATCTTGTGGATCATTACATGTTTATGTTATGATCATTAAAATTCCAAACAACATATACCCATGTGACTATAGACCCAATTAGATATTCTAATAAAGGAGGGGCAGGGATTGGATTAGGGAATAGCCCTAAACTCTCTCTACCTCATAGCGGAGGTCGGCACCCTATAAGGCGAATTGGCGCCCCCTGGCTCACCCTCTCTATCCCTACACTGCTAAGCTAATACGTGCTGCTAATGTCAATGAGGGAATATAGAAACCGTGAGATACAGGGGATAAAGAGGCGTCAATATACAATTATATATATCCAATTAATTCCCAAAGATTAAATATTCAAACTCTATATTTTACATAGCTGTTTGGTAGCTTAAATCAATATGATAAAGCAAATTCAAGGACCAAACCCTAAAAGAATTTAAATATCTCACATGTATAACATGTACCCACTGTAAATATAATAATAATAAGGCCAGGTAAAGTCATGAGGAGATCTCGTCCAATCACAGACTCTCCACTGTACAATTGACACTCAGGCCAATAAAATAAATGCATATTTGTCAGACATTTAGCTTGAAAGAAGCCCAACGCATTTCTTCCCTCTTCACAATGGCAGACGGGGGTTCATCAGGGGCATCCCCAGGTACTGATCTCTATAGTGACCTCTGCTATAGAATATGTTCTTTTACCGCTTTTTAGGAACTCCATTTTTTACATACCACCAGCACAATAAGTTTTTCAGCAGTAACGTTTTCCATACTGAATATGTTTCAGAGCTGACCTGAAAAGAAATTCACACAACATGCACAAAACTCATATAAACATACTCATGTATATGACTAATCTGCAATCACCGGAGCAGTAGAGCGGATGAGGGGGGTGTTGCTACGAGGTCTTTACAGTTTTTCTACCTTAATAAGCACACGTCTTACAAAACTGGGTGAGTCTGGCCACCTGGGTACTGAGCAGTGGTGCCGCCCATATCTTGTCCATTCCAACACCTTTGTCACATGGATTACCTTGGCCATTATTGAGTAGAGCGCTCATAGCAGAGAAAGCTTACCGCCCTTTATCCACAGACCTTCCTCAGTCAGCTGGCTCCCTGCATCTCACACGCCGTTCCTTGCTGAATCGCTTGTTCCTGTAGGGATTTAAAAACACAAGGAGTGACCAATTTCACGGGCGTGACAGGAGCCACCGAGGTACTGGTCTGCATTGGTAAAGGACTCTCAACTTTGGGCCCATTCACTGCTTCTTTGTTGCCTGCTCCATCAGTCACCGGCTCATTTGATAACAGGAGAGCGCCTCCACCTGGGCTCATATACACTCTCTACGGTCTTTATAGATTTATCACGTCACACTCCACATTTTGACTATCTTAACCCCCTCTGTTCTACAAACCACAGTGATCACAAATCTTCATCTCGTTCTCCTATTCCAATGGGAGAGGAGTGAGTGGTTCGATTTTTATTACCTCATGTTGCGTAACCTCAGCATATCCAGTGCAGAATCAACCAGCATCTTGGTATCTGGATCCATCTACGGAAAAACTCAAAATACGCATTAGCAATGGCCTCATCTGAGACATGTTCAAAACCTGACAATTCTTGTTACATTAGAGCAATCATGAGATATGTAAATCTGCTGTATCCTCCTTACAGATAAAAATATAAAGAAAACCAAATAGAAAAACTCAATTTGATGAACAAATTAAAACCTCTAAATAATATGTGTGATTTTCCCCATCATCTTTCCCCCCCTTTTTGAATCTATTATCCAAAGCATAATTAGATTCAAAAACTGTGTGGCCCCCGGAGCTCTACATTTAGGCATACAAGTCACATTATGTAGATTGTACCTAATCGGGAACAAAATAAATATTATGTTATGTATAATCTTATAATAGAAAACTATTTCAATGGCTTTTGGTCTCATATTCGGGGCACTAAGAATATTAAAGCGGAATCCCTCTCTAAGAGTTTCCTTGCTGATTCTCTTGATGTGACTGAGTCTGGTACCATCCTTCATGAGGGAGTGGTTCTCTCCACTATTTCACCTGATTTGAGACTTGCTCTTGAGAATTTTCAAGAGGACAGACCTGAAAGGTGTCCTGTGGGGAAATCGTATGTTCCTGATCAGTGGAGGAGTAAAGTGATGACTGAAATTCATTGTTCTGCGTTGGCAGGTCATCCTGGGATTTTTGGCACGAGGGATTTGGTGAGTAGGTCCTTTTGGTCGCCTTCTTTATCTCGTGCTGTGAAGAGTTTTGTGCAATCCTGTGGGATTTGCGCTTGATCCAAGCCTTGTTGTTCTCGTTCTAGTGGATTGTTATTGCCATTGCTGGTGCCTAAGAGACAATGGACTCACATCTCAATGGATTTTATTTCTGATCTCCCTGTTTCTCAGGGGATGACAGTTATTTGGGTACTGTGTGATATATTTTCCAAAATGGTCCATTTGGTGCCACTGCCTAAGTTGCCATCATCTTTGGAGTTGGTGCCCTTGTTTTTCCATCAGGTGGTTTGTTTGCATGGTATCCCTGAAAACATTGTGACCGACAAAGGAGTCCAGTTTGTGTCTAGATTTTGGAGAGCTTTTTGTTCAAGGCTGGGAATTGAGTTATCTTTCTCCTCTGTGTTTCATCCTCAGACCAATGGACAGACTGAGAGGGCAAACCAGACTTTGGAAACCTATTTGAGATGTTTTGCGTCTGCTGATCAGTATGACTGGGTTTCTTTTTGTCTTTGGCCGTGTTTGCTCTGAATAATTGGGCTAGTTCGGTCACTTTGCTGTCTCCTTTTTTTGCAATTTCAGGTTTCATTCTCGGTTTTCTTCAGGGAAGATGGAGGCTTTAGCCTGTACGGTCATTGATTCGGCGGTAGAGAAAATGCAGCAAATTTGGGCTCAAATGGTGTATAAATTGTCCCACTCCCAGGAAAATGCCCAACGGTTTGCCAACCGGCGTAGGACTGTGGGTCCCTAGTTTAAAGTGGGAGACTTGGTCTGGTTTTCCTCCAGACATGTTCTTTGAAAATTTCTTCTCCGAAATTTAAGCCAAGGTTTATTGGGCCTTATAAGATTTTGGAGATGATTAATCCTGTTTATTTTTGTTTGGCTCTTCCAGAGACTTTCAAGATTCACAATGTCTTTCATAAGTCTTTCTTGAAAAAGTATGTTGAACCGGTAGTGTCCATGGCTGCGCCTCCTGATCCTGTGTTGGTTGAAGGGGATCTGGAATGTGTTGTGGAAAAGATTTTGGATTCACGTCTTACTAGATGGAAGCTCCAGTACCTGGTCAAGTGGGAAGGTTATGGTCAGGAGGATAATTCTTGGGTGTTTGCTTCTGACATACATGCTGATCGCTTGGTCCGTGCTTTTCATCGGGCCCATCTTGACAAACCCGGGGGCTCTGGTGAGGGTTCGGTGACCCCCTCCTCAAGGGGGGGTATTGTTGTGAACACATTTGGACTGGGTTCTGGTTTGGGACTCATTCTTGTGGCCATTGCTGATAGTGGAGTTGGTCTGATTAACAGAAGCCAGACAGCTGATTATGATTGGATATCAGGTTGTTCAGACTGGGGCTATATACTGTAGCTGAGTGATTTTCTCTTGGTCTGGGACGGTGATCAATGTTGTTTCCTGTGGGGCTGTGGACATTCTGAAGCCTGCCCTATGTTCTGTTTCTACCTGAACTCCTAACAGATAAGTTGGTCTTTGTACCTCTGCTGGTTTTGTTTTCATTTTCCTGTTGTTTATTTTGGAGGTACTAAGGCTTGTCTCCTGATTTTGCTTGTGGAGTTCTGGGTGGAGTTGGATCATTCCCTGCTGGGAATGTCTGTGTACCTTGCTCCATATTCTGCAATGTATCGGTGTTTTGTCATGCTTGGTATTAATTTTTCCTTCCTCTATATTAGTGTTTTGCTTGGATTCCAGTAACACCAGAGTACTGATATAGTGGTGGAGAGGCCATTTGGTCTCTTCTTTTTTCCTATCAGGTGAGCTGTTTTTTTTAGGATTTTGCGCGGCTGCAGACAATGCTCTTTTCTGTCCTTTCCTATATAGATAGTTTGGGCCTCCTGTTTGCTGAATCTCTTTTCTGCCTGTGTACTGTGTTTTATCTTGTCTCACCGGCTTTATATGTTTGGGGGATATCTATATCTTTGGGGAACTGCTCCGAGGCAGATTATCTTTCTGTGTTTTTCTGCCTTTAAGAAAAATTAGTTCTCCGGCTGTGCCGAGGCGACTAGGTCATTGTAGGCTACCTCCAGTTGTGTCATGAGTGTGAGGTCTGCAGTCAGCTGAGTTTCCAACCACTCTGGTGACTCTCTGGATTTCCTAGTTTTGCTCTTTTTTTGGTCCTCCTCGGTCACTGAAGCATAACAAGAGCCACTGACACCGACTATAAGTTAAAATTTTGTAACACTGACACTGTGTTTTAGTAGCAGCAGGCCACAATCTAGGTTCTGTAAGATATGAAGCAAACACCAGGATGCTAGGTTGGTCCTATAATGGTATTTGGCTTCAGGCAGAACTACAGGCCGTAACAGCCATTTTTTTTTGTTTTTTTTTAAACTTAAAGTAGGTTTTTCATCAGTAGGGTACTATGGAGTTTATGTATGCTATGAAGCCAACACAAGGACGCAACTGTGCTGGTATGAATGGAGATGGTGGCTGACAGGCACTACACTACACCTGAACCCGTTGTTTTGGAAATTTTGGATCCTTATTTAGAAATTTGCAATACCTTTCCCTAGTAGAAGAGACACAAGAGATGTAGCAGTGCTGGGATTGTTGATTAATTAGTAGCAGATGTCAGGACAGCTTTAAACCATATGCATCACTAATAGGAGGATTGGTTTTTTTTAAAGATGGATCGCTCTCATCTAACAAAGCACTGCAGTAATATTGGCCCTATAGCTGGGTCCGCATTCACTGTTTTGCAGCCTGGCGATTTATGGAGCTGCTAGCAGCTACTGAGTACTGGCTTCAGCCCTTACAAGGACTATTTAGGAGTTTGCAGCATGAACGCTATCACCTACAAAACACTGCACTGTCACTGGCCCTATAGCTGGGTGCGCATTCACAGATTTTCGGTCTGGCGATTTATTGAGCTGCTAGAAGTTACTGGACACTGTCTTCAGCCCTTAGAAGGACAATTTATTAGTTGGATTTACGAACGCTCTACTGCACATAGTACAATCAATCTACACCGCTAGCTCCCCAATGACTGTGTGTTCACAAAATAGCCGCTGGCTTATATAGCCCCTAAGACGCTGAGCGGCCAAGCCAATCACAGTAACACCACAACAAAGATGGCTGCGGCGTTACTGTGAGGGCAAGCAAAATCAGATATGTTTATTGGCTGGAAAACAGGTGCCAGGAAGTCAGAAATGAAAATGAAAGTATCGGAGCGGTTGCTGTTTTATTCGTCAGATACCGAATGGTGTGAATAGCCTGTTATCCGTCGGATACCGAATAGTGATGATACATTTGCTCATCCCTAATTATTACCTTAACTTTCATGCCATAGGTTAAAAAAAAAAAAAAAAAAAAAATCTTCTATGGAACATAGTCTTGTCAAAATTTGAGAAATTAGGGTGCCCTGCTGCCCTAATTTCCTTTTGATGCTCAATGCATGCGAAGGCAGGGTGAGTGAAGCCAGCACTATTTGAAGGGCTTACCTCACTTAACAATGTCACGTTAGCCCTGAAAGAACGAATGCCAACACCGGAGGAATGCCACTCTCACAGGAGGTGAGTATACAGTAAGTGTTGTTATTTTACTGGAAGCAAACGTCCTGATTTGAAGGGGTTGTCTGAGTAGTGGACAACCCCTTTAATTTGCACATAATCGTTCTTTGTATATACACTGAACAAAAATATAAACACAATACCGATTTTTTTATGAACTGGACCCAAAGATCTAAAACCCATTTCTCTTTACATGAAAGGCCTTTTTCGCTCAAATATTGTTGACAAATCTGTCTAAATTTGTGTTAATGGGCACTTCTCCTTTGCTGTGATAATCCATCCACCTCACAGGTATGACATACCTGTTTAGATTAGACGTCATGATTATTGTAAAGGTTTGTCTTAGGCTGGCCACAATAAAAAGGCCACTCTAAAATGTGCAGTTTTATCACACAGCACAAGGCCCCTGATGTAACAAGTTTGGAAAGAACATGCAATTGGCTTGTTGACTGCACGGATGTCCACCAAAGATGTTGCCCATGAATTGAATGTTCATTTCTCTACCAAAAACTGTTTTGAAAGGGGTTTCAGAGAATTTGGCAGTATATCTAACTGGCTTTACAATTGCAATCTCATGTAATCACACCAGCCCAGGACCTCAGCATCTTCATCTTCAAGATTGTCTGAGACCTAACAAACGGACAGCTGGTGAAACAATCGGTTTGCATAACAAAAGAATCTCTACAAAAACTTTCAGAAACTGTCTTGGCATCCTTGCTGTCTCCATTGGGGTTTCCATCTGACTGTAGTTCATTGTCGTAAATGACTTGAGTGGGCAAATGTTCCCAATCATCTGGCAAATTGCAGAGGTGTTCTCTTCATACATAAATCTCGGTTTTCACTGTACTGCACACATGGCAGATTGCGTGTATGGCGTCATGTGGGTGAGCAAACGGCCACCGATGGCAGGTATGGGCACTGGCAGCCATATCATAATTATGGATAACAAACATTGGTGCATTTTATTGATGCCATTTTGAGGCCCATTTTTGTGCCATTTATCCATGACTAATGCCTTAGGTTGCAGCATAATAATAAATGGCCCCATATTGCAAGGATCCATACACAATTCTTGGAAGCTGAAAACATTCCAGTTCTTGCATGGACAGCATACTCAAAGGATATGTAACACATCGAGCATGTTTGAGATGCTCTGGATCAGTGTAAACAACGTTTTCAAGTTCCTGCTTTGGGTTCAGCTCATGAAAAATCGGCGCAAAATCAAAAGTGTCGAGTTCACATTGCACATATGGATATATATATATATATATATATATATACAGTGCACAATATATATATACAGTACAGACCAAAAGTTTGGACACACCTTCTCATTCAAAGAGTTCTCTTTATTTTCATGATTCTGAAAATTGTAGATTCACATTGAAAGCATCAAAACTATGAATTAACAATTGTGGAATGAAATACTTAAAAAAGTGTGACACAAATGAAAATATGTCTTATATTCTAGGTTCTTCAAAGCAGCCACCTTTTACTTTCATTACTACTTTGTACACTCTTGGCATTCTCTTGATGAGCTTCAAGAGGTAGTCACCGGAAATGGTTTTCCAACAGTCTTGCAGGAGTTCCCAGAGATGCTTAGCACTTGTTGGGCCTTTTGCCTTCACTCTGTGGTCCAGCTCACCCCAAACCATCTCGATTGAGTTCAGGTCTGTTGACTGTGGAGACCAGGTCATCTGGCGTAACACCCCATCACTCTCCTTCTTAGTCAAATAGCCATTATACAGCCTGGAGGTGTGTTTGGGGTCATTGTCCTGTTGAAAAATAAATGATGGTACGACTAAACGCAAACTGGATGGAATAGCACGCCGCTGCAAGATGCTGTGGTAGGCATGCTGGTTTTGTATGCCTTCAATTTTGAATAAATCTCCAACAGTGTCACCAGCAAAGCACCCGCACACCATTACACCTCCTCCTCCATGCTTCACGGTGGGAACCAGGCATGTAGAGTCCATCCGTTCACCTTTTCTACAAAAACACGGTGGTTTGATCCAAAGATCTCAAATTTGGACTCATCAGACCAAAGCACAGATTTCCACTGGTCTAATGTCCATTCATTGTGTTCTTTACCCCAAACAAGTCTCTTCTGTTTGTTGCCTGTCCTTAGCAGTGGTTTCCTAGCAGCTATTTTACCATGAAGGCCTGCTGCACAAAGTCTCCTATTAACAGTTGTTCTAGAGTATATATAAAATAATTATATCTATATAGTATATATACTGTATACACACACACACACACACACACACACACACACTGAGGGGCATTTAATTTTCACTTAAAGTGTTTAAATCTATAAAGTATTAAAATAATTATCTCACTCCTATCCCTTTTTAAAGCTGTCAGAAGGAAATAGCTGATATTGCAAGCTTAAGTTGTAAACTGATCATATAAATGCCAGAGGCAGATGTTCTAGACGATCATTTCTTTAGCATTGCTATGTTTGGATGCAAAAGATTTATAGAGAGAAATTAAACTGTAATAATATGTAAAGGAACTTTAAAGCTATTTTATTTTCTATATTTTATAAATTTATCTAATTGAGGGTCGATACATCAAAGTGAAAATGCCAAAAAAACTTGCGTAAAACACTATGAATAGTCAAAAAATAAAACTAAAGATTTACTACATGGCATGACCAACCAATATGCATTAGTCTGGGAATCTTAGTGTGCTGAAATGTCGCCTATCAGGCATCGCCAACCACCTGTCCCCCCCATCAATCGCATCTGATGCTTCTTCTTCCTCACTCACGCCTGAAACTGTTCTCATCCAGGTCTCTGTCTATAGAACTTCCATTTGTTTACACGGTACAGTCAGGGTGAGTGAGAGCCTGTCAGTTGTTACAAAAGTGGACATGCCTCAAAAGCGATCTATATAAATATATTTTTGGATGCCATTTAGCAAATAGATTGAAATAGTAAAAAGCAACTAAAGCATAACTTTTAATGAGTCTATAAAAATGTAATGCCCTGTGTAATGGACAGACATATACTATCAAGCATCAAGCAACTGTGTCCAGTGCCCCGTCACCTAATTAGAGAAGTCTCCGTCTGGACTGTACCTACAGTTTCTAAGAATATAAGAACCCGAGTAGCCACTTGTCACTTGAAATTCAAGAAAAAACACAATAAACCAACACAACAGGCCATAACTACACTGTGTGCAGAATTATTAGGCAAGTTGTATTTTAGAGGATTTTTTTTATTATTGATCAACAACTATGTTCTCAATCAACCCAAAAGACTCATAAATATCAAAGCTAAATATTTTTGGAAGTTGAAGTGGGTTTTTGTTTTAGATTTGGCTATCTTAGGAGGATATCTGTTTGTGCAGGTAACTATTACTGTGCAGAATTATTAGGCAACTTAATAAAAAACAAATATATTCCCATCTCACATGTTTATTTTCACCAGGTAAACCAATATAACTGCACAAAATTTAGAAATAAACATTTCTGACATGCAAAAACAAAACCCCAAAAAATTAGTGACCAATATAGCCACCTTTCTTTAGGATGACACTCAACAGCCTACCATCCATAGATTCTGTCAGTTGCTTGATCCGTTTACAATCAACATTGCGTGCACCAGCCACCACAGCCTCCCAGACACTGTTCCGAGAGGTGTACTGTTTTCCCTCCCTGTAGATCTTACATTTTATGAGGGACCACAGGTTCTCTATGGGGGTTCAGATCAGGTGAACAAGGGGGCCATGGTATTATTTTTCCATCTGTTGGATGCATGTGATGGAAAATTGTCCTGCATGAAGATCATGTTTTTCTTGAACGATACCGACTTCTTCCTGTACCAGTGCTTGAAGAAGTTGTCTTCCAGAAACTGGCAGTAGGTCTGGGAGTTGAGCTTCACTCCATCCTCAACCCGAAAAGGTCCCACAAGTTCATCTTTGATGATATCAGCCCATACAGTACCCCACCTCCACCTTCCTGGCATCTGAGTCGGAGTGGAGCTTTCTGCCCTTTACTGATCCAGCCTCTGGCCCATCCATCTGGCCCATCAAGAGTCACTCTCATTTCATCAGTCCATAAAACCTTTGAAAAATCAGTCTTAGGCTCTGTGCGCACTAGGCCGTTTTGCCCGCGGATTTACCCGCGGATTTGCTGCAGAAATTTCTTGAGAAATGTCTGCAATCTTTGTGCAGACATTTCCCAGCAAATCCTATGAGAAAAAAAAATAGCTGTGCGCACTGTGCGGATTTTTCTCAAGAAATTTCCTTGAGAAAATTTTCTCGAGAAACTTTCTTGAGAAAATGAGCATGTCCATTATTTTCCGCAGGTACCTGCGGTATACCCCCGGAATTTCACTCCATTCACTTAATGTAATCGCGAAATTCCGGGGGTATACCGCAGGTAGCAAATGATGTGCGGTATACCCCCGGTATAGCCGCGATTTACCTGCGGTAATGCTCATCGCTGCCTGCGGTTTTGCAGGAAGCGATGTCATTATGCCAGGAAGAGGAAGCGGAGCAGAGTAAACACAGACGTCACACTCCCTGGATGCCGCACAGAAGCACTTCCGTTCGATCTCCAGGTGCCCGTGCAGTCTGTGTCCTTCTCCGGCCTCGCGGCTGCCTGCACTGCAGGGTGTCAGTGTCTGCCCACAGTGTCAGCAGCTTGTCACGCTGCAGCGCAGGCAGACACTGACACAGGCAGACACTGACACTGCACTGCAGGGTGTCAGTGTCTGCCCGCAGTGTCAGCAGCCTGTCACGCGGCAGCGCAGGCAGACACTGTCACCCTGCAGTGCTGGGAGCTGCGGGGATGACGATCGCTGCTGTCAGGAGGTGAGATCATTACCTGCTGTGACGATCTCCTGCCTCCTGACGTCAGCGCTGTCACTGCTGTCTATGCCCGTCTCGCGAGCGGCCCGAGACTGTCACTAGCGGTGACGTCACGGGCTCTCGCGATACTTCTGACAACGCGGCGGGCATAGAAGTCAGTGACAGCGCTGACGTCAGCAGTACAGGAGATGATCACAGAAGGTAATGATCTCATCTATGCTCCTGATGGCAGCGCTCGGCATCCCCTGCAGTGACCTGGGCTGACCTATTGATGTTAGCTCAGGTCACTGCATTGCTCTCCCAGCCAATGGGGAACATTCTGTTCTTCATTGACTGGGACAGCGACTATGGTCTGGATCGCCGTGCCCCCCCCCTATTGGATTACGCCGGATATGGAATTGATTGTTCTTTTCGATAAATTGGTTAAAGAGGGAATGTTTTGGGGAGTGTTTTTTCAAATAAAACTTTTTTTGTTGTCTATTTTTTATTTCTTACTGACTGGGTTGGTGATGTCGGGTATCTGATAGACGCCTGACCTCACCAACCCCAGGGCTTGATGCCAGTTGACATTACACATCTGGCATCAACCCCATATATTACCTCATTTGCCAACGCACCAGGGCGCGGGATGAGCTGGGGCGAAGCGCCAGGATTGGCACGTCTAATGGATGCGCCACTTCTGGGGCGGCTGCAGCCTGCTATTTTTAGGCTGGGGAGTGTCCAATAACAGTGGGCCTCCCTAGTCTGAGAATACCAGACCACAGCTGTCCGCTTTACCTTGGCTGGTGATCCAATTTGGGGGGGACCCCACGTTTTTTGTTTTAAATTATTTATTTAATGTAAAATAACAGCGTGGGGTGCCCTCTATTTTGGATTACCAGCCAAGGTGAAGCTGCCAGCTGTGGTTTGCAGGCTGCAGCCGTCTGCTTTACCCTAGCTGGCTACAAAAGATGGGGGGACCTCACGTCGTTTTTTTTTAATTATTTATTTATTTTATGGCTAAATACAAGGCTAAGCACCCTTTAGGCTATGTGCGCACGTTGTGTAAATACATGCAGTTACGCTGCGCTTTGTAGCGCAGCGTAACTGCATGCGTCCTGCGTCCCCTGCACAGTCTATGGAGATTGTGCAGGGGCCGTGCGCACGTGGAGTTTTAGAGCGCAGCGCTTCGGCTTCTGCCGAAGCGCTGCGTTCTAAGAAGTGACATGTCACTTCTTCCGTGCGCTTTGCCGGCAGCTCCTGCTCTGTCTATGGCAGGAGCTGCAGGCAGAGCGCATGGAATCGGCTTTTTTTTTTTCACTACGGACATTTCTGCAGCGATTTAAAGCGCACATGTGCTCTTCAGATCGCTGCAGAAATTTCTGCAGTGACTGTACGCAACGTGCACACACATGTATTAGACTAGACTCAGGAATTCATGCAGCGTGTGCCCCTACGCGTCTCGCCTCAAGCTTCATGAGGGGGAAGTGAAAAGGTGAAGATGCCTCATGAAGCTTGAGGCGAGACGCGTAGAGGCACACGCTGCATGAATTCCTGAGTCTAGTCTAATACATGGGTAAGCAGTACTTGGCTGAATCTCTCTCTTGCTTAAAGACGTCCTGTCTAAAACTTTGTATGGCATTTATGTGTACAGCCAATTATACTTAATAGACACAAGGAGTCTCTTTGCTCTTATATTCTGAGAGTGGTGATTATAATTATCTGAACTTTTACATATCCAGCCATTTAAGCTTACACTGATACCCCCATGGCTTACCATTTGGATATATGATCTTTTTTCCATGGGCTGTTTATCTCTAGCTATTTATACTATACATGTTTGGGTGAATGTGCTACAACCTTGTCCTCGATTCCCTGTGTTTTTTCTAAATACTGTATATTTATATTGAATAGTATGGAAATCCAACCTGTTTTTATACATTTCACAATAAAAATATTTTTTTATATGCATTAACTTAGGTTGTGACTCTGATTTACTATGACTATTATATGCACAATAAGTCCTTTTGCTTTCTTGTATTCATTGTATGTGTCAAGGACGTGCTTCAGCGGCCATATGATAGCTGCATATGTGTTTCCACGACAGCGGTCTTTTTTGTTTAAACGTGCGCACATAGCCTTAGTGCCACATGAAAGTCACTAAAGGGTGCCAGCTTAGAAAATGCAGGGAGGTGGGACATTCTATAGGTCTTTCTCATCTATCTATCTATCTATGGTCCGTTTCACACGTCAGTGAAAAACACTGAAAAAACACTGACGTTTTTCACTGGCGTGTAAAACATGCACATGTCCCTGCATGTGCCGTGAATTACGGCACACGTGGGTTGTCTAAGTACAATCCGGGCTCCATTCTCCGTGGCCCGTGATTGCACTTAGAAATCAACTCACCTGTGCGCGCTCCCGCTCTCCATGGTGCTGATCGCTCCCGCGGTGCAGCATCCAGCCAGCGCTGACCCCCGCAGCAGCTGCTTCCGGGTCGGCTGTGTCGTGCATCATGAATATGGGCGACAGTAATGAGCCGGCTCAGAAGCAGCAGGCTGCACGGGCTGCAGAGAGTGCCGCTGAAGCCGGGTGAGTAAAAATGTTTTTTATTTTAAAAGCACATTTTTTCTGGCACGTGTTTCACGGACCACAACATCAGTGATGCCAGAAAAAAATGGACATGTCTCCGTGCGGCAATTACGCACACGCGGGTACGCCGCACGGAGACACGTGCAGTGAAAAATCACTGACGTGTGAGCATACCCATTCATTATAATGGGTCTGCGTATGTCAGGGATTCTGGTACGTTTAAAAAAAAGCACAAACGTACCAGAATCACTGACGTGTGAAACAGGCCTATCTATCTATTCATCTATCCGTCTTTCACTCTATCCATTATCTGTCTATCGATTATCTATATTATTTATTGCAAAACCTCAGGGAGCAACCTGCGGTAAATCCGCGGTAAATCCGCGGCAAATCCGCATGCGTTTTTCCCGCGGATTTTTCCGCAGGTGCGGAAATCTTCAACTCCCAGAAGTTTCTCGAGAAATTTTCTTGAGAAAAATCACTTTTCTAGTGCGCACATAGCCTTAAGATATTTCTTTCCCCAGTCTTGACATTTTACCTTATGTTTCTTGTTCAAAGGTGGTCGTTTTTCAGCCTTCCTTACCTTGGCCATGTCCCTGAGTATGGCACACCTTGTGCTTTTTGATACTCCAGTAAAGTTGCAGCTCTGAAATATGACGAAACTGGTGGCAAATGGCATCTTAGCAGATTCATGCTTGATTTTCCTCAATTATTGGGCAGTTATTTTGCGCCTTTTTGGCCCAACACGCTTCTTGCGACCCTGTTGGCTATTTGCCATGAAATGCTTGATTGTTCGGTGATCACGCTTCAAAAGTTTGGCAATTTCAAGACTGTTGCATCCCTCTAAAAGACAGTTCACAATTTTGGACTTTTCAGAGCCTGTCAAATCTCTCTTTTGACCCATTTTGCCAAAGGAAAGGAAGTTTCCTAATAATTAAGCACACCTTATATAGGGTGTTAATGTCATTACACCACACCCCTCTTAATTGCAGAGATGCACATCTCCTTATTTACTTAATTGGTAGTGGGCTCTCAAGCCTATACAGCTTCAAGTAGGACAACTTGTATAAAAAGTATCATGTGATCAAAATACTCATTTGCCTAATAGGACATACACTGTGTGCAGAATTATCTAGTTCTTCAGGATAGACAGTTTACACCCAGATAAAAAAGAAAATAGAAAACCATAATAAACCCAAATTATAATCTCAAAATGACAATGGTCAATATGTCCAAATAAAAGTGGTCATTCTGAATCAAATACACAAATAATGATTGTGTATGATGCACCTAACATTCCTCCTATTCTTCCTCCTTTTGCTTCCTCCTGAGTCACAAGAGACAAGCCAAATTATTGGAAATGTTGTGTCTCCAAGTCGTGTGTTCTTTTTCTCAGACCTGTCACTCATTCATCTGTTACTGATCAATGTTTAAGCTATAAATGCTGGGCCAGGCATTGTTCCAGACACTGTCCCATGCATATATACTGCACCATTATACTATTTGTACTCTGGGGCAATTGATGTCACTTTTCCTGGTGTTTGTGCTTCATTTTTGGAAATGTGGAGATTCCAAGTTGGGTTTATAAATTGTGTGTTGTCTGTAGTGGCAGGGACCTCAGAGCACCAGGCCTGCACCCTACCCTCATCCACCTGTTATTGATCAATGTTTAAGCTAGAAATGTTGGGCCAGGCCTTGCTTTAGACCCTGTTCCATTCATCCATGCTGCACCATTATACTGTTTGCACTCTGGGGCAATTGATGCCACTTTCCTGGTGTCTGACCCTAATTTTGGATATGTGGAAACTCCAAGTTGGATCTCCAAGTTGTGTGTGTCTGTAGAGTCATGGATCGCAGAGTACAGGTGAATTCGGCAATCACGAACCAAATCGAACCCTTTGAGTAACCTTATCATTACTTAAAAGTGGTTTTCCCCAAGACAGCAGTGAGTCACACACTGTGCGTTGCATTTCTAGACTTCCAACCCTGAGAACGTAGAGTCATAAGCGCAATTTAAATTGTAAAAGCAATTAATGTGAGCTGTGGCACACATTTTTTAGACCATCCCGATCACCAGCAAACAGAGTATAAGTTTGGCACATAGTGAACGACTGAAGATGATGTTGAAGGAGTATCTAGAGCTCAATGTTAATGCCATTTGGCATGTTGGACCCTTTTGCATTTTGATTTTCAAAAATGGAAGAGTGGCCTGAGCTCACCAGTCATACCTTGGAAGTTTTGTCATGCTTGGCAGACAGTGTTCTCTCAGAACGTATCTTCAGCTCAGTTGGTGGTGTCCTGACAGATAAGTGCATCCGACTGTCCCCTAAAATGTAGACCATATAACTTTCATGAAGAAGAACAAATCATGGATCTGTAATGACTTCCCTCCCCATCGCAGACTGTGCACACAAGGCAATTGTGTTGTTTTCAGTGTGCAGCATTGATCTCGCATTATTGCAGGCTGTGTGCAGCCTGGAGCATCAAGAGAGTGCTAGGCAGAAAATCTCCACTAGATGGCACTAGTCTCCCTAATGGAAGGAGCGGATGGTTGCACTGGCCGGGGTCAGAGCCAGGAGGTTCACGTGGTACCAGGGATGAGATGGAGACAGAGTCAAAAGAGAGAACCAAGTCAGAAACCGAGAGAGACAAAAAAGACAGAGGGAGCGCAGAATTCAAAGTTTAATAATAAGCCAAGGTCAGGAGCTGGGAGAGCAGATTATAGCAGGGAGCACGGGAACATGGGACAACAGAGGAGGGAGGATGGATGTCATAGAGGATGGACGCAGTCAGAATGGGAGGCAGGGAGAACAGACACAGTCAGGACGGGAGGCAGGGAGGACGGGCGTAGACAGGAAGGGAGGCAGGATTAAACAACTTACAGGGACCAGCGACACACAGCAGAGCAGAATTATAACTGGCGCCACAAGAATGGAAATTCCCCATAGATAAGGCGCTGTGATCCTGGAAAAAAAGGCACAGAGGGGGCCCCTACTACCGGTCATGCTCCAAGGAACACTGACAGATGTAAGTCATGACAGTGTGGCTGCTGTTGCCGCTGCTGATGTTACTAAGAAGTGCCTTTGCGGCTCCAACGCACATTTTGTACGTCACTTCATCACCACTCGCTGGTGAAGTGACGTACAAATTGCGTGTCAGAGCTACAGTTGAGCGCGGTTCGCGGTTCGAGGTTCTCCAGTTCTAGGCTCGAGTGATTTTGGGGGCTGTTCGAGATCGAACTAGAACTCGAGCTTTTTGCAAAAGCTCAATAGTTCTAGATACGTTCGAGAACGGTTCTAGCAGCAAAAAGCAGGGCAGCGTGCCAGAAGCTTGTAACCAAGATAAACATCGGGTATCCAAGCAAAGCGCTTTGGTAAGTAACCCGATGTTTATCCTAGTTACGTGCAGGAAGCCCACACTTCCCCGCTCAGCTCGCTCCGCCCCCTCCTGCCCGCGGCATGTACACATACACACACACACACACACACACACACACACACACATGGTCCCGCTCGGCTTACCTGCGGTGATGAAGTCCCGCCATCCCGAACTCAGCGCTGTCACTGTCCTCCATGGCCGCCGCTTGTCACATCACCTTCTCTCGCTTCCGACCCGAGACTGACTAGCGGTGACGTCACTGGCCTCTCGCGGTACTTGGTGTGAAGGCGCCGGTCATTGAACTCAGTGACAGGGGCTGTCGGCAGTGCTGGAGATCAGCGCAGGTAATGTACCTCGCTGACAGCAGCACTTGTCATGCCCTGCAGTGACCTGGGCTGACCCATTGATGTTAGCTCAGGTCACTGCATTGCTCTCCCAGCCAATGGGGAACATCTTGCTCTTCATTGACTGGGACAGTGTGGATCGTCATGGCAACCCCTTGGATTACACCAGACCTGGATTTGTTTTTCATTCTAATAAATTGGTTAAAGAGGGAATGTTTTGGGGAGTGTTTTTTCAAATAAAAATGTGTTTGTCGTCTATTTTTTTTTATTACTGACTGGGTTGGTGATGTCGGGTATCTGATAGACGCCTGACCTCACCAACCCCAGGGCTTGATGCCAGGTGACATTACACATCTGGTATTAACCCCATATATTACCCCGTTTGCCACCGCACCAGGGCGCGGGATGAGCTGGGGCGAAGCACCAGGATTGGCGCATCTAATGGATGCGCCACTTCTGGGGCGGCTGCGGCCTGCTATTTTTAGGCTGGGGAGAGTCCAATAACCATGGACCTCCCTAGTCTGAGAATATCAGGCCCTAGCTGTCTGCTTTACCTTGGCTGGTGATCCAATTTTGGGGGACCCCTACGTGTTTTTTTTTTAATTATTTATTTAATTTAAAATAACAGCGTGGGGTGCCCTCAGTTTTGGATTACCAGCCAAGGTGAGGTTGCCAGCTGTGGTCTGCAGGCTGCAGCCGTCTGCTTTACCCTAGCTGGCTACAAAACTAGGGGGAACCCTACGTCATTTTTTTTTTCATTTTTTTGGCTAAATACAAAGCTAAACACCCCTTAGTGCCACATGAAAGGCAGCAAAGGGTGCTCCACTTTTTCTCCATTTTTTCTCCACTTTTTCCACATTTTTTCTCCACTTTTTCTACATTTTTTTCTCCATTTTTTCTCCACTTTTTCTCCACTTTTTCTCCACTTTTTCTCCATTTTTTTCTCCACTTTTTCTCCACTTTTTCTCCACTTTTTCTCCATTTTTTTCTCCACTTTTTCTCCACTTTTTCTCCATTTTTTTCTCCACTTTTTCTCCACTTTTTCTCCACTTTTTCTACATTTTTTCTCCACTTTTTCTACATTTTTTTCTCCACTTTTTCTCCACTTTTTCTCTACTTTTTCTCCATTTTTTTCTCCACTTTTTCTCCACTTTTTCTACATTTTTTTCTCCACTTTTTCTCCACTTTTTCTCCACTTTTTCTCCACTTTTTCTACATTTTTTCTCCACTTTTTCTACATTTTTTTCTCCACTTTTTCTCCACTTTTTCTCCACTTTTTCTCCACTTTTTCTCCATTTTTTTCTCCACTTTTTCTCCACTTTTTCTCCACTTTTTCTCCACTTTTTCTCCATTTTTTTCTCCACTTTTTCTCCACTTTTTCTCCATTTTTTCTCCACTTTTTCTCCATTTTTCTACATTTTTTCTACATTTTTTCTCCACTTTTTCTCCACTTTTTCTCCATTTTTTTCTCCACTTTTTCAAAACTTTTTCTCCACTTTTTCTCCACTTTTTCTCCACTTTTTCTCCATTTTTTTCTCCACTTTTTCTCCACTTTTTCTCCACTTTTTCTCCATTTTTTTCTCCACTTTTTCTCCATTTTTTCTCCACTTTTTCTCCACTTTTTCTACATTTTTTCTCCACTTTTTCTACATTTTTTTCTCCACTTTTT
Source organism: Anomaloglossus baeobatrachus (assembly GCF_048569485.1). Classification (NCBI taxonomy): domain Eukaryota; kingdom Metazoa; phylum Chordata; class Amphibia; order Anura; family Aromobatidae; genus Anomaloglossus; species Anomaloglossus baeobatrachus. Next base: position 205,838,244 of record NC_134353.1, on the reverse strand, counting down.
CTCCACTTTTTCTCCACTTTTTCTCCACTTTTTCTCCACTTTTTTCTCCATTTTTTCTACACTTTTTCTCCACTTTTTCTCCACTTTTTCTCCACTTTTTCTCCATTTTTTCTCCACTTTTTCTCCACTTTTTCTCCATTTTTTTCACCATTTTTTCTCCACTTTTTCTCCGTTCTTTTTCTATGGTCGGTCTACCCATTAGCTCTGCCATGCATACTGTAGCTCTACACCTACTGCACATGTTACTTTATGATTGACATCTCTTTCGTACCAGAGCTGTCTAAGCCTACTCTGACCCCATATTTGTCATTACTATATTGTCCTTGTACTGTATTATGACATTTGTATCATGTGTTTCATTTCTTGCTGTGTTGCAATTTTTTTGCTGCATCCCAATTGTACCTCTACATTGTTCGAGTTTATGTTATTGTTCTCTCACTCTTATGTGATACTGATTATTGTCATTTTTCATGATTACATGCAGATAAGTCCAATCTGACGAAGGCTCAGGCCGAAACGTCATTTGTAACTTGTTTTGGACAAAAACATATATGCTTATGAAAAATTTTTTTTTCTTAATACGGACCAATAAAGAGTGATTTTGCATTACTATCCGTTGTGACTTACTGACTTAGTCTGGGAGATTTAGAGTGCCGAGGTTACTCACTAATTTTATCTATTATTACCTATGAGCACCTATATAGGAGTGAGCAGAGCTTCCTCTACAGTAGTTCTCCTGATTAGGCATGCCCTTACCTCATGAGCAGGGCATTGCAGCTTTGGTAGCAACCATTACGACATGGACTCTGCTGCTGTGGACCCGAGAAGAGTGAGTGCAGATTCATTGCACCCACACTCCTCACATGAAGGGTCCGCACTCCTAGAAAATGGGGGATACGTTCCCTGAGTGTCTCCCCCCCATATTCTAGACGGTCCAGAGTCGTCGTGGGACCCCTTTATTTTTTTTCTTACAATAAATTGGTGAAAGAGGAAATGTGTTGGGGACTGTTTTTTCAAATAAATTTCTTTTGTCGATTTTTTTTTTTTGTTAGTACTGTCAGTTTATGATATTGGGTATCTAATAGACGCCATGACATCACAAACTGCTGGGCTTGATCTCAGGTTACTTTACAGCTAGTATCAACCCGGGTCCGCTTTACCTTGGCTGGTGATCCAATTTGGGGGGGACCCTACTTTTATTGTGTAATTATTAATATTTATAAAATAATTATAAAAAAGAGCCTGAGGGGACCTCCACATTGGATCCCCAACCACGGTAAAGCTGCCAGCTGTGGTTTTCAGGCTACAGCCGTCTGCTTTACCCTAGCTGGCTATCAAAAATGGGGGGACCCAACGTCATTTTTTTTTAACTATTTTTTAAATAGAAAAAATTAATGGGCTTCCCTGTATTTTGATTGCCAACCAAGGTAACGGCAGGCAGATGGGGGTGGCAACCCATAGCTGTCTGCTTTATCTGCGCTGAGAATCAAAAATACCGTGGAGCACTACTTCATTTTTTTAAAGATTTATTTTTACAGCACTGTGATGTCCAGCAATCAAAATACAGGGAAGCCCATTTTATTTTTAGTTATTTAAATAAATAACTTCGCCATATTTTTGTATGCTGGGAACCAAAAATATAGGGAAGCCCGTGTTTTTTTAATGATTTCACTTATTTCATGAAATAATTAAAAAACAAATGACGTGGGCTTCGCCCCATTTTTGTGTCCAGCCGGGTACAACTAGGCAGCTGGGGATTGGAATCCGCAGCACAGGTTAGCCCGAGGTTTCTGGGCGCCTCTGCTGCGGATTTCAGTCCGCAGCCGTTCCAGAAAATGGCGCTCTCATAGAAGCGCCATCATCTGGCGCTGTATCCAACTCTTTCAACAGCCCTGGAGCCGGGTGGCTTGTTGGGTAATCATGAGTTAATACTGGCTTTGTTTTACTAGCCAGTATTAAGCCAGAGATTCTTAATGTCAGGCACGTTTGACCCGGCTATTAAGAATCTCCAATAAAGGGTTAAAAAAAAAACACCACACAGAGAAAAAATACTTTAATAGAAATAAATACACAGACACATTAGAGACTCCATCTTTATTACCCCCTGTCAGCCCTCCACGATCCTGCTCTTCTGTCTTCTTTCTTTCTAGTGTAGTAGTAGTGACGATTGTAGTGAGGATGAGGTTCACCAGCTCATCACTTGGGGCTGGGGAACCTCATCCTCATTACAATCCTCACTACAATCGGGAAGCAGCGTGCAGCCTTCACTCCGTGAGTGATCAGTGCTGGCTGTCAGCGGTAACAGCGGTAACGCTGACAGACGCGTTACCATAGCAACGGTGCTCTCGGAGCCGCGGTTAGCGGTGACGTCACCGCTAACTGCGTTGCTATGGCAACGGTGATCTCCGTTAATGAAATGTGTCAGCCGGTCCCTAACGGAACGGGGAGTCGACCGTGTGCTAGAGCATGTCGCCGGTACACGGCGATACACATATGTGCACCGTGTACCGGAGAGATGCACTCGCAGGTCCTACATGTCACATCATAGTCATGTGACCAGTCTGTAGCCAATGAGATAATAGCCACGTGACTGGTCACATGGCTACTTTGACGTCACGATAGGTCCTGCATCTCTGCTGGCAGTGCAGTCACCGGGAGGATTCAGCGATCATCGGATGGAATAGCGGCAGGAGACAGAGTGCAGAAGGGATCGCGAGGACCGGTAAGTGTTATGGCAATGTTTATTAACTGTTTGTGTATATTTATCATGCATTTTTATGTGTTTGTGATTGCCTCCCATTATAGCCTATTGGTTCGAGTTCGGTTCGTCGAACGTTCGACGAACTGAACTCGAACGGGACCCCCGTTCAGCGAACCGACCTCGAGCCGAACCGCGACCGGTTCGCTCATCTCTAGTCAGAGCACGAGGCACGCAGAAACACCGACATATACAGGTATTGAGAAGCTATTATTTATTGTTTATCGTTTTGGTTAATTTGGACACTGGTGCTGTGATATATACAGAGATACCTCATACATGTGTTAAAAGTGCAATATTGATTCCAGTGTCATTTATCACCTAAATACTTTGTGTATTAATATGAATTAATTTATTATATTATATTTAAATTATTGTATGTAGCATAGTCACACACTGGTAATTTTTTGTTATTTATTTTAGAGTTTTATAAAGGGTAGTTTATGGTGGCTCTATTTATAGAAAGGATATTGATAATTTAATCATTTTCTACTTATTTATTTATTGAATTCTATTGAAGTTTTATAAATTCGTAATAAATTTTGTATCTACTTAAGTCACTTATATTACTAATAAAATTTTGGGGTCATCTAATATTTTTTTTCCGGGGTTTTGCATCCTTGATTGCATAGGTAGGCACTCTGTTAGAATGAATTAATATTTTTCATTTTTAATTTTATTAAAATAAAAAACTCAGTTTATATCATTGAAGTTGTGCAGTTTCAATCCCTTTGCTTTAAAAGTATTCTTTTTTATTCTATTGATCTGTTGCAGACACAACAAAAAAAAGTGTCTGACAAGCATCTATACAGAGCGAGAATCAGGCTGCTTCTCAATCTGTATAGATGCTTTGTCTGTACAGAGCGATGAAGAAGAGCTGACATTGCTCTCCCCGCTTCTTGCTCTGTATAGACACTTGTCTGTACAGAGCGATGAAGCAGAGCTGACATTGCTCTCCCTGTAGACTACGTCAGACTAGGGATTTTTGTATAATAAAGATGGATTCTCTACATTTTTTTGTTTTATTTGTAAAAAAAAATGTTCTGTGTGTTTTTATTTACTGTTTACTAGAAATTCATGGTGGCCATGTCAAATATGGCATGATGCCATGAAATTTGGGCTTAGTACCAGCTGAGAAAACAAAGCTAGTATTAACCCCTTTATTACCCAGCATGCCACCACCATCAGGGTCGCTGAACGAGCCGGGTAAAGCACCTTGAACTGTTGCTAAGAAACAATGCGCCATTTCCAGGGTCGACTGCGGGCTGTGGTTTTTAGCTTGGATGGCTCAGAATGCTTAGTCCTTACCACGCTGAGAATCCCAGCCCCTAGCTGCCTGGTTTTACCTGACTGGCGATCAAAATATGGCGGGAGCCCACACATTTTTGTTTTTAATTATTTTTTTAAATAATTAAAAAAAAAAATTAATGGGCTTCCCTGTATTTTGATTGCCAGCCAAGGTAAAGCCAGGCAGGCGGGGGTGGCAGCCCGTAGCTGTCCACTTTATCTGTGCTGAGAATCAAAAATACTGCAGAGAGCTGTTATTTTTTTAAATTATTTATTTTTACAGTACTATATGTGTGAGAGACCCAACAGCCAATCACAGACGCTGTCACGCAGAATGGGCGTCTGTAATTGGCTATTGAAGTTAGCTGGAATCTGCCCATACATGCTAAAATGTATGGGCTGGTTTCAGGTTACTCCAGCATCCATTAACAGACGCTTACTCTGTGATAGCGTCTGTGATTGTCTGTTATTTTAATAGTAAAATAAAACAACAACACAGAGAAAAAAATATTTTATTAGAAATAAAACAGATGACATTTAGGACTCCATCTTTATTATCCAAAAAAAACCCTTCCAACGTAGTCCAAAGGCAGGCGAGCATCTTCAACTCTGCTAAATCTGTGCGAGGAGACAGACAGGTCTGCTTACACAGGTGAGCAGACACAGACTCAGCTGAGAGCTCTCTGAGACTTCACCCGAGTGCACAGCTGAGGCCGGTCAGCTGTGCCCCCGGGTAACCTCGACTGACATCACTGCAACATTGCCGTAAAGGGAGCGCTTGTCGCCAGTGAGAGCTCTGACATCTGGTTACATAGCTATGATGTCATGGAAGGTCCTGTAGTCAGTGGAGGTTACCCAGGGACACAGCTTACTGTCCTGAGCTGTGCACTCAGGTGAAGTCTCTGACAGCTCTTAGTTGAGTCTGCACCTGCTCTCTGTGTTAGCAGACCTGTGTTTGTCTCCTCGTACAGATGTAGCAGAGCTGAAGAGATGCTCGCCTTTGGGTTACATCAGAGAGGTTACAACCCCTGGACCCGAACTGGACCAGAACTGTAACATGGGTTTCCCAGGAAAACTCGTGTTTGGAACCTTGTGCATGAACCTATTTGTTCGGTACGAACCCCGAACTTCACAGTTTGGGTTCGCCCATCACTAGCAAGGAGTCCCTGCACTCAGCTGGGGAAATCCCTGGCTTCAGTGTAGTGGTGCCAATCGTTGAAGCTAGCACTGCCCATTATTCAATAGAGCATGTTAATGCTTGGTGAAGTAACAACAAGAAAAGAGAAAAAAAACGATCATACGCCCATAGTTTTATGAATTTACAAATTTATTTAATTAATAGGGTACACGTGAAAAAAGGTGGAACAGATAAAGTGCAGGACTTGAAAAAAGCCCCAAACAGATCGCAGATCCCTCATATAAAGAAACCATACATCCATAGGAACAAAACCAACATCAACATGTATATATCATGGGTGTCCACTAGATGTCATAAAGGAGACAGAGATGCGGCCAGATATATGTATATAGCAACGCCGTATCAAGACACCATGCACAGGTAACTGCACATATGGCATAAAATAATTACCTATATAATTTGTTGGCAGGTCTGTTGGCAGGTCTGTTCACTGAATGCAGGAGGAGGGAGCCGCAACCCACCCGACGGCCGTTTCCGCAACTCAAGGTTGCCTTCGTCAGGGGGCGTGGTTACATGGGCCACCATGTGGGGTTTTTGACTTGATGTATAACCAATCAGATGTACGCGCCTCTATGACGCATGCAGTAGCGTAGCGTGTCATACCGCCCTGCGCCGACAGCCGCGTCACCGACCACGTGGCCACGAGTGTAAACACACGTGACCACCCGCTCAGAACAGACGCGGCCGGCGGCCAGACAGCGGATCGTCACACCACGCATGCGTGCCGGCGCACACCAAGGCCAGGAGAATAGAGGGACGGATCTGAGCATGACATCGCCCGGGTGATTAGCCCAGCGGTCAGATCACATTCCCCACTATTTGCAACGGCCATATTATATAGGATCAAAACCGGGACTCATAACATAACTACAACTCATGGGTATAGTTGATAAAAGGGTATAGAGGAATAGACTATATATATATATATAAATATATGCCCCCATTGAGCCACTAGGATATCAAAGAATATCACCTTTATATATATATATATATCTGAAGACGGTATCACAGAAGGTGCAAATATATGGAATAGAATTACACAACATATCATACCACATGATTATATATATACACACCGATTACCTATAACCAAAAAATACAATATGTAATTTATCATATGTATACGTAATACACATGGTATAATCCATATAAGGCCACCCATGTGTGGGAATCGGGAACAAACATAAAATGTTAGATATAGTGAGGAACAATATATAAAGTTGTTTATTGATTATACACATTATTACTTGATATAGCCACAAATAGACATATAGACATTATATCCACACAGAAAAGGCAAAGAGATGGGGGGGTGGGGGAAAGGGTTGGGGATTAGGATTAGGTACAACAAGAAACTTGTTGCAAACGCCAACACCACGGGTTGATAGATGATACGTCACAAATATAAGAGGAGTCCAGGATTTCACAACCAAAACCCGACAAAGGCCCAATGCTACTGTGAAGAAGAACAAGAAGGACAATTAAAAACATGTAAACCACACACTTAAAAATTTAAAATCAAACAATCTGCACAGGGTACATCTACGCATATAGTATAGAACTAATCACAGAAAGGACGCAAAACTAAGGTTCTCATTGAGGCCAGAGGGATACACAGTGTTCAACCTGTATATCCATCTGGCCTCCAACTGAGCCAACCTTCTGCCAACCTCACCACCCCTGATACCAAGGTCGATCTGGTCAATTCCTAGAACCCTAAACTGGGTGCTATCAGAACCATGATAGGTCAAAAAATGCTTGGGGATAGTCTTCAACGTGGTCTTATCGACTTGGCTAGGTGCCGCCTCGATCCCCAACACATGCTCGCGTACTCTGACCTTCAACTGACGAGTAGTCAACCCTACATATATCTTCGGGCATGTACATGTTGCATAGTAGATAACAGCCCGAGATGTACAAGTAATAGACTTCTTGATGGAAAAGTTTCTATTACCTGAAGAGTCAGAGAAGGTATTTCCGCGGCATATGTTGGGGCAGGCGACACATCCACCACAAGGAAAACAGCCACTACGATTGTTGTGTACCACACTGCCCAAAAAGGTCTTATCTTTGTTGGTTGCAGCGTAATGGCTATGTACCAACAAATCCCGAAAATTCTTGCCTCTCCTAACAGTGATTTGAGGTTTACTGGGTAGGACCTTTTTCAATGTTGGATCAGCCATCAATATCGGCCAGGCATGTTCCAAGCTAGATCTTACCAATTCAAAGCCAGAACTATAATTCGTGATAAACCGGACCTGATTAGAGGGTCCAGGTGTAGAGTCAGAATACAGCAGTTGGTCCCTGCACGAATATTTTGCACGGTGATACGCTCTCTTTATCATGCGTCTGCTGTAACCCCTCTCCCTGAATCGCTCCATCAGGTCCAAAGACTGTCTTTCAAAATCAGCATTAGTAGAGCAAATTCTACGTAGCCGAAGGAATTGGCCAGTGGGAACTGACCTAATCATATACTGAGGGTGTGCAGAGGACGCATGAAGTAAGACATTCGTGGAGGTCGGTTTGCGATATAGATCTGTCTGCAAAACGAAATCAGTGTCCTTTCTAACAAGGACATCTAGGAATTTTACCTATAACTATGGGCGTATGATCGTTTTTTCTCTTTTCTTGGTGTTCATATTACAGCGATTAGCCCTTAAATAGTCCTTTTCTGCACAAACGGTGTCTCTATGTCTTGCAGACATACACTTATACGCACTATCATGGGCTAAAATATTGTATATCAACCATGTGTGGATGTATGTTGCTAATTACGTGTTTGGTGAAGTAACAAGCAGTGACAAACATTCTCACTCATCTCTACTCCTAAGTGCAAGTGGGGTCCAAGTCGAAAGGAAAACCTGAAAGAATAAAGCAAGGTTGACAAAGCCATCCAGGTATAAATGGTAGCCTTTTCTCAAGACAAAGTAAATATACTGTATATACTGTGCTACAAGCAAGACATTGAGTTTTACAATTTTGGTGAGTAGAAAGAAAAAAAAGGAACAGGCTCAGGTATTATGTCATATTCTGTTAGGAGCAAAAAACTATTCTTCTTCCAGGTGTTGGGGAGAAGGTTACTTTGGCAGATTGCTATTGATGGCAGAGATCGTTCCAATCTTAGCAATATTGAAGTGCTTTTTCTGGAGTATATTTGACGCCCCTGGACTATCAGGTCGTCACAGGGTACTGCACAAGGTGCCCTGCCGTGTAGTATTCCACCTCCCTCTTGGTTCTGGGTCCCTATCTAATAGTGTTGACTTCAACAGCAAATCAAATCCTAGATACACCCTGCATCACACCCACCAGGCACACCAGTGGACGGCTTGAGTGGAATAGAGTCGCTCACCTGGGGGTCAGGGAGGGGAGGTGAGGAGTGTAGTGAGTAGTGAGTTGGGAAGTAGCCTTCGAGCTGTGAGGAGCTCAGAGGAGGTCGGGAGCGGTGGCTCCTAGAGAAGCTGTCTAGGTTGCAGATGGTGATCTGGGCCTAGAGGAGTCGGACCCCCGGTCGCAGGGGATCGTGGCAAGGTGTCTGGAATTGTCGAGCAGGACAGCCGGCAGCCTAGAACTGTCACCGATCCGGGACCGAAGGTACAACGGGGTACACGGACCTTAGGTCAAGGAGTAGCTTCAGGCAACCCGACAATTCACCTGAGAATGGAGCCTTTATGATCTGTTCCCACCCACTCCAGAATCGGGGCATTAGCGCAACGAGGGGGATAGGACTTTCCAATCCAAAACGGTCCAGAAAATCCCAAGCATGAGGCCTGAGAGCAAGCTCCCACACTTAGCCATAGTGGGGAGTGGGGCCCGGCCAGTTCCATACTACTGGGCCACTAAGTTGAAATTACACTTAGTGTAAGGAGGCAGGTCACGGATCACCAGTCAACGCTATAGGGAACAGGACCCGGACGAGCTCCCCTCAGCGGCAGCGGTACCCAGAGAGTTGGTTTACCCGGTTGTCAGTGTCTGCTTATAAACTGAGTGAGTACAAGAGTGACCCCTGCGCCCCACGGCACCCCTCACCGAGTCCCGGGGCATCCCCCCTTCCCGTAGAGGGCTACGACGCCTTACTGCCCCACTCCATCACCCTGTGTACTTCCAACGGCAGCGGCGGTATTTCCCAAATTACTGTACACCACGGGTGGCGTCACGAACTATACATCAACTCCCCTGTAAATACCCCCTTTCATTTTGAGTTGCCGCACGACTCCTGGGTCTGGAGACCCTCGAGCCACAGCGAACCTGGATCCCAGCAGCTCGGCTGCTTCCACGGGGGCGGCACATAAACACTACATGTTTGCTTCTGTTTTATATAATTAGCAATTTTACTTGGAATCCACATTTATATTGTATGCCATGCTCCCTTAGTGCTTTTGGAAAGGCTCTTCTTCATACAAGTGTGGTTGCAGGCAGATCAGTAAACAGTGGTATGTTGCTGAAACATTTTGTAAGAGAGAGAGGGTTGAGAGCAGTTTCCATTATGTTTTCTTTCACATGAAAAAATTGTATTCTCACAATAACTTTCCTGGGTGTTGAGGAGGGAAGGGCCTTGGGTGTCGGTAATCTATGAACATGGTCAATTACCAAATCTGATCATTATGCATCAGGGATAAGGATAGTGAAAAATTCACAAGATATTCTTTAAGGTCATCTGCTTTAAAGTCTTTTTAATGCCCCTCAGACAAATGTTGTTACACAATATATCCTTAATATCCGCCCGTTTAAGTTTAATGGTGTCTACTTCTTCTTCTTTGGCAGTAGCTAGATCCACTATTTCATTAAGCGCAGTTATTATTTCTGCCATTTTGATTTTCATATAAGAGGTGCAGTCTCCTAAAGAAGTGATTTCTTTCTGCAAATTATTAATGGCATATTGTAAATCTTTTGGAATTGAGGTTTTGAATTCTGCTAGAAGGATCCACGTAGTGAATTCGTAGGACCTGAGGAGGTTAGTTGCGTATCTTTTGCCCATTGTTGCTGCCTAGCGAGGCATTCTAGGTGTGAGGAGAGCGGAAAAATGTGATGGCTGTTACGATGTCAAGGAGTATGCCTGCCACTGGCATAGGTTTGGCGGTATTGAAGGCTGATTACAAATGCCCTTAATTTGAGGAGGCAGAAGCTGTTTTGCTCTCAGTGGATGATATCAAAAGTTCATGGTCTGCAAGTGAGAAGTTGTTGTTCTCCTCAGTAGAGATACTGGATGTGGGTGTGCTTGAAAATGAAAGAGCGCCATGATGTGTTCTGCTGGAACCATAATGGATAGCTTTCGATGCCAAGAAAAATTGTGTAAGTTTTAGAGGGCTTATTTTTTTTCCTTCCCCAGGATATTCTTTATCTCCTTTATGCTGTTCGCAAGCATGATGACTGCAGAACAGAGAAGTAGTGGTTTTAGGTGATGTTCACACTTGCATTTTAGGTATTTTTTTTTTGTTTGGTTATATTTTTATGCAAATTAAAAGCTGCTTTTACAGTACCTGCAAAAGCTCGGAGATTTCAGAAATGTCATGCACACACAGCTTTTTTTCCAACTGGGTTGGAAAACTGGTGCATTTTTGAGAACTGCAGCATGTCAACTCTTTCATCATTTTATCAACATTTTTTCAGCATGTTTTCACCCATAGAAAACAATGAGTAAGTGCAAAAATGTGCAAAACTGCAGAAAAAAAACCAAAGCAAAACACTGCTATCAGATGCAGGTAAAGGAAAATGCGAAAAATATATATTTTTTTTGTGATTTTCCGAAGTTTAAACTATAATGACATCTCCAGACTCCCAAGTACAGTTTCATTAAATTAGTGATGTGTTAAAGTGAATAATGCTTGACCAATGTGTTGGGTATTCAATGCCCTAATAATGAGTTAGGTATTCAGTAACCTACCAATGTGTAAAGTACACAATGCCCTACCAATATGTTAAGTACACAAGGCCCTACCAATGTGTTAAATACACAATACCCTTGGCTCTCAAGGTGGAAGCAGAGCTGAACTTTGGGAACCTTAGCAAGAAAATAGAAGCAAAAATACAGCCAGAAAAGTAGCAAAAAAAGCAGGAAAACCAAAAATGTTTCGACTCCAGCTTTCTTACAGCCAAGTGGTCAGGTTTTGGCTGCAGAAAAAAATGCAGCAAAAAAAGGAAAATCTGAATATGTCCTAGAGATGCTAAGTGCCAATTTGAGCTGTTTTAAACCAAGAAGCACTGAAGCTGATGAACTTTATGTCTGCCTCCATGCGCTGCAAAACAATGAATAATATTTCCTATAATACAACATGCAAATTCAGTTTAATTGGGAATAGGTCTAATTATTACAAAACATTTCTCTTTGGTCTTTTTTAAGACAGGAAAGAAATACACCTACAATTTTATTAGGAATTGTATGTAGCGCTCTCTTGGTTTTCATACAAATCCATTTTTCAAGATTCTTGATTTGTGCTGTGAGTTAGTGAACTGCTACTGGTTAAAATTCAGATTTCAATTACAGTATTTGGCTCGTTCCACACGTATAATTACTAATAATTACAAAAAAGACTTGAGCAATCCATCAAGATGATTTCCAGCTCTTGCAAAAAGGAAAGGTACATTTGCACAAGATGTTCTGTAATGTTTATCAGATCATAGAATATATACTCATTATTGAAAAATGTTTATTTACAAATGTGGAAAAGAATATTAAAATTTTCTAAATTTTTTATGTACAATGTACTAAGTACTATTATTACATCCCTGAAAGTTAACGTTTTGTTTTAGGCATGGATTGATTAAAAATAATAAGGCATACTAAACTCCTAGTGCCCTTATGGACCAGTGTAGGCCACTCTGGAGATTTGTGCCATCTCAGGAAGCAGTGTCTGATCTATTAAGGAGCCATAAAACCATTTCTACCCAGGATTGGCAGCAGCTATCAAATGACTAGAAGGGCATGAAATCAGATGTTTCATTGATGATAATCCCTGCTAGATACCTGACTGCTGCAGCCAGATACAGCCTGCTCTGACTACTGAATGAATCAAATACTTATTCACAAACTTTGCGTAGACCTCTGGAATTGCCTGCACTGGATCTGTGGCAGTGATGTAAGGTGAATATACCTTTATTTATTATTTTTAATTCATACATTGCCAAAACCTTTAATTGCAAGTGTTAAAAAATAATACGGCTTAGGAATAAAGGCTTTAAAGTGCAGCTAACTTTTCAAAGTAATTCATGTGCACACATAAGGAACAACACCATTTCTGGCCGTTATTTTACTTGATCCCATTATTTTCCTCTATGCGGACTTTATCTCTGGAGGCTTTCAGTTCTCCATGAGTTGGTGGGTAGGGACTAAGTCCTATGAAGTCCCCTGTACACAGTACAACTAGACAGTGGAGTGACGTGAAGCTCGTTGACTACAATACAAAATCTCCAACATGGATCCCAACTATCATGCGTCATTAACAGTATTTGTCTTCTAATATGAACCAAAGGGACTGTTTGTGCCCTTTAGGCAAAAGAGCCAAGGTATGACTGAGACCCCTGCACCTATTCTAGTTATAATAGATAATACCATCCTGATTGATACATCTTGTGTCAAACAAGTACCCTATGTTATTTACTGTTTATTTATGTATTACTGTTTACTTACTTACTGAAGGGTATTTGCTTACTCTTTTTTCCATGTTTTTGTGTTAATAGGAACATTAGCAATGATACCTACAGGTGTGCTGGCCCATGTTTTTCAGTTTTGCATTTGTTTTTTGTACTCTGTACATATCGAGTCTGGCCCCCTTTATTGAGATTAGCATATTGCCTATATAGCTATTCACAGGCAGGTGCAAAACAGTGAGGCCTGGGTCCTGTTCTATCACATCTATAGAGACCTCCTGACACTTATAAGGGTGAAATACTAAAGATAGGACCTTCCTGGTTGGATACACTTTGTTGCGTTGGCATGGCTTTTAGGCTTTTTTTTATTAAAATATTGTCAACTAAGAACTCTATGTTATTTACATGTATTATTACTATTTATTTACTTACTGCACAGTATTTGCTCATTGGGTTTATCCTAGGTTTTGTCTAATAATGGCAAGATCATGAATGCGCACCTACATTTGGCACTAACACCTATACCAATGGTATTTCTTTGGTTTACTGTGTTCTGTATATATAGTGGCTTGACCCCCTTTTTGGGCTGTGTATCTTATCCATATAGCTTTCCACAGCCAAGTGCAAAACAAACAGGCAATGGTCCTGCTCGGCCTTGATGAATTAGGCCTTTTGGCACTTAAACTCCCTTCACATGAGTGTACAGAACACGTATATGAAAAAAACGATACTGGTATCATCAGTCTTTTCAATAATTGTGCCATCAATGTGTCATCCATGTTTAATCCATGTTTTTGCAGTACGGATATAAAAGTAAGGATATAACAAAGCCTCTCCTATATTTGCAAATTTAAAAACGTACAGCATATGGATGGCACATTGATAGTGTTGCCATCAGTATGTTGGATGTGTTTTTCACAATCCAGTAGACTTGTGTTGGCCCTTTCATCTGTGCTGCCGAAAAAAAATTAACATGTCTTCGGGTGGTTCACATGGACACGTGGTTCATGTGAAAACATGCAAATGTACAGTTAGGTCCAGAAATATTTGGACAGTGACACAATTTTCGTGAGTTGGGCTCTGCATGCCACCACATTGGATTTGAAATGAAATCTCTACAACAGAATTCAAGTGCAGATTGTAACATTTAATTTGAAGGTTTGAACAAAAATATCTGATAGAAATTGTAGGAATTGTACACATTTCTTTACAAACACTCCCCATTTTAGGAGGTCAAAAGTAATTGGACAAATAAACCAAACCCAAACAAAATATTTTTATTTTCAATATTTTGTTGCGAATCCTTTGGAGGCAATCACTGCCTTAAGTCTGGAACCCATGGACATCACCAAACGCTGGGTTTCCTCCTTCTTAATGCTTTGCCAGGCCTTTACAGCCGCAGCCTTCAGGTCTTGCTTGTTTGTGGGTCTTTCCGTCTTAAGTCTGGATTTGAGCAAGTGAAATGCATGCTCAATTGGGTTAAGATCTGGTGATTGACTTGGCCATTGCAGAATGTTCCACTTTTTTGCACTCATGAACTCCTGGGTAGCTTTGGCTGTATGCTTGGGGTCATTGTCCATCTGTACTATGAAGCGCCGAGCGATCAACTTTGCGGCATTTGGCTGAATCTGGGCTGAAAGTATATCCCGGTACACTTCAGAATTCATCCGGCTACTCTTGTCTGCTGTTATGTCATCAATAAACACAAGTGACCCAGTGCCATTGAAAGCCATGCATGCCCATGCCATCACGTTGCCTCCACCATGTTTTACAGAGGATGTGGTGTGCCTTGGATCATGTGCCGTTCCCTTTCTTCTCCAAACTTTTTTCTTCCCATCATTCTGGTACAGGTTGATCTTTGTCTCATCTGTCCATAGAATACTTTTCCAGAACTGAGCTGGCTTCATGAGGTGTTTTTCAGCAAATTTAACTCTGGCCTGTCTATTTTTGGAATTGATGAATGGTTTGCATCTAGATGTGAACCCTTTGTATTTACTTTCATGGAGTCTTCTCTTTACTGTTGACTTAGAGACAGATACACCTACTTCACTGAGAGTGTTCTGGACTTCAGTTGATGTTGTGAACGGGTTCTTCTTCACCAAAGAAAGTATGCAGCGATCATCCACCACTGTTGTCATCCGTGGACGCCCAGGCCTTTTTGAGTTCCCAAGCTCACCAGTCAATTCCTTTTTTCTCAGAATGTACCCGACTGTTGATTTTGCTACTCCAAGCATGTCTGCCATCTCTCTGATGGATTTTTTCTTTTTTTTCAGCCTCAGGATGGTCTGCTTCACCTCAATTGAGAGTTCCTAGACCACATGTTGTCTGGTCACAGAAACAACTTCCAAATGCAAAACCACACACCTGTAATCAACCCCAGACCTTTTAACTACTTCATTGATTACAGGTTAACGAGGGAGACGCCTTCAGAGTTAATTGCAGCCCTTAGAGTCCCTTGTCCAATTACTTTTGGTCCCTTGAAAAAGAGGAGGCTATGCATTGCAGAGCTATGATTCCTAAACCCTTTCTCCGATTTGGATGTGAAAACTCTCATATTGCAGCTGGGAGTGTGCACTTTCAGCCCATATTATATATATAATTGTATTTCTGAACATGTTTTTGTAAACAGCTAAAATAGCAAAACTTGTGTCACTGTCCAAATATTTCTGGCCCTGACTGTAAATATCACCATAGATTATAATAGGCATATGTGGTATTCATGAAAAAAATGAATGCTACAAATACCAGAATTATTGAATGTTCTCAGTGAGAGGAACAAAATTATAATCTTGTGATACCTTTTAATGGCTAGCTAAAATAAAATAAAGTGATGTTACAAAGCAAGCTTTCGAGACATCTCAGGTCCCTTCATCAGGCATGGAATGACAAAATATCTGAAGAAACACAAATATATGCACAAACAGAGCAGAGGGATGGCATAATAAAATACATTTAAATAAACAAACACTGAGCTTAGAAAGTGAATCCTTAATTAGCTTTGATTAGTGGCGTGAGAGTTTTATTGTCCCAATATCCATGTAGGATCAGAGGTCTGGTGAGTCTCTGGAATAGACTCCTCAGATATTGTTGAGTGATGTGTCCACAGAGTTAAACATTTTAATGAATTTGTATTCCCAGACCCTGCGATGGCTCTGTGATCTGAAGTTGCCTTTTAATATAACAACTTTCATATGGTTTATGTTGTGTCCTGAAGCACAAAAATGTTTGGCCACAGGTAAATGGATTTCTTTGTCTGTAATTGTGTGGCAGTGAGATCTCATCCTCGCTCTCAGTCAGTCTTGTTTCTCCAACATAGAGACCCCCGATAGGACATATAGTGCACAGGATTAAGTACACCACGTTGGAAGAGGAACATGTGAATGTCCCAGGAATTTTATAGTCCTTCTGTGTGTTAGGGATCTTTATCCGGTCTTTGGTCTCTACTAGAGATGAGCAATGTTCGAGGTTCGAGGTTCGCCAATTTCATGTACGAGTGATTTTGGGGGGTGTTCGAGTTCAAGCTCGAACTCGTGCTTCTTGCTAAAAGCTCGACAGTTTGAGTTACGTTCGAGAACGGTTCGATCACCAAAAGCGTGGCTTTTTACAGCTACAGTGTGCAGGGAGCCATCTCTGGCAGCCTGCGGTAAGTTGGTAACCAAGGTAAATATCGGGTATCCAAGCAAAGCGCTTTGCTTAGTAACCCGATATTTACCCTGGCTACGTGTGCAGGGAGCCGACACTTCCCCGCTCGGCTCTGCCCCCTCCTGCACTCGGCATGTACACACACACACACACTCACACTCACCTGTCCCCAGCCATGCAGTCCCCGACACTGACGTCCTCAGCGCCACATGGCCCTGCTCGGCTCCACCCACCTCGCACTCCGCCGCCCGCACACATGGCCCTGCTCGGTTCCACCCACCTCGCACTCCGCCGCCCGCATACATGGCCCCGCTCGGCTCCACTCACCTCGCACTCCGCCACCCGCACACATGGCCCCGCTCGGCTCCACCCACCTCGTACTCCGCCACCCGCACACATGGCCCCGCTCGGCTCCACCCACCTCGCACTCTGCCCTCTGCACACATGGCCCCGCTCGGCTCCACCCACCTCGCACTCCGCCATCCGCACACATGTCCCCGCTCGGCTCCACCCACCTCGCACTCCACCACCCGCACACATGGCCCCGCTCGGCTCCACCTACCTTGCACTCCGCCGCCCGCACACATGGCCCCGCTCGGCTCCACCCACCTCGCACTCCGCCGCTCGCACACATGGCCCCGCTCGGCTCCACCCTTCTCACACTCCGCCGCCCGCACACATGGCCCCGCTCGGCTCCATCCACCTCGCATTCCACCGTCCGCACACATTCTCAGCGGCCGGCTATTGAGAAGGTGAGACCCTGGAGATCATGATTCAGGCCGTTTTTTCCGGTCCCCGCTCACGTGATCACTGGTATACACCGTATACCGATGATCACGTTACAGTAAATGACAGCGCGGGTAAAAAATTATTTATCTCCCATCTGGCATGAACAAACATGTCAGATGGGAGAAACATCTCCTCCCTGGTCCCCTCCAGTCCCCCGATGTCGCTAAAGTGCCCCCCCGACCCCCTCCCAGAAATCCAAGATGACCGCGCGAACAGCAGCGCGCCGGCCGCATTCACCCTACTCCTCTGATTTCTGTCGCGTGTGCCATGACAAATGCAACAGAAAACTCCTCCCCAGGCCCTGCCAGGTCACCCCCTATAACCCCACCGGTGTTCCCCAGTGTCCCACGGTACTGTGCAGCGTTGATCCCCCGCGGCCACCTCCTTCACAATAGATGCTGCCGCATGCACAGAGCGGCTGTCAGATCAGCTTCCTGTGTTCAGACACAGTGAGTGGCGGCAACCATGCATCTGTACACTACTGCAGTGCCCTGCTCATGAGGTAAGGAACATAGTTGGTCAGGAGAGCTATACTACATTTCCAAATGGAGGTATATGATTTTATAGTTGCCCTGCTGAACAACTACCCAACATGAGAGTCCGTTATATGCCACAAGAAAACACATCTATATTGCAAGCTCTGTTGTTTAGTATTCATTCAGCTGGATAACTGGACTTAAAGGGGTATTTCATCTCCAAGATCCTATCCCCAATATATAGTAGGTGGAATAGCAATAATATCAGCAAATACCAATATTTGGAAATGTAGAATAGTTCTCCTGATTAGGCATGTCCTTACCTCATGAGCAGGGCATTGCAGCTTTGGTAGCAACAGTTACAACATGGACTCTGCTGCTGTGGACCCAGGGAGAGTGGGTGCAGATTCATTGCACCCACACTCCTCACATGGAGGGTCTGCACTCCTAGAAAATGGGGGATATGGTCCCTGAGCATGTCCCCCCATATTCTAGACGGTCCAGAGTCATCGTGGGATCCCCTTATTTTTTTTTACTTACAATAAATTGGTGAAAGAGGGAATGTTTTGGGGAGTGTTTATTCAAATACATTTTTTTTTTGTCTATTTGTTTTGTTAGTACTGACAGTTTGTGATATCGGGTATCTGATAGACGCCATGACATCAGAAACTGCTGGGCTTGATGGCAGGTGACCTTACAGCTAGTATCAACCCCATTTATTACCCCGTTTGCCACTGCACCAGGACACGGGATGAGCTGGGGTGAAGCACCAGGATTGGCGCATCTAGTGGATGCGCCACTTCTGAGGCACCTACGGCCTGCTATTTTTAGGCTGTGAAGGGCCGATAACTATGGACCCTCCCACCCTGAGAATACCAGACCACAGCTGTTCGCTTAACCTTGGCTGGTGATCCAATTTGGGGGGGACCCTACTTTTGTTTTGTAATTATTAATATTTATAAACAATTATAAAAAAAAGAGCCTGAGGTGACCTCCACATTGGATCACCAACCACGGTAAAGCTGCCAGCTGTGGTTTTGAGGCTACAGCCGTCTGCTTTACCCTAGCTGGATATCAAAAATGGGGGGACCCCACATCATTTTTTTTTTTAACTATTTTTTTAATTAAAAAAAATTAATTGGCTTCCATGTATTTTGATTGCCAGCCAAGGTAATGCCAGGCAGATGGGGGTGGCAACCCGTAACTGTCTGCTTTATCAAATAATCAAAGACTCAAAAATACCGTGGAGCGCTACGTCATTTTTTTTAATGATTTATTTTTACAGCACTGTGATGTCAGGCAATCAAAATACAGGGAAGCCCATTTTTTTTTAGTTATTTAAGTAAATAATTAAAAAAAATATATATGGGCTCCCGCTGCATTTTTTGTATTGCTAGCTAAGGGTAATCCAAGCAGCTACTGGCTGCTAACCCTCACTGCTTGGTGTTACCTTCACTGGCAATGGAAAATCCAGAGAAGCATTTTTTTATTTTTTTTGCCAAAAAACTACAAAAAAAATGATGTGAGCTTTGCCATATTTTTGTATGCTAGCCAGGTACAGCAGGCAGGTACGGCTGCCCCCAACCCCGAGCTGCCTATTTGTACCCGGCTGGGAACTAAAAATATAGGGAAGCCCTTTTTTTAATTATTTCATGAATTTCATGAAATAATTAAAAAAACGACGTGGGCTTCGCCCCATTTTTGTGTCCAGCTAGGTACAACTAGGAAACTGGGGATTGGAATTCGCAGCACAGGTTAGCCCGAGGTTTCTGGGCCCTTCTGCTGCGAATTGCAGTCCGCAGCCGTCCCAGAAAATGGCGCTTTCATAGAAGCGCCATCATCTGGCGCTGTGACCAACTCTTCCAGCTGCCCTGGTGACGGTGGCTCGCTGGGTAATAATGAGTTAATACTAGCTTTGTTTTACTAGCCACTGCTGACAGACAGGTTACCATAGCAACGGTGCTCCGATCATGCAATTCCCGGTGCCGCTGCGTGCTGTAAGCGGTGACGTCACCACTGACAGACGGGTTACTATAACAACGGTGCTCCGATCACGTGATTCCTGATGCCGCTATTTTTCGGCTGTGACAGCTAGTCCCTGCATGTGGCTGACTCTGTAAAGAGCATCGACATGCAGGAACGGGAAGTCAACCATGTACCAGAGCATTTCGCCGGTAGAGGGACATGCTCAAACGAGCACCGCGTACCGGAAAGATGCACTGACAGGACCTAGCATGACGTCATAGCCATGTGACCAGTCTGTAGCCAATGAGATAATAGACACGTGACTGGTCACATGCTATTTTGACGTCACAATAGGTCCTACCATCAGTGCTGGTTACCGGGAGGATGCAGCGATTATCGGAAGGAAAAGCGGCGAGTTACAGAGTGCAGGACGCATCGCGGGGACAGGTAAGTGTAATGGCAATGTTTATTAACTGTATGTGTACATTTATAATGTGTTTTTATGTGTTTGTGATTGCCTCCCATTGTTTTCAATGGGGTTCGAGAGGTTCGTCGAACGACTCGCTGAATGGAACTCGAACGCGGCCTCCGTTCGACGAACTGAACTCGAGCCTCTAGAGGCTGGCTCCTCTCTAGTCTCTACATGAGTACAGGTTTTGCAGCTTTTTACATTACAAGGATAAGTTCCTCTTTGTGTGTCTGAGGGCATAGAACTTCGGATCATGATGCTCCTTAAATTAGGAGGTTGCCTGTAGCACAGCAATGTAGGATCTTTGAATATTGTTTTTAACCGCTTATCCTTGTGTAGAATGTGGTGAAGTTTCTTGTCCGTTCTTCTTAGTGCCTCAAGCTGTGGGTTGTATGTCACCACCAGAGGTACTTGACTATTTTCCTCTTTTTGTTTGTATTGAAGCAGTTCACTTCTAGGGGTCTTTGTTGCTCTAATGATCTGATCATCTATTGAGGTGGGGTGGTAGCCTTGGTTTAGAAATGTCTTTTTAAGATGGGTTAAGTGTTCATCCCTGTCTGCAGGGTTGGAACAGATACAATTATATCTGAGGGCCTGGCTATAGACAATGGACTTTTTAATGTGCTTGGGGTAAAAGCTGTCCCATCTGAGGTATGTGGGGCGGTCAATAGGTTTCCGATATCTGGATTGAACCATTTTGAATTTTTATGGTTCTATCTAGGAAGTTGATTTCTGTTTTTCAGTGTTCCAATGTCAAGTTTAAGGTAGGATGAAATGCATTGAATGTTTCATGAAATTTTAGAAGCTCTTGTTCAGATTCGGTCCAGATTATTAAGATGTCATTGATGAAACGGAAATAGGACAATGGTTTGAGGTTGAAGATGCTAAAAAGTCATTTTCCAGTTTAGCCATAAAAAGGTTGGCATACTATGGTGCCATTTTGCTTCCCATAGCAATTCCTGTGCATTGTAAGTATAGCTCCTCGCCAAAAGAGAAAAAGTTGTGTGAGGATGAATTTGGTGAGTCTTAATACAGACTCAGGATGGATCCCATTAGCTACAAGAAACATTTGGCAGGCGGTTAGTAAATCTTCATGTGGAATGTTAAGAGTATAAGGATTCCACATCCATGGTGGCTAAGATGGTACTCTCGGGTAGGGGACCTATTGTAGATAGCTTTTTCAAAAGGTCAGTGGTGTCCTGTATATAGCTGGCTGTGTTTCTCACCAGTAGCTTAAGGACATTTTCTACCCACCCAGAGAGTTTTTCAGTGAGCGTTCCCACCCCTGAGATGATTGGCCTCCCTGGGTTAACTGGTTTATGAATCTTGGGTAGCATATAGAAAACTCCCATCCTTGGATTCTCAGGTATTAGGTCCAGAAGGTTTGTGAAGTCTGTACCCAGACAACTGATGACTTTGATGATGACTTTTTTCAACTCCCTTATATATTGGTTGGGTTATCATCCAGTCTGGTGTAGTACTGTATATCCATCAGTTGTCTGTTTGCTTCTTTAATGTAGTCCTTTGTGTTCAGGAGAACTTTGGTGCCCCCTTTATCTGCTGGCTTAATAGTGATCTCCTTGTTTCTCTTCAGGCTGTGAATTGCCCTTCTCTCCTGCACACTAATATTAGATGTGTCTTCTGCTTTTTTGTCCAATATTGTTGACTGTACCGAATATCTAAATGAGTCAATATAGTGGTCCAAAATGGTGTTGCGGCCAGGAGGAGGTGTCCAGTCAGAAGTTTTCTTGTTCTCTGTTTTGATTTGTTTTTCACTGTTTAGAAGCTTCAAGTTTTCTTTAGAATCAAAGAATTCCTTCAGTCTCAGTCTCCTAAAGTATTGTTCCATGTCCCTACAAAGTTCTGTTTTGTCTAAAGGTTTTGTAGGACAAAATGTGAGACCTCTGGAAAGCACACTGAGTTTTAGATTAGTGGGTTTGTGGGATGGCAAATTAATAACACAGCTGACTGTACCTGTGTCCCTCTGGCAGTTTTGCTCCATGCTGCTGTGTTTAGGAGGAACTTTGCTGGTGCTTGAAAAAGTCCTGCTTTCAGCCGAAGTCTGTGGAGTTTCTTTTTCTTGTTGGCTATTAGGTATGACTACAGTGTTGTATAAAAATTCTGCATCTTCTGCTGTGTGTTTCCAGTTACTGTACTCTTTAAGGTTTGTATTTCCATTTGGATCTTTGTCTTGATGCTGTAGAAAACATGAATAAGGTGATTCCATATTCTGTTGAGGTTGCAGGATGCTAAAAAGTTATTTTCCAGTTTAGCCATGAAAAGGTTGGAATACTGTGGTGCCATTTTCTTCTTTTGAGGTCACAGGATGCTAAAAAGTCATTTTCCAGTTTAGCCATGAAAAGGTTGGCATACTGTGGTGCCATTTTCTTTTGAGGTTGCAGGATGCTAAAAAGTCATTTTCCAGTTTAGCCATGAAAAGGTTCGCATACTGTGGTGCCATTTTCTTTTGAGATTGCAGGATGCTAAAAAGTCATTTTCCAGTTTAGCCATGAAAAGGTTGGCATACTGTGGTGCCATTTTCTTTTGAGGTTGCTGGATGCTAAAAAGTCATTTTCCAGTTTAGCCATGAAAAGTTGGCATACTGTGGTGCAATTTTCTTTTGAGCTTCCAGGATGCTAAAAAGTCATTTTCCAGTAGGTGACATACTGTGGTGCCATTTTCTTTTGAGGTTGCAGTACAAGTACCAGAAAAACGTACATTTGAAAGGGGCCTTATAGAGGTAAAATACTAGAAAAAGGACCATCTGGTTTGGTACACCTTATAGAGGTTGCATGGGAAAATATTCCCTGTTTTTCGAAAACTAAGACCTCCCCAAAAATATTAGCAGAAATTTTCAGCATATTCAGTGTATGGCTTAAATATAAGTCCTGCCCTAAAAATAAGCTCTAGTGTAATGCTTACCTGGAACTACAGACTCAGACTGGCTGTAATGGACAGGCTAGAAGAAAGCCGCTCATAAAGCAGGACCCCAAGAACCCTGAAACTCATTAACCCCTCTACAGGGATTTAGAATTATACAGGGCCCCGGATATCACTACCAATGGTAGGCTGCAGTCCGATGAGAGTAATATTCAGGCAGAGCCAAACCAGGAAATGTAGAACAGGAACAAAATCAGGCAGGCAAGGACGTAATCAGAAAACCAGGCAGAGGTCAAATTCAGATCAGGTAGCGAGGTACAAAAATGGCAAGCAGAGGGGTAGTCAGAGAACAGGCCAAAGTCAAAACACAGGAATCACAATACAGAACAGAGCGGGATGGGAACCAGGAATACAGAGCTATCTCTGGCAGTGACCAGCAGACAAGAGGGGGAATTAGAAGGGTGTGGTGGCTTCCCATTGGCTGTAGCTAAATGGTGGTAACTTCAGCTGAATGACGCACACCACCTACAGTCAGCTAGTGATACTGCAGGTCCAAGGGAAACCCAGCTTAGTAGATAAGTGAAGGCTGCACCCACCAGAGCCACTGGCACCGACTCCTCTCCTATCACCAGCACTATACACAGCGGAAACACAGCACTTCCTGGTGATCCAAGCAGAAGTCACAGGAGCGGACTCTGGTGGGGAGGAGACACCTAGTTGAGATTCAAAAATGAAGTGTCCATGCAGATAAAAAAGTTAAAGAATACTGCAGGACACTTCCTTATAGAAAGCAGACACCCCCAAAAGAAAGAAGAAAAAAGAAAGAAGACCCTGCAATCATACTCACCAGACACCGAACTGGAGGACCTGCAGTGGAATGCACACCCACACACATCAGATCACACATCAGATCGCACACATAATCAGATAGCACACCCATACACATCAGATCACACACACACAAACATAGGATCGCACACACACATCAGATCATACACACAATCACACTTCAGATTACACACACAATCACACATCAAATCGTACACACACACTCACTACATCTAGTGATAATGATTGCTTCTGGCTTGCAAGGGAACCTGGGATGCAGTGCAGTGCAACGCATAGAGGACCTGCAGTGGAATGCATGAATGTTTTCCGCCACGGAGTCCTCCATGCATTCCACCACAAGTTCTCGCACTCCATTGCACTATGTTCCATCTTCCCCTGCTGGCTGGAAGCAAACAGTGTAGCCAGATGTGGTCAGTGAGTGTATGCGATCTGAAGTGTATCTGTATATGAGTATGAGTGTGTGTGCAATCTGATGTGTGTGTGTGTGTGTGTGTGTGTATGAGTATAAGTGTATGTGCGATCTGATGTATATGTGTCATCCAGAAGCAAGGGCGGACTACTGTGAAACATACCTACAAAGAGCACCTGACAAAGATTGAAGGAGGACCTGGGAGCCACACAGATATCTGGGATCTGATACGTATGAGCCTCCGGGGAAGGGGGAGTGTGCTTTCTGGTGGGGTAAACTTACCCCCAATTGTGTTTTTCCAAAAATAAGACCTATATAAAAATAAGCCCTAGCGCTTTTTTCGGGAGGAAAAAGCAATGTAAAAGACAGTGTCTTTAGTTTATACCATATTTCTCAAAAAAAATTTCTATTATTATTTCTATTAACTATATAAATGGAAAAAAAATTTGGATAGATTGATAAAAAAACACTGTAATTGTTTAGTCATTTTGAGAAGAGCATGCCTGTTGCAGATCTCCCAAAAGGGATAGTTTTTTTACTTCTAGCTGAGAAGACATAACTTTTGAACAACATACTTGTGTCATCTCTCTAAATAAAGGCATATTTTTTGGATAGCTTGTAAAAAAGCTATAGCTTCTTCCATTAGCAAAGAAAAAACCTATTGATATTCCCCAAACAAGGATAGGATTTGCACTACCCCTTGTGAAAAATCCATTGCTAATTCCATTTGCAACTGTATATAAACAATAGCAATGTAGGTATCTGCCCATAAAAAGAAATCATTGTTGGATCATTTTTACCATTTAAGTTGCCTAAAATGTGTTATCGCAGTGTTTTGTTAAATGGTCTGATGTTTAGCCCCGGTTATAATCACCAGGAATTTCAGGGCCCCACACTGGCAACATTTTCAGGCTCCCTTCAGACACCACCCAGGCTCCACCCCAGCTTCGCCTCCACTTTTCGAACCCTCCACAGTTCCACCACCACTCTTGGAAAAACTCTACTTCTACACTACATTCTCACCAAACACACATTAACAGTTCCCATTAAACACCAACTGCTGGCTGCAATTTATTTATAATGGAGGCTGCTGGCTGTGTGTGTATACATATATATATATATATATATATATATATATATATATATACAGTGGAACCTTGCTTAACGAGAACAATCCGTTCTGGGACTGTGCTTGTTAATCAAGTTACTCGTTCAGCAGAGCAAGATTTCCCATAGGAAATCATTGCAATGCTGACAATTCTGGTCCTCTATTCTATCATTCCACACATGCACAAACGCACACAAACATGTACAAACACACACAAACTCACACAAACACACAAGCACGCATGCACACGCACATATTATGCTCACCTTACCTTCCGTTCCATCGCCGGTCTCCTGGGACTTGCTGTTCTCCGGTGCGGGCTGTGTATCGGGTAACCATAACGACGAGGGGGGAACTTCCTACCACAGCGTTGATGTCAAAGGCAGAGCCGCTTGCCTCTGATTGGCCAGCGCGCTGCCTTTGAGTAGCGGTGACAGGAACCAGGAAGTTCCTGCTTCGTCGCTATGGATGCCGATGCCTGGATGCCTGCGCCTGGAGTGGAGCAGAGCGGCGCACTACAGGACCCAGAAGACCGGCGATGAAATGGAAGGTACACATATTATATGCTCACCTTTCCGTTCCACCGCTGGCCTCATGGTACTTGTAGTTGGCCGCGATGTACCTGGGAACTACAAGAAGCTTGAGGCCGGCGGTGGAACGGAAGGTAAGGTGAGCATAATACTGTATGTGTGTGCGTGCGTGTGTGTTTGTGCGTACATGTGTATGTTTGTGTGGACTGCAAGTGCAGGTTAGAGCGCGGTGGATGTACGAAACCGGAAGTGTGTGCAGTGAGGATTTAGCTCGTCCAGCAAAGCTTTCTTGTAAAGCGGGTTACAAATTTACAGAAAGTTTTGCTTGTTAAGCAAAATTCTCGTTAAGTGGGTTACACGTTAAGCGAGGTACCACTGTGTATATATATATATATATATATACAGTGCCTACAAGTAGTATTCAACCCCCTGCAGATTTAGCAAGTTTGATAAGATGCAAATAAGTTAGAGCCTGCAAACTTCAAACAAGAGCAGGATTTATTAACAGATGCATAAATCTTACAAACCAACAAGTTATGTTGCTCAGTTAAATTTTAATAAATTTTCAACATAAAAGTGTGGGTCAATTATTATTCAACCCCTAGGTTTAATATTTGTGGAATAACCCTTGTTTGCAATTATAGCTAATAATCGTCTTTTATAAGACCTGATCAGGCCGGCACAGGTCTCTGGAGTCATCTTGGCCCACTCCTCCATGCAGATCTTCTCCAAGTTATCTAGGTTCTTTGGATGTCTCATGTGGACTTTAATCTTGAGCTCCTTCCACAAGTTTTTAATTGGGTTAAGGTCAGGAGACTGACTAGGCCACTGCAACACCTTGATTTTTTCCCTCTTGAACCAGGCCTTGGTTTTCTTGGCTGTGTGCTTTGGGTCGTTGTCTTGTTGGAAGATGAAATGACGACCCATCTTAAGATCCTTGATGGAGGAGCGGAGGTTCTTGGCCAAAATCTCCAGGTAGGCCGTGCTATCCATCTTCCCATGGATGCGGACCAGATGGCCAGGCCCCTTGGCTGAGAAACAGCCCCACAGCATGATGCTGCCACCACCATGCTTGACTGTAGGGATGGTATTCTTGGGGTTGTATGCAGTGCCATCCAGTCTCCTAACGTCACGTGTATGGTTGGCACCAAAGATCTCGATCTTGGTCTCATCAGACCAAAGAACCTTGAACCAGTCTGTCTCAGAGTCCTCCAAGTGATCATGAGCAAACTATAGACGAGCCTTGACATGACGTTTTGAAAGTAAAGGTACCTTACGGGCTCGTCTGGAACGGAGACCATTGCGGTGGAGTACGTTACTTATGGTATTGACTGAAACCAATGTCCCCACTGCCATGAGATCTTCCCGGAGCTCCTTCCTTGTTGTCCTTGGATTAGCCTTGACTCTTCGGACAAGCCTGGCCTCGGCACGGGTGGAAACTTTCAAAGGCTGTCCAGGCCGTGGAAGGCTAACAGTAGTTCCATAAGCCTTCCATTTCCGGATGATGCTCCCAACAGTGGAGACAGGTAGGCCCAACTCCTTGGAAAGGGTTTTGTACCCCTTGCCAGCCTTGTGACCCTCCACGATCTTGTCTCTGATGGCCTTGGAATGCTCCTTTGTCTTTCCCATGTTGAGCAAGTATGAGTGCTGTTCACAAGTTTGGGGAGGGTCTTAATTAGTCAGAAAAGGCTGGAAAAAGAGATAATTAATCCAAACACGGGAAGCTCATTGTTCTTTGTGCCTGAAATACTTCTTAATACTTTAGGGGAACCAAGCAGAATTATGGTGGTTTGAGGGGTTGAATAATAAATGACCCTCTGAATAAACTTTTCACAATTTAAAAAAAAAAAAAAAAAAAGAAATAACATTCTTTTCTGCTGCAGTGCATTTCACACTTCCAGGCTGATCTACAGTCCAAATGTCACAATGCCAAGTTAATTCCGAATGTGTAAACCTGCTAAATCTGCAGGGGGTTGATACTACTTGTAGGCACTGTATATATATATATATATATATATATATATATATATATATATATATATATACTACAGTTCAAAATTTTAGGGTCACTTAGATATTTTCTTATTTTTGAAAGAAAGGCACATTTTTTTTCAATGAAGCTAACATTAAATTAAACAGAAATATACTGTACTCTATACATTGTTAATGTGGTAAATGACTATTCTAGCTTCAAACGTCTGGTTTTTAATGCAATATCTACATAGGTGTATAGAGGCCCATTTCCAGCAACCACCACTCCAGTGTTCTAATGGTATATTGTGTTTGCTAACTGTATTAGAAGGCTAATGAATGTTTAGAAATCCCTTGAAATCCCTTGTGCAAGTATGTTAGCACAGCTGAAAACAGTTATGCTGATTAGATAAGCAATAAAACTGACCTTCCTTTGAGCTAGTTGAGAATCTGGAACATTACATTTGTTGGTTCCATTAAACTCTCAAAATGGCCAGAAAAAGAGAACTTTCATGTAAAACTCGACAGTCTATTCTTGTTCTTAGAAATTAAGGATATTCCAAGTGAGAAATTGCCAAGAAACTGAATATTTCCTACAACGGTGTGTACTACTCCCTTCAGAGGAGAGCACAAACAGGCTCTAACCAGAGTAGAAAAAGAAGTGAGAGGCCCCGCTGCACAACTAAGCAACAAGACAAGTACATTAGAGTCTCTAGTTTGAGAAATCAATGCCTCACAGGTCCCCAACTGGCAGCTTCATTAAATAGTACCCGCAAAACACCAGTGTCAATGTCAACAGTGAAGAGGCAGCTCTGAAATGCTGGCCTTCAGGGGAGAGTGGCAAAGAAAAAGCCATATATGAGACTTGCTAATATAAGTAAAAGATTAATATAGGCAAAAGAACACAAACATTGGATGGAGGAAGATTAGAAAAAAAGTGTTTTAGGCAGACAAATTGAAGTTTTAGATGTTTGGATCCCACAGAAGAACATTTTTGAGATGCAGAACAACTGAAAAGATGCTGGAAGAGTGCCTGACGCCATCTGTCAAGCATGGTGGAGGTAATGTGATGGTCTGGGGTTGCTTTGGTGCTGGTAAAGTGGGAGATTTGTATGAGGTAAAAGGGATTTTGAATAAGGAAGGCTATAATTCCATTTTGCAATGTCATTCCATACCCTGTGGACAGCGGTTGATTGGAGCCAATTTCATCCTACAACAGGACAATGACCCCTAGCACACCTTCAAATTAAGCATGAATTATTTAGGGAAAACGCAGGCAGCTGGTATTCTATCTGTAATGGAGTAGCCAGCCCAGTCACCAGATCTCAACCCTATTGAGCTGTTGTGGGAGCAGCTTGACCGTATGGTATGCAAAAAGTGCCCATCAAGCCAATCCAACTTGTGGGAGGGGCTTCTGGAAGCATGGGGTGAAATATCTCCAGATTACCTCAGCACATTAACAGCTAGAATGCCAAAGGTCTGCAAAGCTGTAATTGCTGCAAAGGGAGCATTCTTTGACAAAAGCAAAGTTTGAAGGAGAAAATTATTATTTCTCGTAAAAATCATTATTTCTAACCTAGTCAATGTCTGGACTATATTTTCTATTCATTATGCAACTCATTTGATAAATAAAAGTATGATTTTTCATGAAAAAGACAAAATTGTCTGGGTGACCCTAAACTTTTGAACTGGGGTGTATATACTGTATATATACACACATACACTGTTATGGGCAAAAGTGTTAGCACCCTTGAAGTTGTTGTAGAAAGTGAGGTATTTCCCTCAGAAAATTAGCAATAATACATCCCCTTTTCATATTATCTCTCTCACACTGCCCCTATGTATAATATCCCCCGCACACACTGCTCCTCTTTATATTATCCCCCACATACACTGCCCCTCTGTATAAAATCTCTCCCATACACTGCTCCTCTGCATAACATCCCCCACACACTCACACTGCTCCTCTGTATAATATCTCCCACACAAACTACCTGTTACGGTTGCTGTGGCTCTGGAGACTATGTCCGGATTTCTTGCTACTGCACATGTGCAAGCGCTGGAGACTAAGTCCTATCTTGGAGCTATTGCACATGTGCGGGTGACATCATCGCTGACACGAGGTCACATGTCTCTGACATTTTCTAAGCTGATTGGCCACTGGTCATGTGCTTGTGACACGTGGTCACATGTCTCTGACACCTTCTATGCCGATTGGTCGCTGGTCATGTGCTTGTGACGCTTTGCTCGGTGATAGGCCAGCGTGACGTCATTGCTGTCATTCTGGCAGCGGATTGGCTCTGGTATCCTCCATCTTGGATGAGGCACAGAGTCTATATAAGACCCTGACGCACGCCGCCCAGCACTCAGTCTTCTTGGTTCATGCATGAGGGTAGACGCCCTGTGCACGTCCCTCTAGGCATCTCTCTGTCTATGTTATGTGAGTGCTACCGGCAGGGTAGCGTTCTTATACCTTACAGCTTCGGCTGCAGTCCGTATCCTTACCTCTTAGTGGAGCGGACATAGGCAGGTACCTGAGACACATGGTCCGGCTGGGCCTTGTGATTCTACTCGTAGGTGGACGTTGCCGCTAGGGTAACGTTCCTTATACTGCGTCTGGCAGTTGTTCGTATCCTCGCACACTAGGGGAGCGAACAGAGGTAGGAGCTTTGTGCGGCTTATGCTGCTGTCCGTCTCTTTTGCACCACTAGAAGAGCGGACCTAGGCAGGTGCCATATCTAGTGGTTCGTGTCCTCGCACACTAGTGGAGCGAACGCAGGTAGGAGCTTTGTGCGGCTTACGCTGCAGTCCGTCTCCTGGCACCACTAGAGGAACGG
Organism: Anomaloglossus baeobatrachus; assembly: GCF_048569485.1. Taxonomy (NCBI): domain Eukaryota; kingdom Metazoa; phylum Chordata; class Amphibia; order Anura; family Aromobatidae; genus Anomaloglossus; species Anomaloglossus baeobatrachus. The sequence continues at coordinate 205,807,492 of NC_134353.1, read as the reverse complement.
ACCTAGGTAGGTGCCATTTCACACTCACTGCTTTTGTCTCTGTGATCTTTAACAGAGACCATTCCACACACCCTCCAAGTAAGGGAGGAATTGCTTTATTTTCTAATTATATTCCTCTGTGAGTTTAACAGAGGTATTGCACTCTGCACTTGTGCTATTATTTTTTACAGTGGCACACTTATATACCCCTTATCCTCTGCCATAGTCTGCAGCAGAGTCTTTGCACGGTGGACCCTGACTGTCTGACATTACTTTAGGTTTTATTATCAGACAGCCCCCCGTAACATTAGGACTGAGCCAAGGGTCTGGCAGTTATGGCAGAATATCAGCAGTTACACCGTTACGTACAAGTACTTGAGTCGCGGCTCAAGAGTATAGAGGATAAACCTCAGACCATGGTGACATCTGCACATGATCCTCGACTTGCTCTGCCAAACAGATATTCTGGCGATGCCAGATCATGTCGTGGTTTCATTAGTCAGTGTCAGATACACCTAGAGGTCAACTCTTCTCGCTTCTCTACGGAGAGGTCCAGAGTAGGCTTTATCATCTCCTTACTTCAGGACAAAGCCTTAAAATGGGCGACTCCCTTATGGGAGCGCTCTGATGTGGTTACTCTGAGACATCAAGACTTTCTTGATGCTCTTAAAGCGGTATTCATGGGTCCGCAGGTTACCCATGATGCGGCCCTGAGACTCTTAGATCTATCTCAGGGTTCGTTATCCACTAGTTCTTATGCCATTGCTTTTAGAACTCTGGTGGCAGAACTAGATTGGCCAGAGAAGGTGTTGATTCCTATCTTCTGGAGAGGGTTGGCAGGCTATGTCAAGGATGCCCTTGCTACTCGTGAGGTCCCTGCTTCTCTGGAGGACTTGATCACAGTAGCAATGAGGATCGACGTACGCTATAGGGAACGTAGACTCGAGGTCTCTTCCTCACGCCCCAAGCATCGGGCTATTCCAGTTGTTGAGGGTCCACTACCATCTTCCTCAGCATCTGAAACATCTCACACTCCTATGGAGTTAGGTCATACGTCCTCCAGACTACGCAAGTCTGGTCCTCCTATATGTTACGTATGTCGTCAGGCTGGACACTATGCCAACAAGTGTTCTAATCGTCAGGGAAACTTCCAGGCCTAGTAACCATTAGAGGGGGGTTACTAGAGACATCTTCTGCACCCTCTAAGTGTAGTATCCCAGGTCAGCTCTCATTCTCTGAGAATACATGGCCTATTATGGCTTTTGTGGATTCCGGAGCTGACAGGACTTTTGTGTCCTCAGGATTTGTAAAGAGACACAATATTCCCTCTATCATGTTAGAGGCGCCTATTCCTGTCCGTGTTGTTAATGGGACTATGTTGTCTGACTTCATTACATTGAGGACAGTTCCCTTGCGCCTTTTCCTGCCTCAGGGTCACATAGAGGAGATTTCTTTTCTTGTTTTTCCTGAGGGTATAGACGACGTCCTTCTGGGTCTCCCATGGCTTCGGACTCATGCTCCTCACATTGACTGGGAGTCCGACAGCATTATTAGTTGGGGTTCGAAATGTCAGTCCCGATGTCTTCCCTTACCACCTAAGGTCGTTGCGGTTGCATCAACTGATCTCTCTCCCATACCTACACCCTATTTGGATTTCGCTGACGTGTTCTCCAAACAGGGTGCTGAGGTTCTTCCACCCCATAGGCCGTATGACTGTGCCATAGACCTTATCCCAGGTTCGGTTCCACCTAATGGCAGGGTTTACCCCCTGTCGACACCTGAGTCGGAGGCCATGTTGACCTATATAAGAGAGAGTTTAGAGAAGGGGTTAATTCGTAAGTCTGTCTCTCCCGCGGGAGCTGGGTTTTTCTTTGTTCGGAAGAAAGAGGGTGATTTGCGTCCCTGCATAGATTACAGGGGTCTCAATGCAATCACAATATAGAACAAATACCCGTTACCTTTAATTTCGGAGATCTTTGACAGACTAAGGGGAGCTCAGGTTTTTACGAAGTTGGATCTGCGGGGTGTGTATAACTTGGTACGAATTCGAAAGGGTGACGAATGGAAGACCGCTTTTAACACCCGAGACGGTCACTATGAATACCTCGTCATGCCTTTTGGTTTATGTAATGCACCCGCAGTATTTCAGGACTTCGTAAACGATGTGTTCAGGGATTTACTGTTATCCTCCGTCGTGCTGTATCTGGACGACATCCTGATTTTTTCTCCTGATCTGGAGACTCATCGTCAGGATGTCGTTCGTGTCCTTTCCTGTTTAAGGGACCACTCTTTGTTTGCTAAACTCGAAAAATGTGTATTCGAGCAGTCATCCTTGCCTTTTTTGGGCTACATTATCTCACAAGAGGGTCTGGCTATGGATCCTGCGAAGCTCTCTGCTGTCCTGGAATGGTCCGAACCTCATTCCTTGAAGGCGGTGCAACGCTTCTTAGGATTCATAAATTATTATAGGCAGTTCATACCCCATTTCTCTACTTTGGTGGCCCCTTTGGTGGCCTTGACTAAGAAAGGTGTTAATCCAAAAGTCTGGTCTACTGAGACATCCCAGACTTTTGAGGCAGTAAAAAGACACTTTTCAACTGCTCCCGTTCTTCAAAGACGCGATGAGAATAAGCCCTTCCTCTTGGAGGTTGATGCCTCTTCAGTGGGTGCTGGTGCGGTCTTGTATCAAAAGAACGGTGCAGGTAGAAAAAGGCCGTGTTTCTTCTTTGCTAAAACCTTTTCACCGGCAGAGAGAAACTATACCATTGGGGATAGAGAACTGCTCGCCCTCAGATTAGCCTTGGAGGAGTGGCGTCACTTGCTGGAAGGAGCGAAACATCCTTTCCAGGTCTATACAGACCATAAGAATCTGACGTACTTACAAACCGCTCAGCGTCTGAATCCTCGCCAAGCCCGCTGGTCCTTGTTTTTCTCCCGCTTTCACTTCTCCATCAACGATCTGTCTGGGAGTAAGAATAACAAGGCAGACACTCTGTCTTGCTCTATGGTTTCTATCCAGGAAGAGATTGACGAACCTCGTCTTATCCTTCCCTCTAGGGTTTTTCATATGCTCTCCCCTGTGACGTTAGACCAAATCCCCCTGGGCAAGACCTTTGTGCCGCCTGATCGATAGAATGATATACTGTCGAGGGCCCACACCTCAAAGGTGGGTGGGCATTTTGGTATTAGGCGGACACGAGAGTTACTGGAGAGGTGGTATTGGTGGCCACACTTAGCCAGCCACGTCAAGAGATATGTCGGTTCCTGCTACTCGTGTGCTCGCAACCGTCCATTACGGCAGAGACCGGCTGGGCTCTTGCATCCTTTACCAGTGCCAGATAGACCATGGGAGGTGGTAGGCATGGACTTTGTGGGTGATCTTCCGTGTTCACAGGGACATAGATTTGTGTGGGTCATTACGGACCATTTCTCCCGGATGGTTCATCTCGTACCGTTATCGAGAATCCCGTCTTCCAGGGTACTAGCCAAACTATTCCTCAAACATGTCTTTAGGCTTCACGGGATGCCAGATCATATCATTTGTGATAGAGGCCCGCAATTTGCTTCCCGTTTCTGGCGAGATCTTTGTAGCCTTCTGCAAATTGAGTTGAATCTCTCTTCGGTATACCATCCGGAGACCAATGGTTTGGTTGAGCGTACCAATCAATCCATGATTATATACCTTCGACACTTTGTTGCCGAGAACCACGATAACTGGTCCTCCCTCCTACCCTAAGCAGATTTTGCCCTTAACAATTCGCTGGCTGAGGCCACTGAGCAGACACCATTCGTACTCAATAATGGGCAACACCCTAGGGTACCGGTACCGTTTCCCGCTGCTGCACCTTCTCCTCTTGTGGCCAACTGGGCAACTAATGCCAGAGAGGTTTGGGATCGGACTCAAGAGTCGATCCAAGCAGCTAAGGACCGTATGAAGACGGTGTCCGATCGGTTTCGTCGCCCGGCTCCTGTCTTTTCTCCAGGGGATTTTGTGTGGCTCTCTGCAAAACACGTGAAACTTAGAGTGAGCTCTGTCAAATTTGCTCCTTGCTTCCTGGGTCCTTATGAGGTTTTTCGACAGGTAAATCCTGTAGTCTACCAATTGAAGTTACCCGTCCATCTTAGGATCCATGACAAATTCCATGTTTCACTGCTAAAGCCGGCTATTTTACCTCACGCTCGTGAAGTGCACTCTCATGCCTCTGATTCCTCTCACTCTAGCTATGAGATACGAGCCATAGTTGGTCCTAAGATGGTTAGAGGGCGCAGGTTCTTCTTGATAGATTGGGAGGGCTATGGCCCGGAACATCGCTCTTGGGAGCCTGAGGAGGCTGTCCATGCTCCCGACTTAGTTGCCGATTACCTGCGTCGCCGGGAGGGGAGCCCTTGAGGGGGAGGTACTGTTACGGTTGCTGTGGCTCTGGAGACTATGTCCGGATTTCTTGCTACTGCACATGTGCAAGCGCTGAAGACTAAGTCCTATCTTGGAGCCATTGCACATGTGCGGATGACATCATCGCTGACACGAGGTCACATGTCTCTGACACCTTCTAAGCTGATTGGTCACTGGTCATGTGCTTGTGACTTGTGGTCACATGTCTCTGACACCTTCTATGCCGATTGGTCGCTGGTCATGTGGTTGTGACGCTTTGCTCGGTGATAGGCCAGCGTGACGTCATTGCTGTCATTCTGGCAGCGGATTGGCTCTGGTGTCCTCCATCTTGGATGGGGCACAGAGTCTATATAAGACCCTGACGCACGCCGCCCGGCGCTCAGTCCTCTTGGTTCATGCATGAGGGTAGACGCCTTGTGCACGTCCCTCTAGGCATCTCTCTGTCCATGTTATGTGAGCGCTACCGGCAGGGTAGCGTTCTTATTCCTTACAGCTTCGGCTGCAGTCCGTATCCTTACCTCTTAGTGGAGCGGACATAGGCAGGTGCCTGAGGCACATGGTCCGGCTGGGCCTTGTGATTCTACTCGTAGGTGGACGTTGCCGCTGGGGTAAGGTTCCTTATACTGCATCTGGCAGTTGTTCGTATCCTCGCACACTAGGGGAGCGAACAGAGGTAGGAGCTTTGTGCGGCTTACGCTGCTGTCCGTCTCTTTTGCACCACTAGAAGAGCGGACCTAGGCAGGTGCCATATCTAGTGGTTCGTGTCCTCGCACACTAGTGGAGCGAACGCAGGTAGGAGCTTTGTGCGGCTTACGCTGCTGTCCATCTCTTTTGCACCACTAGAAGAGCGGACCTATGCAGGTGCCATATCTAGTGGTTCGTGTCCTCGCACACTTGTGGAGCGAACGCAGGTAGGAGCTTTGTGCGGCTTACGCTGCTGTCCGTCTCCTGGCACCACTAGAGGAACGGACCTAGGTAGGTGCCATTTCACACTCACTGCTTTTGTCTCTGTGATCTTTAACAGAGACCATTCCACACACCCTCCAAGTAAGGGAGGAATTGCTTTATTTTCTAATTATATTCCTCTGTGAGTTTAACAGAGGTATTGCACTCTGCACTTGTGCTATTATTTTTTACAGTGGCACACTTATATACCCCTTATCCTCTGCCATAGTCTGCAGCAGAGTCTTTGCACGGTGGACCCTGACTGTCTGACATTACTTTAGGTTTTATTATCAGACAGCCCCCCGTAACACTACCCCTCTGTATAATTTCCCACCCCCCCACACTTTCCCTCTGTATAATATCCCCCACACACTACCCATCTGTATAATAATATCCACACAGACTAAAGGGTGCTTTACACGCTGCGATATCGCTACCAATTTATCTTCGGGGTCACGGTGTTTGTGACGCACATCCAGCGCCGTTAGCGACATCCAGGTTGTTCATCGTTTCTGTGGCAGCACACATCGCTATGTGTGACACCGCAGGAACGAGGAACATCACCGTACCTGCGGCCACCCACAATGAGGAAGGAAGGAGATGGGCGGGATGTTCGGCCCGCTTATCTCCGCCCCTCCGCTTCTATTGGCCGGCCGCCTAGTGATGCCGCAGTGACGTGATGATACTGAACGCACCTCCCCCTTGGGGAGGGATTGTTCGGCGGTCACAGCAACGTCGCTGACCAGGTATGTTCGTTTGACGCTGCCGTAGCGATGATGTTCGCTACGGCAATGATCACACAATATCGCACACATGACGGGGGCGGGTCCTATCGTGCGCAACATCGCTAGCAACTGCTAACGATGTTCTAGTGTGTAAAGTACCCCTAACACTTATTAATAAGCGGTATAGAAAAAGAAGAGAAAGGTATATAGGCTATAGGAAAGGAGGGGAGGAGAGGAGATTAGCAAGCACCTATTCCATTTCACTGAGGGTGCTTCCAGGTGATAGTCTGTTTCTTGACATAGGAGTTCTCATGGTGATAAGCGCAATACTTGAAATAGGTCGTTGCCTTGGGCATGATGAAAGTCTACCCAGGGAGTCCAAATTGCATAAAAGTTTTCCAAACTATCTAATCACGTAGCATTGATACATTAATAGAGCAAAGTCTTATCAAGTCTATCTTTTACCACCTGGCTCAATAGGTAGGGGGTTTTCCATTTGGAGGTGAAGTGAACAGTAATGCAGCATAAGAGATGAAATTACTTGTTGGGTAGTCCCACTAGTTTATCCCCTAGCAAAAGGGTGGAAGAGCCAAGGGAGATACTACTTCCCAGGGTATTGTGAATGAGCTGTTTAATATTATTCCACAAGTCTCGAGTTCTGAGAGAGTCCCCCTATATATGTTTTATGTCTCCAATCACGTTACAACCCCTGAAACACTGATCTGATACATGTGGATACAGAAGCTTGAATTGAGCCTGAACATAGTATGAGTCATGATCTGCGGTGCTCTGCTCTCCAGCAGAGCCAATGTTCAGTTGGGTCCTGCGCTGGTGGAGGGAGGGGCCTTTGTTCAGGCGCCTCATGCCAGGTGAGGGCTTGGCTTCATTAGAGAGCAACTTCAGCCGGAATGCTGCCAATCATAGTTCCTGCTCTGCAGTGAGTTCTCTGGCTCCCATGAGGTTTGCTATTCTGATCTTGCCTCCCTATGCCAGATCTTTGTTACCCTTCTCTGCCCATGCCCTTGACTCTGATGTTATCCTTCTGGCTTCTGGCCTCTGGCTTCTACCCTGATCTCGGCTCCACTCGCTCCCTGTGTGCCTTGTCTGACTTCCTGGCTAGAGATGAGCTACCCCCTAGTGTTCGAGTTCGGTTCCGTTCGTCAAACGGCGGGTGTGTTCGGCGAACGTTCGACGAACACCTTCAAACCCCATTAAAAACAATGGCAGGCAAACACAAACACATACAAACACATTGTACATGTACACATACAGTTAATAAACATTGCCATTATACTTACAGGTCCCCGCGATGCGTCCTGCAGACTTTGACTACCGCCGATTTTCCTTCCGATCATCGCTGCACCCTCCCAGTAACCAGCACTGATGATATAACCTTCCGTGACGTCGTCATAGCTTGTGACCAGTCACGTGTGTATTATCTCATTGGCTACAGACTAGTAACATGGCTATACGTCATGCTAGGTCCTGTCAGTGCATCTCTCCGGTACGCGGTGCTTGTTTGAGCATCTCCGTGTTCCAGGGAGATGTTTGGGCACATGCTTGGCTCCCTGTTCCTGCATGTTGGCGCTCTTCACAGAGTCAGCCCACAGGCAGGGACTGGATGCCACAGCCGGTGAATAGCGGCACTGGGAATTAGGTAATCGGAGATCACCGTTGCTATAGTATCCCGCCTACCAGATTACTATTGCAACGGTGGCAGCGGTGAGGTCACCGCTTACAACCCGCAGCCTCTGCTCACTCACTGAGTGATTAGACTGCACGGGAGCAGCAGCGTCTTCCTCCCATGCAGTGCTGTCTAATGTAGCAGAGTTGCATGGGTTGAAGAAGAAAGAAGACAGAAAACTAGGATCGTGGAGGGGTGAGAGGAAGTAATAAACATGGAGTCTCTAAGTGTGTCTGTGTATTTATTTTTATTAAAGTTTTTTTCTCTGTGTCTTTTTTTTAACCCTTTATTGGAGATTCTTAGTGGCCGGGTCAAACTTGACTGCCATTAAGAATCTCTGGCTTAATACTAGCTAGTAAAACAATGCTAGTAATAACCCTTTATTACCCAGCAAGCCACCCGGCATTAGGGGTGCTGGAAGAGTTGGATACTGTGCCAGATGATGGCGCTTCTATGAAAGCGCTATTTTCTGGGATGGCTGCGGACTGCAATTCGCAACAGAGGGGCCCAGAAAGCTGGGCCAACCTGTGCTGTGGATTCCAATCCCCAGCTGCCTAGTTGTACCTGGCTAGACACAAAAATGGGGCGAAGCCCATGTCGTTTTGTTTTTTTTAAATTATTTCATGAAATTCATAAAATAATTAAAAAAAGGGCTTCCCTACATTTTTAGTTCCCAGCCGGGTACAAATAGGCAGCTGGGGGTTGGGGGCAGCCATACCTGCCTGCTGTACCTGGCTAGCAGACAAAAATATGGCGAAGCCCACATCATTTTTTGGTGGGCAAAAAACTCCTGCATACAGTCCTGGATGGAAATTGGTTAAAGGATTTCACCAGCACAAAACTCCAGGCATTTTGTTCTTTAAAATAAAACTTCCTTTATTTTCTTATCATTAAAAAGTCCATGCTATGGTGGTCAAGCCCATGTCAGAGAGGACGCGTTTCGAACATCCAGTTCTTATTCAGTCTCTAAACCATCTAGTCACAGAACTGTTTAAAAAGGGCTGAACCCAAACATGTAATCAAATGCAAGGAGAGAGCAAGACAATTACAAAAACATTAACCCCTTGAGTTATATCACTCCATATAATGCTTATAACACTTATATATATACAAAGTTTTTTTAGCCAGATTAATATGCAAACATCAATTCATTTCTTTTATTTAAACCTTTCGGAAATCTTGTGCCCATTAAAAACATCCATTTTATTTCTCTCTGAAAGAGGATATCCTTCAAATTTCCACCCCTTCTAGGTAGTTGAATTTTTTCAATGGCATTGACTTTCATGCCTGTTAAATTACCTGCATGTGCGTCGCGAAAATGTTGAGACGCTCCTGATAATTTTCTGGTGGTGGCATTATTAACATCATAAATGTGTTCAGATATCCTCTTTCTGAGAGAACGACAAGTGCTGCCTATATATTGTAACTGGCAAATAGTACACGATATTAAATAAACCACATGGTCTGAACTGCAGTTTATGAGTGACATTATTTTATACGTTTTTTTATCTGTAAATGAAGAAAATTCCTTCACATTTGACATATAACCGCATAGTCCACACGATCTGTGGCCACATTTGAAAGAGCCTGTGCTAGGTAACCAATTGCCAGTGTTTTTTTCTTTTTTAGTGGAACCGCACCTATTCATATGATCACTAGGTGATAACATGGATCCCAATGTAATGTTCCTTTTTGAAACAAATTTAACTCCATTTTTTAAGATTTTGTGTAATGTGTCATCTGTAGATAAAATGGGTAAATATTTTTTAATAATTTTAATTACATCATAATAATTTTTGCTGTATGTTGTTGAAAAAACAACTGACAATTCTTTCTGGGGATTATCTCTGGTTTTATTCATGTCCAAATATTGTGACCTACTCACTTTGATTGCCTTGGTTTTGGCTTTCTGGAGATTTGTCATTTTATACCCTCTTGCCAAAAACCTTTTTTCAATAGTGCTGCATTCTACCTCAAAACCATTTTGGGTGTTGCAACATCTCCTAGCACGGACATATTCACCTGTAGGGATGTTATTTATAACATGCTTTGGATGGCAACTTCCCGCATGTAATAGTGAGTTGCCTGATATGGGTTTTCTATACAGACTACAATTAATTTCTCCATTGTCACCCTTCCCATGGAATTGTATATCCAAAAAATTAATTTTTGATACATCATGAAAAAAAGTGAAAAAAAGATTATGGGCATTATTATTAATATATGATATGAAATCCTCGATTTTTTTGTTTGGATTTTGCCATACAATAAGTACATCATCTATAAATCTCAGATATAATGCTATATCCGAGAAAAAAGGATTGCACTGATTAAAAATATATTGTTCTTCCCACCAAAACATAAATATGCCTGCTAGAGAGGGGGAAAACCGTGCGCCCATTGAACATCCCTGTAACTGAATATATCCTTTATTTAAAAAGGTAAAATAGTTGTTTTTGAGTAAAAACTCAGTTACGTCAATCAAATAGTCCTGTAATTCAAGTGAGTAGTCAGAATATTTTTTAAGCAAATCTTTCAACGCTAAAATGGCAAGAGAATGTGGAATGGATGTATACAATGATTGCACATCACAAGTTAACCAACTAAAATTATCTTGCCATTTCATCTGAGAAATAATATTCAACACATGTTTGCTATCCAGGACATAGCCAGGAGACATTTTAGGAAGAAATTGAAGGTGGTTATCCAACCACTCTGCTAGATGTTCAGTATAAGAATCTATACCTGAGACAATCGGTCTCATTTTTGGGGGAAATTGGTTTTTATGTGACTTGGGTAAGGCATGCAATAATGGTATTAAACAATAAGATGGATTAAGATAATCTCTCAATTTTTCATCAATTAAACCCAAATGTAAGCCTTCTTCTAGAATTTTTTCCAAGGATTTTTTTATATCTGCAGAGGGGTCATGATCGACTCTCCTGTAGGTATCACAATCCTGTAACATAGTCAATACCTCCCTTTCATAAAGTCCAGTATCCAAAACTACGACTGCCCCCCCCTTGTCAGAATTTTTTATTATGATGTTAGAGTTTTTTTGCAAGGAAATAATCGCATCCTTCTCAGTCTTAGACAAATTTTGAACCATAGGTTTTTGTAAATGAGAAAGAGCAGTTAATTCCTTTTCTACTATGTTCTGGAAATCAGTCATCTGATCACACCTCGAAGGTATGGGATAAAAACTGGGATTAGGAACATTAAAGTGGGAAACCGCACAATGTGAATTGGGTCCGGCACCACTATCACTTGACAAATCATGCAAATCTTGTAAAGCCATTTGTTCTTTAAATGACATAGGAGAGAAAAAAATGTCAGCTGATGCATTTGAAACATTAGGAACATTAACCTCATTTTCATCGTGAAAGAAGTGGTTTTTTACTGTTAATTTTCGGATAAACTTATTAACATCTAGTATTGTTTTAAAAAGATCAAACCTCTTGTTGGGAACAAAATTTAAACCCCTTTTCAAAACACTAATTTCACTACTGTTTAAAATGCATGCCGACATATTTATAACAGAAAAATTATTATTATCAATATTCATTTCCTTTTCCCCCTCGTGAAATGATTGTGTTGGTACACATGACTTTCTATGTTTGCGGCCGCTCCTCCTTGTTTTTTTCGATTTTTTTGAAAAAACGGCTGGTTTTTCAAGTTTTTTGACACACTTGAAGAAGTGGATGGGGTGTCAAAATTATTATCGGACGTGTCAGTATTCTCCACAGACTATAATACTGACACGTCCGATAATAATTTTGACACCCCATCCACTTCTTCAAGTGTGTCAAAAAACTTGAAAAACCAGCCGTTTTTTCAAAAAAATCGAAAAAAACAAGGAGGAGCGGCCGCAAACATAGAAAGTCATGTGTACCAACACAATCATTTCACGAGGGGGAAAAGGAAATGAATATTGATAATAATAATTTTTCTGTTATAAATATGTCGGCATGCATTTTAAACAGTAGTGAAATTAGTGTTTTGAAAAGGGGTTTAAATTTTGTTCCCAACAAGAGGTTTGATCTTTTTAAAACAATACTAGATGTTAATAAGTTTATCCGAAAATTAACAGTAAAAAACCACTTCTTTCACGATGAAAATGAGGTTAATGTTCCTAATGTTTCAAATGCATCAGCTGACATTTTTTTCTCTCCTATGTCATTTAAAGAACAAATGGCTTTACAAGATTTGCATGATTTGTCAAGTGATAGTGGTGCCGGACCTAATCCACATTGTGCGGTTTCCCACTTTAATGTTCCTAATCCCAGTTTTTATCCCATACCTTCGAGGTGTGATCAGATGACTGATTTCCAGAACATAGTAGAAAAGGAATTAACTGCTCTTTCTCATTTACAAAAACCTATGGTTCAAAATTTGTCTAAGACTGAGAAGGATGCGATTATTTCCTTGCAAAAAAACTCTAACATCATAATAAAAAATTCTGACAAGGGGGGGGCAGTCGTAGTTTTGGATACTGGACTTTATGAAAGGGAGGTATTGACTATGTTACAGGATTGTGATACCTACAGGAGAGTCGATCATGACCCCTCTGCAGATATAAAAAAATCCTTGGAAAAAATTCTAGAAGAAGGCTTACATTTGGGTTTAATTGATGAAAAATTGAGAGATTATCTTAATCCATCTTATTGTTTAATACTATTATTGCATGCCTTACCCAAGTCACATAAAAACCAATTTCCCCCAAAAATGAGACCGATTGTCTCAGGTATAGATTCTTATACTGAACATCTAGCAGAGTGGTTGGATAACCACCTTCAATTTCTTCCTAAAATGTCTCCTGGCTATGTCCTGGATAGCAAACATGTGTTGAATATTATTTCTCAGATGAAATGGCAAGATAATTTTAGTTGGTTAACTTGTGATGTGCAATCATTGTATACATCCATTCCACATTCTCTTGCCATTTTAGCGTTGAAAGATTTGCTTAAAAAATATTCTGACTACTCACTTGAATTACAGGACTATTTGATTGACGTAACTGAGTTTTTACTCAAAAACAACTATTTTACCTTTTTAAATAAAGGATATATTCAGTTACAGGGATGTTCAATGGGCGCACGGTTTTCCCCCTCTCTAGCAGGCATATTTATGTTTTGGTGGGAAGAACAATATATTTTTAATCAGTGCAATCCTTTTTTCTCGGATATAGCATTATATCTGAGATTTATAGATGATGTACTTATTGTATGGCAAAATCCAAACAAAAAAATCGAGGATTTCATATCATATATTAATAATAATGCCCATAATCTTTTTTTCACTTTTTTTCATGATGTATCAAAAATTAATTTTTTGGATATACAATTCCATGGGAAGGGTGACAATGGAGAAATTAATTGTAGTCTGTATAGAAAACCCATATCAGGCAACTCACTATTACATGCGGGAAGTTGCCATCCAAAGCATGTTATAAATAACATCCCTACAGGTGAATATGTCCGTGCTAGGAGATGTTGCAACACCCAAAATGGTTTTGAGGTAGAATGCAGCACTATTGAAAAAAGGTTTTTGGCAAGAGGGTATAAAATGACAAATCTCCAGAAAGCCAAAACCAAGGCAATCAAAGTGAGTAGGTCACAATATTTGGACATGAATAAAACCAGAGATAATCCCCAGAAAGAATTGTCAGTTGTTTTTTCAACAACATACAGCAAAAATTATTATGATGTAATTAAAATTATTAAAAAATATTTACCCATTTTATCTACAGATGACACATTACACAAAATCTTAAAAAATGGAGTTAAATTTGTTTCAAAAAGGAACATTACATTGGGATCCATGTTATCACCTAGTGATCATATGAATAGGTGCGGTTCCACTAAAAAAGAAAAAAACACTGGCAATTGGTTACCTAGCACAGGCTCTTTCAAATGTGGCCACAGATCGTGTGGACTATGCGGTTATATGTCAAATGTGAAGGAATTTTCTTCATTTACAGATAAAAAAACGTATAAAATAATGTCACTCATAAACTGCAGTTCAGACCATGTGGTTTATTTAATATCGTGTACTATTTGCCAGTTACAATATATAGGCAGCACTTGTCGTTCTCTCAGAAAGAGGATATCTGAACACATTTATGATGTTAATAATGCCACCACCAGAAAATTATCAGGAGCGTCTCAACATTTTCGCGACGCACATGCAGGTAATTTAACAGGCATGAAAGTCAATGCCATTGAAAAAATTCAACTACCTAGAAGGGGTGGAAATTTGAAGGATATCCTCTTTCAGAGAGAAATAAAATGGATGTTTTTAATGGGCACAAGATTTCCGAAAGGTTTAAATAAAAGAAATGAATTGATGTTTGCATATTAATCTGGCTAAAAAAACTTTGTATATATATAAGTGTTATAAGCATTATATGGAGTGATATAACTCAAGGGGTTAATGTTTTTGTAATTGTCTTGCTCTCTCCTTGCATTTGATTACATGTTTGGGTTCAGCCCTTTTTAAACAGTTCTGTGACTAGATGGTTTAGAGACTGAATAAGAACTGGATGTTCGAAACGCGTCCTCACTGACATGGGCTTGACCACCATAGCATGGACTTTTTAATGATAAGAAAATAAAGGAAGTTTTATTTTAAAGAACAAAATGCCTGGAGTTTTGTGCTGGTGAAATCCTTTAACCAATTTCAATGCACATGGACTGGCTCTCCAAACCTCTTCTCCGTGCACAGCCCAGGATTACTGGCTTCCATCACACAGGTGAGCTGGGCAAAAAAACCTCTTTCTACCTTTAGTCCTGGATGGAGTATGCTGAGCTTATAGTTCTGCAGCTGCTTTCTGCTCTCCTGTATACACTAGTAAATGCAGCAAGCTGAGCCTTGTAGTTCTGCTCCCCCTGTCTTTCCCTCCAGCATACAGTCCTGGATGCAGCATGCTGAGCCTTGTAGTTCTGCAGCTGCTGTCTGCTCTCCTGCATACTCTAGTGGATGAAGTATGCTGAGCCTTGGAGTTCTGCTCCCCCTGCCTCTCCCTCCAGCATACAGTCCTGGATGGAGGATGCTGAGCCTTGTAGCTCTGCAGCTGCTGTCTGCTCTCCTCCATACAGACAGACAGCAGACAGCAGCTGCAGAACCTCTGACCTCTGTATTGCAGTAGAGAATACAGAAGTAGATTATTCAGCTACAAAGTTGAGAGAGAGAGAGAGATGAGTGAGAGAGTGAGATGAGAGAGAGGAGAGAGAAGAGAGAGTGAAGAGAGAGAGGAGAGAGAGGAGAGAGAGAGACGAGAGAGAGAGAGGGGAGAGAGAGGAGAGTGAGAGAAGAGAGAGATAAGAGAGAAAAGAGAGAGAAGAGAGAGAGAAGAGAGAGAGAAGAGAGAGAGGAGAGAGGTGAGAGATGAGAGAGAGAGAGGAGAGAGAGAGAAAAGAGAGAAGAGAGAGAGGAGAGAGAGAAGTGAGAGAGGAGAGAGAGGGGGGAGAGAGGAGAGGGAGAGAGAGAGAGAAAAGAGAGAGGAGAGAGGAGAGAGAGAAGAGAGAGAGAAGAGAGAGAGGAGAAAGAAGAGAGAGAGGAGAGAGAGAAGAGAAGAGAGAGACACGCAGTCACTACCTGAGTGAAGTCTCCGGTGACAGCGTGGCTCACTTCAGTTGCTGCGTGGAGCTGACACAGAGCGCTCATGTTCTATGGCACTCCATGTCAGCTTCATGTAGCAGAGCTGAAAGCATCGTGTGGATTACAAATATGCAATGTCCTCACATAGCCTTACTGTGAAAAGCCACGCTTTTGGTGATTGAACCGTTATCGAACGGTAACTCGAACAGTCGAACATGAAGCAAATCGTTCGAGTTCGTCGAACGACTCAAACACCGCCCAAAACCACTCGAATTTGAAATTGGCGAACAGTTTGATTCGAACATCGCTCATCTCTATTCCTGGCTACTGACCGCTGGCTTAAACCTTGATTCTGGCTCTGCTTGCTCCATGTATACCTTATCTGACTTCCTGGCTTCTGACCACTGGCGTGTTTGACTTACCTACCTCTAATTCTAGGGACACCTAGTGGCATATCATCACAGTATGTTCTATGAAACAGTTTTACTGCAGTTTCTATAAGGGACATTGTGTTCCCTAAATGAAATACTTGATTGAGCCTCATCGCTTCTCTGGGGGGTGGGTTCTACTTTGAAGAAATTCACTTCTGGACATTACGTTATTAATAGGGATGAGCGAATACTCATTATTTGCTTCGCCGAATATCCGACGAATACCTCGCCACTATTCGAGTATTTATTATTATTATTATTATTTATTTATAGAGCACCATTAATTCCATGGTGCTGTACATGAGAAGGGGGTTACATACAAAATACGTATACAAGTTACAGTAGACAGACTAGTACAGAGGGAAGAGGGCCCTACCCTATTTGCGAATATTCGATTCCCAATGCAAGTCTATGGGTAACCAGAATAATTTCATGTTGGCCCTGTCGGTGAGCTGTAGTGACTGAGGAAGAGGCTGAAATAGATGGGAAAAGGCAGAAACAGTACGGGCACAGCCTGTAGAAGGTGTTTGACTGCATTTCTGCCCCCTCCCGATTAATCCAAGATGGCAGGGCGCACACCAACGTGCCACCCACATTCAACCTCTTCCTCTGATTTCTGTTGCATGTGCCATAAAACATGTGACAGAAAACTCCTCCCCGGGTCCAGCTAAATCACCCCCCATACCCCCCCCGGTGTTCCCCAGTGTTCCTCCTGTGTTTCTACCTTGTTGCAGTGTTGATCCCCCGCGATCCCTCCTCCTTCCCAATAAACGCTGGGCGCATGTGTGCCACCCCGCGTCAGCAACCGAGCTGCTCGGGTCCGGATCCGTGGTGGCTCAAGGGGTCTCTGAACCCGGGGGTCGTGCGACCCCTCAAAGCGAAGGGGGTTATTTACAGGGGATATGTTAGAGTTCGTGATGCCACCTGTGGTTTGTGGTAATTCGGGGAGTACAACCGCTGCATTTGGAAGTACCCGGGGGCGATGGAATGGGGCAGCAAGGTGTTAGGACCCTCCACGGGTAGGGGGAATGCCCTGGAACTCGGTGATGGCATTGGGGGGATGCCATGGGAAGTGCAGGGGCCACTTTCGTACTCACTCAGTCCATAAAGCTGACACCAACAACTGGATAAACCAAAGTTCTGGACACCGCTGCTGCTGAGGGGAGCTAGTTCGGGTCCCATCCCTGATACTGTTGCCTGGTGATCCGTGACTTGCCTCCTGGCACTAAGTTACTTCTCTGTTGGTCCCGGTAATGTGGAACTAGCCGGGTCCCGCTCCCCAGTATGGCTCACTGTGGGAGCTTGCTCTCAGGGTTCATGCTTGGGATTTTCTGGATCGTATATGTAGAAAGTTCTATTCTCCTCGTTGCGCTAGTACCCAGATTTTGAAACGGGTGGAGAATGAATCTTGAAGGCTCCATTCTCGTCGGGTCAATTGTCAGGTTGCCTGAAGCTACTCCCTGACCTAGGGTCAACGTACCCTGTCGTGCCCTGGTCCCAGCCCGGTGATGGTGCAAGGTCGCCGGCTGTCCTCCTTGACAGTTCCATGCCCCTTGCCACGATCCCCTGCGACCGGGGGTCCAGCTCTTACTAGCTCCAGACCACCGTCTGTCACCTAGTTTCTCCAAGGAGCCCGGCTCCTGACTTCAACCTCCTCCTTCAACTCCCTAACTTCAACTGCCCTCTTCCTGACACTCCTGACCTCCCCTTTAACCAACCCCCCAAGTGGGCGACCCTATTCCACTCAGGCCGTCCACTAGTGTGTCTGGTGAGTGTGGTGCAGAGTGTACCTAGGACTTTGATTGACTGCTGTTGGCAACACCGTTAATTGGGGACCCATAACCAAAGAGGAGGTGGATATTGCACAGAAGGGAAGATTGCACAATACCCTGTGACGACCTGATAGGCCAGGGAGTCACACATGCGCAGAGAGCGTCTGTCAGCTCAGCTTCCTGTGTTTAGTGAGAGCTGTGCTGGCTGCACGGACACTGCTGATGTGGACCCAGGGAGAGTGAGTGCAGATTCTTTGCACCCACACTCCTCCCATGGAGGGTCTGCATTCCTAGAAAATGTGGAATACATTACCGGAGCATGCCCCCCATATTCTAGAAGGTCCAGAGTCCAAAATGGATTACAGGGGATTTTTTTTTCTTCCCAATAAATTGGTGGAAGAGGGAATGGTTGGGGAGTGTTTTTCAAATAATTTTTTTTTTTTGTTGTCTATTTTTTTTTCTATTTTTATTACTGGCAGTTGGTGATGTCGGGTATTTGATAGACACCATGACATCACAAACTGCTGGGCTTGATGTCTGGTGACATTACACATCTGGTTTCAACCCCATTTACTACCCCATTTGCCACTGCACCAGGGCAATGGGATAAACTGGGGCGAAGCTCCAGGATTGGCCCATCTAATGGATGTGCCACTTCTGGGGCGGCTGCGACCTGCTATTTTTAGGCTGGGAAGGGCCAATAACTATGAACCATCCCACCCTGAGAATACCAGACCACAGCTGTCTGCTTTAATTTGGCTGGTGAACCAATTTAAGGGGAATCCCACTTTTTTTGAATTATCTATTTATAAATAATTAAAATAAAAAGAGTCTGGAGGCCCTCCAAATTGGATCCCCAACCAAGGTAAAGCTGCCAGCTGTGGTCTACAGGCTGCAGCCATCTGCTTTACCCTAGCTGGTTATCAAAAATGGGGGAGACCCCACGTCGCTGCTTTTTTTTAAATTATTTATTTTTTAGCTAAATACAAGGCTAGGCACCCTTTAGTGCCACATGAAAGTCACTAAAGGGTGCCAGCTTAGAATACGCAGGGAGGTGGGACATTATATATGTGTTTGACATCGGTCTGCCTGTCTATCTATCCATCTATCCTTTTTTTATCTATCTATCCCTCTATCCATCCCTCTATCTATTATCTATCTATCTATCTATCCCACTATCTATTATCTAAATATCCCTCTATCTATCCCTCTATCTATCTATAGTCTATCTATCTACCTATCCCTCTATCTATCCATCTATCCCTCTATCCCTCTATCTATCCATCTATCCCTCTATCTATTCATTATCTATCCATCTATCTATCCCTCTATCTATCCCTTTATCTATCCATTATCTATCTATTTATCTTTCTATCAATTATCTATCTATCCCTCTATATATCTATCTATACATTATCTATCTATCCATCTATCTATTATCTATCTATCAATTATCTATCCATCTATCCCTCTATCTATCTATCCATCCATCCCTCTATCTATCAATTTCAAATTTAAATATGCTTTATTGGCAGGACCAAAATACAATTAGTATTGCCGAAGCAAGAAAAATACATTATCTATCTATCTATCTATCCATTATCTATCTATCTATCTATCTATCTGTCTGTCTGTCTGTCTGTCTGTCTGTCTGTCTGTCTGTCTGTCTATCCATCCATCCATCCATCCATCCACCTATCTATCTATCTATCTATCTATCTATCTTTCCATCCCTCTATCTATCCATCTATCCATTTATCCCTCTATTTATCTATCTATCTATCCCCCTATCCATCTATTTATCTATCCCTCTATTCTATTTTGTATCTATCTATCTATCTATCTATCTATCTATCTATCTATCGGATAGATGGATAGATAGATAGAGGGATAAATGGATAGATAGATTGATAATAGATAGAGGGATAGATAGATAGATAGATAGATAGATGGATAGAGGGATTCCTAGATGCATAGATGGATGGGATAGATAGATAGATAGATAGATAGATAGATAGATAGATAGATTGATAGATAACGGATAGATAGATAATGGATAGATAGATAGATAGATGGATAAAAGAATAGATGGATGGATAGATAGATAGATGATATTGCAGCTTTTATCTGTGATGTATGTGTTCCCCCCCCCAACAGTATGTGTGATGGAGCAGTGACCCTGCGGAAGCTTGGATCTGAGTTCTCAGAGGGTCACTGTCGGTCAGTGATGTCACTCTGAGTTGTGTTTTACAGCAGCACTAAAGTTCTCACGAGCAGTAATGTGTTGACATTACCGACCGCGAGAAAAGACCTGGAGTTAACCTGGCAGCATCGTTCACGGAATGAGGCTGCATTGAGCACTCGCTCACAGACGTCGCTGAATCAGTGTGGATTACACAGGACTTGGATATTTGAGGGGTTAATAAAGTGGTGACAAAGGGGCTTTTGGTGTTTTATTTCAAATAAAGGATTTTCCGTTGTTGTGTTTATTTACTTTACTTACAGATTAGTGATCGTGTGTCATAGACGCTGCCATTACTAATCTTTGACTTAGTGGCAGCTATGGGCTGCTATTAACTCCTTATTACCCCGATTGCCACCGCATCACGGCAATCAGGAAGAGCCAGTGACATGCCGGAACTGATCTAATGGATGCGACATTCTCAGTGCAGCAGAGGGATGATATTCTCGGCTGGGAGAGGGGGGACCGTAAGCATGGCCCTCGCCCTCCCCAGCCTGAGAATACCAGCCCGCTGCTGTGTGCTTACCTCGGCTGGGTATCATTTAGGGGGGACCGCACATTGTTGTTTTAAATTATTTATTTATTTATTTTACTACACGATATAGACCCACCAACCAGCGACTGTGGTTGCTGTGAGACAGCTGTCACTCAGCGTGGGGGCGTGTCTGACTGCAACCAATCAGAGCCGCCGGTGGGCGGGGGAAGCAGGGAATACGAGATGGAATAATGAGCGGCCAGCATTTTCAAAAGCTGGAGAACCCGCCACAGTGTGACAGCTGTGCAGCGCCGCTCCCGTGATCGGTGTGTAAGAAAGAGAGAGGGAGAGACCGACTGACCAAAATAGCCACTGACTTATATAGCCCCTATGACGCTGTGCGGCCAAGCTAATCACAGTAACACCACAATAAAGATGGCTGCGGCGTTACTGTGAGAGCAAGCAACATCAGATGTGTTCATTGGCTGGAAAAAGGCGCCAGGAAGTCGAGAAAGGAAAATGAAAGTATTGGAGCGAAAACCATATTAGCCGTTGGATAGCGAATACCTTGAATACCCCATTATCCGTCGGATACTGAATAGTGGCGAATACATTCGCTCATCCCTAGTTATTAATATTCCGGATGTGCTGTAACATAGCAATTCTTTTTGAGTTTCCACCAGGTAAATGCCTGATGCTCTAGACTTGGGGGTTGTGCCCGTATTTTTGATCAGAATCAATATTTCGTTAAACTTTTTTTTCCTGTGTTTTTTTTTTGCATTACTGGGTTAGTAATAGGGGTATCTGATAAATGCCTTTTCATTACTAACCTCTGGGCTTGATGCCAGCTGACATTACATAGCTGACATCAACCCCAAAAATTATTACCCCAATTGCCACTGCACTAGGGCCAATAAGAAAAGCAGGGCAAACCACCAGAATTCATTCATCTAATGGATGTGCCAATTTTGGGGCTGCTGTAGGATGTTTTTTTTAGGCTGCGAAGGGGCCAATATCAATGGACCTTCCCAGCCTGATAATATTAGCCTGCAACAGTCTACTTTACCTAGACTGGTTATTAAAAAAAGGGGGAACCCCACGGTCACCAAATGCAGCTCCGGTGACTGTGAATTAGCAGTAAAGCAAAGCTATTTAAAGGTGCCGATTAGTGAAAACAATGCTCATCAGCATTGCCGGTAGTCCCTGAGAGCAGCGTTGAGCTGGAGGCTCTGATAAGATTTATCATCACTACCTGGTGCATGTGAATAGCTGTACTTTACATACAGAGTTGTCAGAGCTGCATTTGGGTAAAAAGGACTAAAGGCCTCTTTACATGATACGATTTATCTGACGATATGTTGCTGGGGTCACGGAATTCGTGACGGACATCCAGCCTCATTAGCGACGTCGTTGCATGTGACACCTATGAGCGACCACTAACGATCCAAAAAGCGGCACAAATCATTGATTGTTGACACGTCGTTCATTTTCAAAATATCGTTGCTCGTTTTGGACGCATGTTGTTTGTCATTCCTGAGGCAGCACACATCGCTACGTGTGGCACCCCCGGAACGACGAACAATAGCGTTCATGCGTCCTCCGGCAACGAGGTGGGAGTGACGTTAATGCGGCTGCTCTCCGCCCCTCTGCTTCTATTGGTGGCCCACTGTGTAACGTCGCTGTGACCCGGCACGAACCTACCCCTTAAACAGGGTAAATATTTTTAGACTCGGAAGGTCCAAATAATCATGGGCCCTCCCAGCCTGATATACCAGACCCTAGCTATTTGCTTTACCTTGGTTAATGAGTTATCAAAAAGAGGGCCCCATGCCATTTTTTTTTATTTATTTATTACTTTAAACCAGGCTAAAGGCCCCGTCACACTAAGCAACATCGCTAGCAACATCGCTGGTAACGAACAACTTTTGTGACGTTGCTAGCGATGTTGCTGTGTGTGACATCCAGCAACAACCTGGCCCCTGCTGTGAGGTCGTTGGTTGTTGCTGAATGTCCTGGGCCATTTTTTAGTTGTTGCTGTCCTGCTGTGAAGCACAGATCGCTGTGTGTGACAGCGAGACAGCAACAACTAATGTGCAGTGAGCAGGGAGCCAGCTTCTGCTGAGGCTGGTAACTAATGTAAACATCGGGTAACCAAGAAGCCCTGTCCTTGGTTACCCGATATTTACCTTTGATACCAGCCTCCTCCGCTCTCACTGTCTGTGCTGCCGGCTCCTGCTCTGTGCACATGTAGCTGCAGCACACATCAGGTAATTAACCCGATGTGTGCTGTAACTAGGAGAGCAAGGAGCCAGCGCTCAGTGTGCGCTGCTCCCTGCTCTGTGCACATTTAGCTGCAGCACACATCGGGTTAATTAACCTGATGTGTGCTGTAACTAGGAGACTGGGGGCTGGTCACTGGTTGCTGGTGAGCTCACCAGCAACTCGTGTAGCCACGCTCCAGCGATCCCTGCCAGGTCAGGTTGCTGGTGGGATCGCTGGAGCGTCGCAGTGTGACAGCTCACCAGCAACCTCCTAGCAACTTACCAGCGATCCCTATCGTTGTTGGGATCGCTGGTAAGTTGCTTAGTGTGACTGGACCTTAAAAACACCCTTAATTGCCATTTGAAAGTCATTGAAGGGTGTAAGCCTACAATATAAAATGTACTGCAGTAGCAATTAAACACTGCCTATATGCCTGCTCTAATCTAAACTCTCCCTCCTAGATCATCTCTCCCTGAATTGCTTACGAGCATCAAGCAACCTGCTCTCATACAAGACCCAATGACGCGATTCCACAGGCCAATCATAGCAATGCAAGTAACCAACATAGCTACGGTATTACTGTGTTTGGCAGGAACCCCCTGCATGTTGATTGGCTGTATAACAGCCACGAAACATGTGGAGAGAGAACTCAAGCATGGCGCTCCGGAACCCTTGATACTTGATAAAGTATTGAACATGCCTTCATTGCTCGCTCATCACTAATGGTTACCTAACTAAAGTATTTACTAATTTGTTTCTTAATTCATGTCCACTCAGATAATATTCTTTCAAATTCACAAAAATGGAAACAATTAAAAGTGAAAATTTTTATTACTATCCAAGTGTAGTTTGTCTATATTATCCCTTACATTACTGTAGTCTCAAATGATTTATATAAAAAAAAAAAAAACAGAGTTAAAAAAATATTTCTCCACTTTGGATCTCTGCTTTATTCTGGCAGTGTTTCTGGCTTCTATTTTGATCCTTTATAACAGAGCAGCACAACCTGCCTCTTTATTCATTATTATAGAGAGGAAAAGATGTTTCTGCATGGACAATGTTCTTTTCACTGGTGCTTAATATGGTCGTAAAACTCTTGGCATTTCTTGTCCCTCTACAATTGGAGATAGCCGCACTTGTGTGTTGTAATTTTGACTTCTTTTCCTCTGAACAATCAAATAAGCAGGTGACCGCATTCTTCAGATATAGAGTGGCATGGAAAAGTTTGGGCACCCCTGGTCAAAATGACTGCTATTGTGAACAGTTAAGCAAGTTAAAAAAAATCTCTAAAAGGTATAAAGTTAAATATGACAGATTTCCTTTGTATTTTAAGCAGATTTCATCTTTTACACATGAAAACCTACAAAAAGAAAAATGGACCAATGCAAATATTTAGACACCCTCGGAGATTTTTTTTGCTCAGATATCTTTGACCAAGGTTTCAGACCTTAATTAGCCTGTTAGGATTAATTCTTATTTACTATCATCCTTAGGAAAGGCCAGATGCAAATTTCACAGCTTTATAAAATCCCCAGCATCCTCTTGTGCCAAAAACCAGCAGCCATGGGTTCTTCTTAGCAGATGCCTGGCACTTTTAAAATGAAAGTTGTGGAGGTCCCCAAAGCAGGAAAAGCCTTTAAAGGGAACCTGTCAGGTGCAATATGCACCCAGAACTACGAGCAGTTCTGGGTGCATATTGTTAATCCCTGCCTAACCTTCCCTGTATACACTAGCATAGATGAAAGGATCTTTAGAAAAAGTATTTCTAAAGATCTTATATCGTATGCTAATGAGCAAGGGCACTAGCCCCAAGGATGTTGCTTCCCTGGCTAGTCACCCTCATTAGCATGTTAGTACGCGCTAACATGCTAATGAATGTGCAGCGTCAAAGGAAATCTCACTCACCTCTCTGCCGCCATCGCGTCCAACACTGGATTTCAGCTCAGTGCCGTGGCACTTAATTTTTATTTATTTATATATTCCCAGTTTTATGTTGCTATTATTACTGGAAAATATAAAGAAATAGGAATATGCATCTACAGTATTTTTCATAGTTTTTATCTTTTTCACCCTTTCCATATTTATTTTTATATATATTAGAAATTATAATATATTTTTATATATATATATATATATATATATATATATATATATATATATATAATTGCCTTATTCTGTCTGTCTCTCTGTCTGTCTGTCTTGCTCCAAAATTGTGTCCTTACGGTGACACAAAGCTGATTGGCCGCTGGGCTCGCCATGGCCCCGCCCCCCGCACGGATTGGCCGCTCGCCCAGGCAACTCGCCCACGCCCCGCCCCCCTCACGCAATGCACGCTCGCTCTGGCCCCACCCCCCGCACACATTCCCCGAACCGACCGACACAGAGCCACGACTCCCAGGTGAGTACTGTACCCCCGGGAGCCCACATCAGCGTACGCCGCCAACCCAGCCGACACATACCCTCGCATTGCTGGGGTTGCCGCTGTATGCTGGTGTGGGCTCCCGTGCAAGCGGGGGACGAGATACGCTGGTAACCATGGTAGCATAGTTACCAGCGCATCAAGGTCCTGCAGCGGCGGAACATACACACACACACGCACACACACACACACACATAAGATCACACTCACTCTCACACACACCTCACATCGCATCCACACACTCACAACATCCTGGGATATCGCTTGCTTCTCGGCGGCGATACTGTGCAGTGAGCTTCCAGGACCTGCCGGAAGATCACATGGCCAGAAGCATGTGGTATCTCCGGATGTTGTGAGTGTGAGCGCGTATGTGCAATATCATCAATGTGTGTGTGCGTGAGTGTATGCGATCGGGTGTGCGTGAGTGTATGCGATCGGGTGTGTGTGAGTGTATGCGATCGGGTGTGTGTGAGTGTATGCGATCGGGTGTGTGTGAGTGTATGCGATCGGGTGTGTGTGAGTGTATGCGATCGGGTGTGTGTGTGTATGTGTGTGTGTGTGTGTGTATGCGATCGGATCTGTGTCGGCAGAGAAGCACGGCGTGCTGGAGGAGGCTGGGAGGAGAGAGGCTGATCCTGGGGAAGGCTGGGAGGGGGAGGCTGAGAGAAGAGATGCTGATGCTGGGGGGGGCTGAGGCTGGGGTAGGCTGGGAGGAGAGAGGCTGATGCTGGGGACAGAAAAGGCTGATGCTGGGAGGAGAGAAGCTGATGCTGGGAGGAGAGAGGCTGATGCTGGTAGGAGAGAGGCTGATGCTGGGAGGAGAGAGGCTGATCCTGGGGAAGGCTGGGAGGGGGAGGCTGAGAGAAGAGAGGCTGATGCTGGGGGAGGCTGAGGCTGGGGTAGGCTGGAAGGAGAGAGGCTGATGCTAGGGACAGAAAAGGCTGATGCTGGGAGGAGAGAGGCTGATGCTGGGAGGAGAGAGGCTGATGCTGGGAGGAGAGAGGCTGATGCTGGGAGGAGAGAGGCTGATGCTGCGGGCAGAGAGGCTGATGCTGCGGGCAGAGAGGCTGATGCTGGTGGATGGAGCGCGATGGAGGGTGCGCAGCATGGGGGATGGAGCACGATGGGGAGTGCACAGCATGGCGGATGGAGCACGTTTGGGAATGCGCAGCATGGCGGATGGAGCACGTTTGGGAGTGCGCAGCATGGGGGATGCAGCACGATGGGGAGTGCGCAGTATGGCGGATGGAGCACGTTTGGGAGTGCGCAGCATGGGGGATGCAGCACGATGGGGAGTGCGCAGTATGGCGGATGGAGCACGTTTGGGAGTGCGCAGCATAGCGGATGGACCACGTTTGGGAGTGCGCAGCATGGCGGATGGACCACGTTTGGTAGTGCGCAGCATGGGGGATGGAGCACGTTTGGGAGTGCGCAGCATGGCGGATGGACCACGTTTGGGAGTGCGCAGCATGGTGGATGGAGCACGTTTGGGAGTGCGCAGCATGGCGGATGGAGCACGTTTGGGAGTGCACAGCATGGCGGATGGAGCACGTTTGGGAGTGCGCAGCATGGCGGATGGACCACGTTTGGGAGTGCGCAGCATAGCGGATGGACCACGTTTGGGAATGCGCAGCATGGCGGATGGACCACGTTTGGGAGTGCGCAGCATGGCGGATGGAGCACGATGGGGAGTGCGCAGCATGGCGGATGGAGCACGTTTGGGAGTGGGCAGCATGGCGGATGGAGCACGTTTGGGAGTGCGCACCATGGCGGATGGTGCCCGATGGGGAGTGCGCAGTATGGCGGATGGAGCACGTTTGGGAGTGCGCAGCATAGCGGATGGACCACGTTTGGGAGTGCGCAGCATGGCGGATGGACCACGTTTGGGTGTGCGCAGCATGGCGGATGGAGCACGATGGGGAGTGCGCAGCATGGCGGATGGAGCACGTTTGGGAGTGCGCACCATGGCGGATGGTGCCCGATGGGGAGTGCGCAGTATGGCGGATGGAGCACGTTTGGGAGTGCGCAGCATAGCGGATGGACCACGTTTGGGAGTGCGCAGCATGGCGGATGGACCACGTTTGGGAGTGCGCAGCATGGCGGATGGAGCACGATGGGGAGTGCGCAGCATGGCGGATGGAGCACGTTTGGGAGTGCGCAGCATGGTGGATGGTGCACGATGGGGAGTGCGCAGTATGGCAGATGGAGCACGTTTGGGAGTGCGCAGTATGGCGGATGGAGCACGTTGGGGAGTGTGCAGCATGGCGGATGGACCACGTTTGGGAGTGCGCAGCATGGCGGATGGTCCACGTTTGGGAGTGCGCAGCATGGCGGATGGAGCACGTTTGGGAGTGCGCAGCATGGCGGATGAGCACGATGGGGAGTGCGCAGCATGGCGGATGGAGCACGTTTGGGAGTGCACAGCATGGCGGATGGAGCACGTTTGGGAGTGCGCAGCATGGGGGATGCAGCACGATGGGGAGTGCGCAGTATGGCGGATGGAGCACGTTTGGGAGTGCGCAGCATGGCGGATGGAGCACGATGGGGAGTGCGCAGCATGGGGGATGGAGCACGATGGGGGGTGCGCAGCATGGGGGATGGAGCACGATGGGAGGTGCACACCTCCCCCCAACACACACATTCACACACACACACACTGGGAACCACAAACACCGCCCTACACAGACACCCACACACACCACACACAGACAACACTGCACACACACAACACCCAACACACAAACACCGCGGCATACATAAATATACGCACATACCGCACAACACACACATTGCACAAAGCATACCTCCCCCCAAAACACACCACACACACACAAACCGTGCAACACACACACACACACACAACGCTACAGACACACAGCGCTCCACAAACAACGCAACACACGCAACACACATACAACACCGCTCTCACCCCCCCGCCACACCCAGACAACACCCAGAACATGTACAGCGCCCTACACAAACACTTGGTAAGTACGCACAACAACATCTATATATATAACAAAAATCATACATGAACTACACAATACGTAAATTCTAGAATACCCGATGCGTAGAATCGGGCCACCTTCTAGTATATATATATATATATATATATATATATATATATATATATATATATATAAAAGTATATTATTATAATATAGTATATTATATTACAAATATTACATATTTGTTTCTTTTTGGCATGGCTAGAAACAGCAATTTAAACAGTCAGTATCTTTTTTTTTTATTTGTTTTAATTAAATTAATTTATTTTGTTTTTAACTTTTTGATTTACATATTTTTTCATTTCATTTACAAACTGTGCCCCCCATCAGGTCTTAAAAGACCTTTGGAGGTAAATTTAATATATTAATACATTCTTTATATTGATGATTTACTTCAGTATCTGAAGCTAATATATTACCGCCAGATACAAGGAAAATTTCAGCATCCTGCCCACATTGCAGAGCTGACTACAATCCCCTAAAATCCAGCAGCTCCTGATCCCTCCTGACTCTCAGTGATCAAATGTTTGCTGGGTCAAGAGGAGAAATTATGGTAATTGCTACCATTTCCTGAACTATATACCCAAGCACTAAATCAGTGTGGTGTATAGAGAGATCATATGGTAAAAAAACATGTTTCTCTTATTTTTGTGAAGATTGACAGAGAGATACTGCATTGACATTTTAGAATTTCAGTACAGAGTAGTGTGTACTGCCCGGATATCTATGGCTAGCCCAATTGTAGTTAAATTGCAGTGGTGAGTTTGTGTCTATTTTCATTTTTATCCCTATGGGGAAAATTGGCTTCTACTCTGTGGGTTTTTGCCATCCCCTGGTTCAACACTGCAGAACATCTGCACTAAAAAAAGGCTGAACTAGATGGACATAAGGTCTTCCTTCAGCCTTAGAAACTATGTTACTATGTCCTTGTGTTTGCATTCTCACTATTTCATTAGTTCACTGGAGACAGCAATAAGCACATTCCTTTTGTTACGGAACTCAGAAGATGTTATGAAGAAGTCATAAATCCTATCTAGCCCATTACAGGTAATGCATTCAAGGTTGTGCACTCTTCATGGTAAGTTTCATTATTTTATGTATGCTGTTCCTTTTCTTTTTTTTGTTTATTTAATACCAATGATTTCCACAGCACCTTATAGACATCATCACTGTCCCCGTTGGGGATCGCAATCTAAATTCCCTACAATTATATATTTGGAACCTGGTAGGTAACCCACATGAGCATGAGGAGAATATATAAATGCCTTGTAGATGTTGTCCTTGCAGTGGTTTGAACCCAAGACCCAAGTGCTGCAAGACCACTGTGTTAACCACTGAGCCACTATGCTGCTTTATAAAAGCTAATGCCTTACTTCAATTTTTATCACAGTACTGCAATTTATGTGGACCTCTTTATTAGCTTCTTGTTTGTTGTGGTAACATGTTGATGGGGAGATTCAACCCTAAGGCTATGTGCCCACGATGCGGATTTACCGCGGATTTTGCCACGGATTTGCCGCGGATTTGCCGCGGATTTCCCGAAAATCTGCAGCAGCGGCACTTCCAAGCCATTTCAATGGCATTTTGGTAATGCTGTGTCCATGCTGCGGATTTTTCCGCTGCGGATTTGCCGCGGATTTTGATCCGGAAAAATCTGCAGCATGTCAATTGTTTGGTACAGATTTGGTGCGGATTTTTGGTTGTGAATGGGGAAAAAAAAAAAAATCCGCATCAAAATCCGCGGCAAATCCGCGGCAAATCCGCGGCAAATCCGCGGGTGCGGATTTGCCGCGAAAGTCGCGGATTTTCAGGCAGAAAAATCCGCAGGTACATTCTACCGTGGACACATAGCCTTAGGCTATGTGCCCACGCTGCGGATTTACCGCGGATTTTGCCGCGGATTTACCGCGGATTTCCCAAAAATCTGCAGCAGCGGCACTTCCAAGCCATTTCAATGGCATTTTGGAAATGCTGTGTTCATGCTGCGGATTTTTCCACTGCGGATTTGCCGCGGATTTTGATGCGGAAATATCTGCAGCATGTCAATTATTTGTTGCGGATTTTGGTGCGGATTTTGGGTATAGAATGGGGAAAAAAAAAAATCCGCATCAAAATCCGCGGCAAATCCGCGGTAAATCCGCGGCAAATCCGCGGGTGCGGATTTGCCGCGAAAGTCGCAGATTTTCATGCAGAAAGATCCGCAGGTACATTCTACCGTGGACACATAGCCGTTGGCCAAGGATATGCATTTTGGCCATTGAAGGAGAGAGTCCCCAAGGTTGATAATGTGAGGACAGAAAAGTGAATCTTTGATCATGATTGTGAAGTACATTGTATTGATCAAAGTTAGTTCTAGTGCACATGAATAGAATATGGAGAGAGAGGAGTCACAAATTACCATCACTTTTTGACTAATAAAGAAAATACAGGTCCAACTGCGTACAATTGTGTTCCTTATGTACTGGCACATTATGTTATTATTTGTGAAATTGACTGATCTTTGTAGCACCAATATAGGTAGAGGTTGTGAATACATAAAATTGAAATATCTGAAACTCTTCATGCTGCCTATTTGTTATCAAGAGCAACTATTCTTTTGGTGAGTTAAATTGGGCATTTGAGGCATGAGTATGAGTTGTTTGTTGGGATTTTAAAGCCTGAGTATGAGTTTTTGTTTAGTGGGGATGTGAGGCCTGAGTATGAGTTTTTGTTTGGTGGGGATTTGAGGCCTGTGTATGAGTTTTTGTTTGGTGGGGATTTGAGGCCTGTGTATGAGTTTTTGTTTGGTGCATATTGTGCAATTTTTTTTAAATAATCTGTAGTGTTGAATTATATTAGCAAATCATACACTGTAAATATTTCCTTTGCACCAACTGGCAAGCATGGCTTTGAATTTGTTGTCAGGATTTCCATCCATAAAAATGTCATTGCAAAGAAATTATTTAGTCAAGATCTAAATGAACTGAAAAACAAATACATGTTATAGTCTAAATTTTGAATATATAGTTTGAATCTTTTCCCTTTTGTTGTTATAAATCCTTTCAGAAGGTAGGAAATGAAAAATCACAATATAAATGATAAAATATCAATAATATAAAAGTAAAGAACAAACTATCAGATGTTCTTTCTAAATGCCTGTCTCAATTTTACACCAATATAAAGTTTTGAGTTACTGTAAGTCCATCGAAAAGAAAAGTGGGTCCAGTTCTAGCAAACTCTTTTGAACTGATTTACTACCATTTCGCAATATATAGATAGAGTGGACTTTCTGAAAAGATACTAAATTTATCTTAGCGGCTCATACTGTGTTATAAAATTTAGCTCTTATTTAGACACTCTTGGCTATCTTTACACCACATTTTGTTTAGCATTGATATTTTAGACCAAAATTTTTGGGACAATTTGGCACTCTCAAAGCTATGCTGCCTTCCATTTATTGTGTTCCAAATTATAAAATGATGTGACTACATGTACCCTTCTGAAACAGATCTAAAGGGATGCGTAAAATATAATTATGGAAATCCGATAAATATTCTTACATATATCAAGTAGTTTAATTTAACTTTAGACTTTCACTTCTAGTCTGTAGATCAAAACTGTTAATTATACACATAAATATTCATTGATTATGCAAATCAAGCAACATGGTTCTTTCATCTAATGCTTATGGTAGGAGTTACTAAAAGCATTAATTTTGTATCATGCAGAGCAACTGTATGATTACATGTATGGGGTCATAATTTCCTATTATGAAGCTGTTTTGGTGAAACAGAAGAAAATATTATATTATTGTATATACCATAAACCTACACACTTTTATGATTATAATTGTTTCTCAGTTGTTGATGGATTCCTTTGAAATCAGCAAGATGTGAAGAAAAAAAATGTAATGTTTCTGGAAAGCCTAGCTAAAACCCTAGAATCATTTTAAAAGCTTGACTAGTTTTAAAATTGCACATATCCATAAAACGTATAGTGTTGATTGCACAACATAATTTTCATCAAAGGATTATTAAAATTAATAAAAGCATGTAACACTTATGTTACTTATCACACATTTCACACAGGCTTTTAGAAAAATTGTGTCTCTATTATTTCATCATCATTATTGCATGGTTAATACTAGTCTATTGAGCCTTGAGTATTCTATCATCTTAGGGAGACCAATCAAAAAACGTCAACTCAGTTCCGATAAAATAATCCTAATTAAAGTTGCATCTCCTACTGCTCTCTGTGTAAGGTATACAGTTTTAGGATTTCTTAGCTTAGTTTGTTAGCATAGTGACATGTTTCTATATGTTTTTTTTATCAGATATGCTTCATTATTGCATTAATAAAAATGGATAGTTTCTGCTACATATGCGGAGAAGTCACTTTAGCATCACAAAGGCGGCACTTGATTACTATGATAAGAAAAGCCTTCAGTCTGTATTTTGGCTGCAGAATAGGAGATCAAGAAAAGAGTTGGGCTCCACACATATGCTGCAATGGATGTGCATCACATCTTACCCACTAGTTGCGTGGGAAGAGGCAATCTATTCCTTTTTTGTGGTCCCAATGATCTGGAGTGAGTCCATTGATGACACTATCAATTGCAATTTCTGAATGGTGTCTCCATCAGGAAAAGAGATTCAAGGAAGAAAAAGTGGACTTTACAGTATCCAAACATTCCATCTGCAATATGCTCAGTACCAAATACAGAAGAACAAAGCATCAGAATAATTTTTAGTCAAGTGAGAAAAGGGCGCTTAGAGTCATGAAGTATCTCTCTCTTATGACACAGACTTTCTGTCAGCAACCTCAACAGAACAATATCTAATATCTAGAGATTCAGGTTCAGCCGAACTTTAAAAAAAAGTCCTATTAAGCTGGACTTGAACCCAAACATGAACCCGGATGCTGAACCCCATATAAGTCTACGGGGACCCGAAAATTGTGCTATAAAATTGTGTTAGAAAGGGCTAGGGGGCTGCTAGGCAGAACAGTTACATTTACAGAGTCTCCTATGCGGCTGTCAAGCTGCTTCTGGGTTTGCTTATTAGATCTCATGCATATTCACTGCTTTCCCCTGCCACCTTCTGTGACAGTGTCTGTGATTGGTTGTAGTCAGACTGCTGGGGTGCCGTCGTCTGCATTTACCTTTGGAGTGTAAAATTAAATAAATAATTGGAAAAAATGAAGCAGGGTCCCCTCTTTCTTGATGCCCAGCACAGATTAAGCGGATGGCTACAGGCTGCAGCCCCCAACTGTGCGTATTATCTTGGCTGTGTGTCAAAATACGAGGCACTCCATGCGTCTTTTTTAAAATTAATAAAGTAAATAATTTAAAAAACAGTGTGCAGTCCACCCCAATTTCGTTAGCCAGCCAAAATAAAGCAGAAATCTGGGGGCTGGTATTCTCAGGCTGGGAGAGGTTCATGATTATTGGGTCCCCCAGCCACCCCGGAATTGTTGAATCCATTAGATGCTTAATTCTAGCATTTTACCTGGTTAGCTGACTGATCCCATTTGCCATGGAGCAGTGGCAATTGAGGTGATATAAAGGGTCAATGACAGCTGTGATTTGTCAAAAAATCACAGCTGTCATCAAGCCGGTTTTTAGAAAGAAGAGGAGTCTATGAGACCCCCTACTACTAACGCTGTACTTAAAATAAATAAACAAACACAGAGAAAAATCCTTTACTTAAAAAAAATACCCTTTTTCTTCATTTTTTTATCCAGACAAACACCCCTGCAGTTCTGACGTAATCTACACAAAGTGCCAAAATGATCCCAGCTCTGCTATATCTGTGAATGTGACCGCTCACTGCGGCTTCAGGGACACACAGACGGAGAGGCAGCTGTGAGAGTTCATGTAACTGAGTTTACCTGGGGTCACTGCTAGAGATTCCCACATTACCCAAGGTGTGACCTCAGGTGAACTGACCTGAGGTGAACTCAGTGATCTCATCTCAGGTGAAGTAATTGAACTCAATGGCAGATTGCTGGATTAGGCAATGTGGGCACATTGAGTATTTGGTTGCAAACATTTCTGTACCACATTTGTATCTCTTGGCAAAATGCCACCAAAACTGAATCCATTTTAATATGGTTTTGATGCGGTTTTTGACAGGAGATGCAGTTTTGGTGCAGAAATATCTGCATCCAAATACTTACTGTGCACACATTGCCTAATCTGGTAATCCGGCATTAAGTTTAATGACTTCACCTGAAGTCAGAGCTGAGATTCACACTGTAGCCCAGGTGTGACCTCAGGTGAACTGACCTGAGGTGAATTAATTTAACTCAGTGACCTCACCTCAGTTGAAGTAATTGAACTCGATGCCAGATTAGGCAATGTGTGCAGATTGAGTATTTGGTTGCAGATATTTCTGTACCAAAATGGCATCTCCTGGCAAAATACTGACATTAGCTACTAGTTATTAGTGTGTTTAAGCTAGTACTAAGATCTCTGTAACTGCTCTGACTTAGCTCTTGTGTTCTGTTTTGTTTTTCCCGTATTCTGACTCTGGTTTTTATTCTTACTAACAACTTGTCTCCTGATTTTGTCATTGGAGCACCTTCTCGACTTTGACCCCGTTTAGCGACCATTCCTATTCGCACTTCAAGATGGCTGCCCTTCCATAGAAGCAATGGAGGCAATCTGTTGGATTCATTGTAAACCAGATTCTTGTACAGGGGTTATAGGATGGTTGAGGTTTCTCTGGAAACTGACAGATGGAGTGGCTTCTGCCAAGTCTGCCCAAGGTAGCAGTTAAGAGACTGTGGCCATTAACAGGCATAACAAGAATGGTTTTTAATATTTTCATGGTCATGAAATTTTTATAAAATAGTTTAGTAGTTGAAACTGTTGTTTTCCTGTGAAAGCATGTGGTTATTAATAGTGATGGGCGAATAGTAACTATTCATGTTCGGATTATTCGTAACAAATCCTAAAAGTTCAATTCCATTATTCATCACGAATAAAGAATCTGATGCAAGTCAATAGGGAACCTGAGCATTTTTTTTTGTCATGATGAATACTGGAATACTACTCAGTATTCGGTAAGCATTATCCGAACACAAATAATTACTATTTAACCATAACTATTCATTAAAGATTAGATTAAAAACTTCACAAGATAGGTGCCAGTCCATAAGATAAGTATGTATTTTATTTTCCACATAAGATAGCAGCTATTAAGAAGGTCTTTTCCAGAAGTGAACAAACTTCTTTACGCATGTTAGATACCATGCTGGTTATATGTATTGCATTTCTCTAAAAGGATCTTTTTGTTCATATACAGGTTCATCTCATTAAATTAGAACATCATAAAAGAGTTAATTTATTTCAGTAATTCAATGCAAAAAGGAAATAACACATATAGTATATAGAGTCATTACAAACAAAGGGATCTATTTCAAGTGTTTATTTCTGTTAATGTTGATGATTATGGCTTACAGTCAATGAAAACTCAAAAGTCATTATCTCAGAAAATAAGAATAATTACCACAAAACACCTGGAAATACTTCCTAAGCATTTAAAAAGGTCCATTAGTCTGGTTCAGTAGGCTACACAATCATGGGGAAGATTGTTTACTTGAGAGATGTCCAGAAGGTAGTCATTGCCACATGCTACAAGAAGGGTAAGTCACCAAAGGTCATTGCTAAAGAATTTGGCTGTTCACAGAGTGCTGTATCTGTTAGGTCCTGGTGGTGGAAGCACTGGACCGTACACCGGACTTCCCTAGTGAGGCAACCAGGCCGGTCACCCTGCCAGAGGGCCTTGATGCACGGCAGCTGAAGCACTATGGGTAGCAGGACAGTCCGTTCAAAGAACCGGGATGAAGAAGTCCCTGGGACCACAGAGTCTCTGAAGGTAGTCCGGGTGGCGAGGCTCAGGTTCGGAGGCCGGGATGTGATTTCAGGCAGAATTCGGAACCAGCTGAGTGAGGGGGTTGGTCACCACACGGATCCAGGGATCGGAGACTGGAGGGACTGAAGAGGTGGCGGACAGTCACCGACCGGAGCTCTGGAACCGTTGTGGTCAGGACCGGTTGGCATGGCAGGAGCGGCTCTATGAGACAGATAAAGTCAATACTGGACAAGGCACAGGAGGACCTGACTCCTAGCTTACTAAACATGAAGAACAGGCCCCGCCCACCTGGAGAAGGAACCCCTATATACCCTGTACCTGTGTAGTCAATATCCTGTCTCTGGATGCTGGCCTTTTAAGAGAGGGTCAATGACCGCGCGCGCCCTAACATGCATGCGTGAGGCCTGGGTGCCAGGGCAGGAAGCGGTGCACAGGAAGCAGGAGTGCCTGGCAGAAGGCTAGGCGTCGCAGAGGCGTGCCGGGAGCGGGGAACAGGATGCCTGGAGGACGCAGGTGAGGGAGAGGGAGCAAGGA
Organism: Anomaloglossus baeobatrachus; assembly: GCF_048569485.1. Lineage (NCBI taxonomy): Eukaryota > Metazoa > Chordata > Amphibia > Anura > Aromobatidae > Anomaloglossus > Anomaloglossus baeobatrachus. The sequence continues at coordinate 205,771,168 of NC_134353.1, read as the reverse complement.
GGCTGCGGAGAGGAGGACCGGGGACTGTAGCGGTGCGCAGGGAGCACCGTCGGGAACCAAGGAACGGGACACGGGGACCGGGGAGCGTGGCATGGGAGCCAGGGAGCGTGACAGTATCCAAGCATATTAATGGAAAGTTGAGAGGAAGTAAAAAGTGTGGTAGAAAAAGTTGCACAAGCAACAGGGATAATAACAGCCTTGATAGGATTGTTAAGAAAAGACCATTCACAAATTTGGGGGCAATTCACAAGGGGTGGACTCCTGCTGGAGTCAGTGTTTCAAGAGCCACCAAACACAGATGTATCCAGGACATGGGCTACAACTGTTGCATTCCTTGTGTCAAGGCACTCATGACCAATAGACAACACCAGAAGTGTCTTACCTGGGCCAAGGATAAAAAGAACTGGACTGTTACTCAGTGGTCCAAGGTGTTGTTTTCAGAGGAAAGTAATTTTTTTATTTGGAAACCAAGATCTCAGAGTCTGGAGGAAGAGTGGGGAGGCCACAATCCAAGCTACTTGAGGTCTAGTGTGAAGTTTCCACAATCAGTGATGGTTTGGGGAGCCATGTCATCTGCTGGTGTAGGTCCACTGTGTTTTATCAAGTCCAAAGTCAGCGCAACTATTTACCAGGAAATTTTACAGCACTTCAGGTTTCCCTCTGCTGACAAGCTTTTTGGAGATGGAAATTTAATTTTCCAACAGGACTTGGCACCTCTCCGCACAGCCAAAAATACCAATACCTGGTTTAATAACCACAGTATCACTGTGCTTAATTGGCTAGCAAACTCACCTGACCTAAACCCCTTAGAGAATCTATGAGGAATTGTCAAGAGGAAGATGAGGGATACCAGACCCAACAATGCAGACGAGCTGAAGGCTGCTATCAAACAACCTTGACTTCCATAATACCTCAGCAGTGCCACAAGCTGATCGCCTCCATTCCATGCCACAGTGACGCAGTAATTCATGCAAAAGGAGCCCTGACCAAGTATTGAGTGCATTTACTGTGCATACTGTTCAGTAGGCGCCAACATTTCTGAGTTTAAAATAATTTTTTCAGTTGGTCTTATATAATATTCTAATTTTGTGAGATAATGACTTTTGGGTTTTCATTGGCTGTAAGCCATAATGATCAACATTAACAGAAATAAACACTTAAAATAGATCACTCTGTTTGTAATGACTTTATATAATATGTGTTTCCCTTTTTGTATTGAATTACTGAAATAAATACAATTTTTGAGAATATTCTAATTTATTAAGATACCCCTGTATTTTCCATATACAAGTCATAAAAGAAGGATAAGTGATTGGGTAAACCACAGAAGCCTCACTAATTATAAGAACAATTTTGTTGGAGAGGTATTTCCACAGGTGCACTCACTTCAATTTAAATAAGTAAAATATAGGGTAAAGCCAGACTAGGTAGCAGTGACTGATTGTAATGGCTACACTGTTGTGCAAGGGAAACAGCTGTTCTCTGGTAAAACCATTTAAAAGCTGCAATAGCTATCAGTTTTTACCCACATCAGTGGCATTTTGTCTGGCTTTCCCCTTAGAGTGACAAGTGATTTCTGATTGGAATGGCATGAAAACATTGCTTAACTTATTTACGTACAGAAAAACAACACCAAGAAGTGTTCAGTGTGCATACTAGAAAACAACAGAATATGACTCAGTATTTGATATTCTGAAATGTAACAGAATATTGCAGAAAAGTAGCAAGTACACCTCCAGGACTTTGTGTGTAGGAAATATTATTACCGCAGACAGAATGTGAAGAGCTATGTATCACTGCATTATTGATTCTCCTGTTACTGCTCTCACAATCAGTCCAATGGAAATTCAACAGTTGCACAATGCTTTTGTGACAGGGTCCATCTTTGTATGACCCATTGTTTAGATTGTGAGATTGAAAAAAAGACACGTCTATCAATTTTAACCAACAGATAGGAAAGAATAAAGGGAAGGGGTCTAGATCCAACCATACTGAAAATAGAAGACCATATATTTCCCTCCTGATACAGAGATTTGATTGAACCCAAATTTCATAAATTTACGTTAGTATTTAAATTTTCTTCTAAAAATATCTAAGCCTTTTTTAAACCATCAATGATTTTGCTATGACCAACTCCTGAGGTTTGCACAAATTAAGGCTATGTTCACAATTTTTTTCTGCAGCCAACATCTGATCTCGTGGCAGTAAGAAAACTGAAGCCACAGCATAAGTTTTGCTGCATTTTGTATTGCTTTTCTTGCTGTGTTTTTGCTGCATCCAAAAGTTCAGCTTTGCTTTTATCGTGCAAGCATAAGTAATTCAAAGTGTTAAGCCACCAATGCAAATCATATGTGAAACAATAAAAAACATTTTTGCAAAAAAGGACAATTTGATCAAATTATTTAATGGAACATTTTTTTTTAGTTTTTATTAGTAGAGAGGAGCAAACTTGTTCACCAAATTCAAATTCGGTACAAGCATGTAATGATTGGCTATGTTTGGTAACCTTTCACATTTTCCAAAATGCTTTTCTAATAACATATTGTGCTTTATAATGTTATTGTGGTGCTGTATGATGAACGGGGGGATGTATTTAATGATGGAAGGGGGTGGTAGAGGCCAGACGAGAGACGCACTTTTTTCTTTCTTAACTTTATTTGTGGATGTTCCTGCAGCCAATCATGGTGCAGAAAACATGCACAAGGTTCAGACACAAGGGTTGGCTTCCTAAGTCGCATGTCCTTCTGCATATAAAAGGAGAACATGCGGTGTCAGCACTATTTTGTGATTTGATATAGTTAAGGGACGGTGCTGCCACCGATGCTGTTAGAGTTAGCTTTGCTAGTGGGTTTAATTTTCTGTAGTTCAGATTGATAGGAGGGCGATAGTGTAGAATAGAGACGTGCAGTGTAGGGAAAGGTGTGTGCTATAAATCGGGATATCATAATTAGAGTTGAGCGATGTTCAAGGTTCGAGGTTCGCCAATTTCATGTTCGAGAGATTTTGGGGGATGCTCAAGATCGAACTCGAACTCGAGCTTTTTGCTAAAAGCTCGACAGTTCGAGTTACATTTGAGAATGATTTGATCAACATAAAGCGTGGCTTTTTACAGCTACATGTGCAGGGAGCCATTGCTGGCAGCCTGCGGTAAGCTGGTAACGAGGGCAAATATCAGGTATCCAAGCAAAGCGCTTTGCTTAACCCAATGTTTGCCCTGGCTATGTGTGCAAAACTCCCCGAAAGCCACACAGAAGCACTTCAGTGTGACTTCCATCGGATGCTGCTGCAGTCTGTGTCCCGCTCCAGCCCCAGCCCCAGCCCCGCGGCTGCCTCTCAGCAGTGTCTGGAGCTGCCCACACTGTACGATGTCAGCAGCTGCCCACACTGCAGTGCCAGCAGCTGAGGGGAAGACAAGCGCTGTCAGAAGGTTAGTGAAGTAACTTACCTGCGGTGATGAAGGCCTGCCCACCCGATGTCAGCGCTGTCACTTTCCTCCATGGCCACCGCTTGTCACATCTCCTCTTGCTGTCGACCCGAGACTATGACTAGCGGTGACGTCACAGGCACCCGCGATACTTGGTTGTGAAGACGGTGGTCATTTAACTCAGTGACAACTCTGCTATCAGGAGTTCAGCGATCACTGCAGGTAATGTACCTCGCTATCCTCCTGACAGCAGCACTTGTCATGCCCTGCAATGACCTGGGCTGACCTACTGATGTTAGCTCAGGTCACTGCATTGCTCCCCCAGCCAATATGGAACATTCTGTTCTTCATTGACTGGGACATTGACTATGGTATGGATCGTCATGGGAACCCCTTGGATTACACCAGACCTGGATTTGTTTTTCTTTCTAATAAATTGGTGAAAGAGGGAATGTTTTGGGGAGTGTTAGTGTTCTTTAAAATATAAATGTGTTTGTTGTCTATTTTTTTTATTACTGACTGGGTTGGTGATGTCGGGTATCTGATAGACGCCTGACATCATGAACCCCAGGGCTTGATGCCAGGTGACATTACACATCTGGTATTAACCCCATATATTACCCTGTTTGCCACCGCACCAGGGCAACGGGATGAGCTGGGACGAAGCACCAGGATTGGCGCATCTAATGGATGCGCAACTTCTGGGGCGGCTACAGCCTGCTATTTTTAGGCTGGGGAGAGTCCAATAACCATGGACCTCCCTAGTCTGAGAATATCAGACCCCAGCTGTCCGCTTTACCTTGGCTGGTGATCCAATTTTGGGGGGACCCCCTCGTGTTGTTTTTTTTTTTTAATTATTTATTTAATTTAAAATAACAACGTGGGGTGCCCTCAATTTTGGATTACCAGCCAAGGTAAAGCTGCCAGCTGTGGTCCGCAGGCTGCAGCTGTCTGCTTTACTCTAGCTGGTTATCAAAAATAGGGGGAACCCCACTAGAGTTGAGCGCGGTTCGCGGTTCTCCAGTTCTAAGCTCGAGTGATTTTGGGGGCTGTTCGAGATCGAACTAGAACTCGAGCTTTTTGCAAAAGCTCGATAGTTCTAGATACGTTCGAGAAGCAAAGGGCTTTTTACAGCTACAGTGTGCAGGAGCCATCGCTGGCAGCCTGCCACAAGCTGGTAACCAAGATAAACATCGGGGATCCAAGCAAAGCGCTTTGGTTAGTAACCCGATGTTTATCTTAGTTACGTGCAGGAAGCCCACACTTCCCCGCTCAGCTCGCTCCGCCTCCTCCTGCCCGCGGCATGTACACATACATACACACACACACACACACACACCCACCCCCCCCCGCTTGGCTTACCTGCGGTGATGCAGTCACGCCATCCCGACCTCAGCGCTGTCACTGTCCTCCATGGCCGCCGCTTGTCACATCACCTATCGCTTCCGACCCGAGACTGACTAGCGGTGACGTCACGGACCTCTCGCGATACTTGGTGTGAAGGCGCCGGTCATTGAACTCAGTGACAGGGGCTGTCAGTGTGCTGGAGATCAGCGCAGGTAATGTACCTCGCTGACAGCAGCACTTGTCATGCCCTGCAGTGACCTGGGCTAACCCATTGATGTTAGCTCAGGTCACTGCACTGCTCTCCCAGCCAATGGGGAACATCCTGCTCTTCATTGACTAGGACAGTGTGGATCGTCATGGCAACCCCTTGGATTACACCAGACCTGGATTTGTTTTTCATTCTAATAAATTGGTTAAAGAGGGAATGTTTTGGGGAGTGTTTTTTCAAATAAAAATGTGTTTGTCGTCTATTTTTTTTTATTACTGACTGGGTTGGTGATGTCGGGTATCTGATAGACGCCTGACCTCACCAACCCCAGGGCTTGATGCCAGGTGACATTACACATCTGGTATTAACCCCATATATTACCCCGTTTGCCACCGCACCAGGGCGCGGGATGAGCTGGGGCGAAGCACCAGGATTGGCGCATCTAATGGATGCGCCACTTCTGGGGCGGCTGCGGCCTGCTATTTTTAGGCTGGGGAGAGTCCAATAACCATGGACCTCCCTAGTCTGAGAATATCAGGCCCCAGCTGTCTGCTTTACCTTGGCTGGTGATCCAATTTTAGGGGACCCCTACGTGTTTTTTTTTAAAAATTATTTATTTAATTTAAAATAACAGCGTGGGGTGCCCTCAGTTTTGGATTACCAGCCAAGGTGAGGTTGCCAGCTGTGGTCTGCAGGCTGCAGCCGTCTGCTTTACCCTAGCTGGCTACAAAACTAGGGGGAACCCTACGTCATTTTTTTTTCATTTTTTTGGCTAAATACAAAGCTAAGAACCCCTTAGTGCCACATGAAAGGCACCAAAGGGTGCTCCACTTTTTCTCCACTTTTTCTCCACTTTTTCTCCACTTTCTCTCCACTTTCTCTCCACTTTTTCTCCATTTTTTTCTCCACTTTTTCTCCACTTTTTCTCCACCTTTTCTCCACTTTTTTCTCCACTTTTTCTCCACTTTTTCTCCATTTTTTTCTCCATTTTTTCTCCACTTTTTCTCCACTTTTTCTCCACTTTTTCTCCACTTTTTCTCCACTTTTTCTCCACTTTTTCTCCATTTTTTCTCCACTTTTTCTCCACTTTTTCTCCACTTTTTCTCCACTTTTTCTCCATTTTTTTCTCCATTTTTTTCTCCACTTTTTCTCCACTTTTTCTCCACTTTTTCTCCACTTTTTTCTCCACTTTTTCTCCACTTTTTCTCCACTTTTTTCTCCACTTTTTCTCCACTTTTTCTCCATTTTTTTCTCCACTTTTTCTCCACTTTTTCTCCACTTTTTCTCCACTTTTTCTCCACTTTTTCTCCATTTTTTTCTCCACTTTGTCTCCACTTTTTCTCCATTTTTTTCTCCACTTTTTCTCCATTTTTTCTCCACTTTTTCTCCATTTTTTTCTCCATTTTTTCTCCACTTTTTTTTTCCATTCTTTTTCTATGGTCGGTCTACCCATTAGCTCTGCCATGCATACTGTAGCTCTACACCTACTGCACATGTTACTTTATGATTGACATCTCTTTCGTACCAGAGCTATCTAAGCCTACTCTGACCCCATATTTGTCATTACTATATTGTCCTTGTACTGTATTATGACATTTGTATCATGTGTTTCATTTCTTGCTGTGTTGCAATTTTTTTGCTGCATCCCAATTGTACCTCTACATTGTTCGAGTTTATGTTATTGTTCTCTCACTCTTATGTGATACTGAGTATTGTCATTTTTCATGATTACATGCAGATAAGTCCAATCTGACGAAGGCTCAGGCCGAAACGTCAATTGTAACTTGTTTTGGACAAAAACATATATGCTTATGAAACATTTTTTTTTCTTAATACGGACCAATAAAGAGTGATTTTGCATTACTATCCGTTGTGACTTACTGACTTAGTCTGGGAGATTTAGAGTGCCGAGGTTACTCACTAATTTTATCTATTATTACCTCTGAGCACCTATATACCAGTGAGCAGAGCTTCCTCTACAGTAGTTCTCCTGATTAGGCATGCCCTTACCTCATGAGCAGGGCATTGCAGCTTTGGTAGCAACCATTACGACATGGACTCTGCTGCTGTGGACCCGAGAAGAGTGAGTGCAGATTCATTGCACCCACACTCCTCACATGAAGGGTCCGTACTCCTAGAAAATGGGGGGTACGTTCCCTGAGTGTCTCCCCCCCATATTCTAGACGGTCCAGAGTCGTCGTGGGACCCCTTTATTTTTTTTCTTACAATAAATTGGTGAAAGAGGAAATGTTTTGGGGACTGTTTTTTCAAATAAATTTCTTTTGTCGATTTTTTTTTTTTTTTGTTAGTACTGACAGTTTATGATGTTGGGTATCTAATAGACACCATGACATCACAAACTGCTGGGCTTGATCTCAGGTGACTTTACAGCTAGTATCAACCCGATTTATTACCCCGTTTGCCACTGCACCAGGGCACGGGATGAGCTGGGGTGAAGCGCCAGGATTGGCGCATCTAGTGTATGCGCCACGTCTGGGGTGCCTGCGGCCTGCTATTTTTAGGCTGTGAAGGCCCAATAACTATGGACCTTCCCACCCTGAGAATACCAGACCACAGCTGTCCGCTTTACCTTGGCTGGTGATCCAATTTGGGGGGGACCCTACTTTTATTGTGTAATTATTAATATTTATAAAATAATTATAAAAAAGAGCCTGAGGGGACCTCCACATTGGATCCCCAACCACGGTAAATCTGCCAGCTGTGGTTTTCAGGCTACAGCCGTCTGCTTTACCCTAGCTGGCTATCAAAAATGGGGGGACCCAACGTCATTTTTTTTTTTAACTATTTTTTAAATAGAAAAAATTAATGGGCTTCCCTGTATTTTGATTGCCAACCAAGGTAACGGCAGGCAGATGGGGGTGGCAACCCATAGCTGTCTGCTTTATCTGCGCTGAGAATCAAAAATACCGCGGAGCGCTACGTCATTTTTTTAAAGATTTATTTTTACAGCACTGTGATGTCCAGCAATCAAAATACAGGGAAGCCCATTTTATTTTTAGTTATTTAAATAAATAATTAAAAAAAATATATATGGGCTCCCGCTGCATTTTTTGTATTGCTAGCTAAGGGTAATCCAAGCAGCTACTGGCTGCTAACCCCCACTGCTTGGTGTTACCTTCACTGGCAATGGAAAATCCAGGGAAGCATTTTTTATTTTTTTGCCAAAAAACTACAAAAAAAGGACGTGAGCTTCGCCATATTTTTGTATGCTAGCCAGGTATAGCATGCAGGTGCTGGAAGAGTTGGATACAGCGCCAGAATATTGCGCTTCTATGAAAATGCCATTTTCTGAGGCGGCTGCAGACTGCAATTCGCAGCAGTGGGGCCCAGAAAGCTCAGGCCAACCTGTGCTGCGGATTCCAATCCCCAGCTGCCTAGTTGTACCTGGCTGGACACAAAAATGGGGCGAAGCCTACGTCATTTGTTTTCTAATTATTTCATGAAATTCATGAAATAATCAAAAAAGGGCTTCCCTTTATTTTTGGTTCCCAGCCGGGTACAAATAGGCAACTGGGGGTTGGGGGCACCCGTACCTGCCTGCTGTACCTGGCTAGCATACAAAAATATTGCGAAGCCCACATAATTTTTTCAGGGGGCAAAAAACTTCTGCATACAGTCCTGGATGGAGTATGCTGAGCCTTGTAGTTCTGCAGCTGCTGTCTGTCTGTATGGAGAAGAGCAGACAGCAGCTGCAGAACTACAAGGCTCAGCATACTCCATCCAGGACTGTATGCAGAATTTTTTTGCCCACCAAAAAAATGACGTGGGCTTCGCCATATTTTTGTATGCTAGCCAGGTACAGCAGGCAGCCACGGGCTGCCTCCAACCCCCAGTTGCCTATTTGTACCCGGCTGGGAACCAAAAATATAGGGAAGCCCGTTTTTTTAATTATTTCACTTATTTCATGAAATAATTAAAAAACAAATGACGTGGGCTTCGCCCCATTTTTGAGTCCAGCCGGGTACAACTAGGCAGCTGGGGATTGGAATCCGCCGCACAGGTTAGCCCAAGGTTTCTGGGCGCCTCTGCTGCGGATTTCAGTCCGCAGCCGTCCCAGAAAATGGCGCTCTCATAGAAGCGCCATCATCTGGCGCTGTATCCAACTCTTCCAACAGCCCTGGAGCCGGGTGGCTTGTTGGGTAATCATGAGTTAATACTGGCTTTGTTTTACTAGCCAGTATTAAGCCAGAGATTCTTAATGTCAGGCACGTTTGACCCGGCCATTAAGAATCTCCAAATAGGGGCGTGTCCAGGATGCTGAGCTGAGTGGACGTGGGGAAGAGGAGCTCCTGTTGACCCTCAGCTAAATCAGCACTTATCATAAGCACAAACCTACTCACCGGCTCTCAGGATGGGACCACAGAGAATTAAACCATCGCAGCAGGCATCGGTGGCCCCCCCGCTGCACACCACGGCGCTGGATACTTTCTTGGGCCTGGAACAGGGTCCAGGGGAGGCCCGGACGCCATCTTTCCAGGAGCATGGAGGGGAAATGGAGGCACTGGCCCGGCCTGCTAAGCAGCAAGAGAAGGAGGAGTGGGTGAGCGGGGACACAGCAGCAGATCCAACAGGGGATGCCTTGGCTCAGCAGCCCTGCACTGCATCGGATCCTCAGGCACAGCAGCAGCAGGCCCAGGAGCACATAGTGGCGGTGGGAGATAAGGTGGAGGTCGGGGGGCAGCCCTCCCCACTGCCAGGAGAAGAAGGGACTGCAGCCACAGCTGGTAATATCAGGGAACAGAGCAGCCTGCTTCCCCCCTCTGGGCCTCGGTGTGGAGATCAACCTCCCCAGCTTCCCCAGCACCAGACTAAAACTCCAGCGTCTATTACTGCAGGTGCTCACCTTAAAGGGCCAGACACCTTCTATAAGGACATGCATGATTTCATAAGTAAACTTCCTTCTAAAGAGGACTTTCAATGCCTCATACGTGAGGTTAAAGCAACTTGCAGGTCAGAAATAGCTGAAGTGAGGAGAGATTTGCAGCAATTGTCTGGCAGAATTGAATCCCTGGAGGAAGAGCATGACATCACCAGATCCCATGTATCAGAATTACACAAACTGGCAACATCGCAACAAAAAATAATGGAGGATATGCAGTCTCACATAGAGGATCTCGACAACAGAGGACGCCGTTGCAATGTCCGTGTGAGGGGGGTCCCAGAGTCAGATGGGCCCGAGGACACAAACTCCATACTACAATCCATCTTTAATGAAGTGTTGGACGCTCCCCCTTCTAACATCATCAAGCTGGACAGGGCACACAGGGCTTTACAGCCGAAGAATTTATCCACCCAACCCCGGGACATCATTTGTTGCATTCACGACTTCTCCACCAAAGAACTGATCATGGCTAAGGCTAGAATGAGGCGCACGGCACCTGTGTTCAATGGCAAGGAAATCCAGCTTTTCCCGGATCTTTCTCGCATCACACTCCAGAAAAGGCGGCACCTCAAACCCCTCCTCACGAGCCTGAAGGAGCACCAGGTTCCATACCGCTGGGGTTACCCGTTTGCACTAACAGCGCGCAGAGGGGGTAAATCGGCGACCCTTCGCACTCCAGCAGATACCACTCTGTTCTGTGAAGCACTGGACATTCCAGCGGTCTGTATCCCAGATTGGGACTTGCAAAGGTTGGAAGGGCCGCCCCCTCCCGTGTGGTCCAAGGTGAGGGGTGGAGGGCGTGGGGCTTTGGGGGGGAGAGGAGGTAGGGGCCGCGGGTCGCCCCCCTCCCCGGCTCACCGTTGAGGACACTTCTTAACCTGGTTGGTGCCTATTTCTTATACCCTCTGAGTTCCAGTGGCTGAGCATGCTTTGTGATACTGTGACTCTCTCTACAGCAAGCCTCTGACTGTCCATTGTGTCATCTGCGGCCCTCTGGGTCTGTTGAGCTGCATAAGGTGGGGGGGCTGTAGCCACAATGATGCCGTGGGTGGTAGGGGGGTTGGCGGGAGCCCGGTCCCCTTACTTGGAGTTAGTGGTTGAGGTTTTTTGTTTTGTTTTTTTTTCCCTTGTTTCCTTTTGGCACGGGCCCGTGCCCACTGGACTGACCCCCGTGGGAGGGCTACTGGGGAGTGAGGTGGGTGGCTCTCTCAGCCCAGACGGGTTGGGGAACCTCCCTCTAGGTCTCTCCCTTCCGGGTTGACCCCCCGGGAATCTATGCCTAAGGTTTATGCATTTTGGTTAATGTTCTTAATTCATGTTCATTTCTATGTTTGTCCTTGTCTTCCCCCCTCCCCGATGTTTTTTCCTTATGTGTCCTTTCAGGTACCACCCCTTCTAGAGTCCCTGGGAGCTGCGGCCCTTTGTCGTATGGACCATCTCCTCTGGCCGGTTTCACAGGGGAAGTCATGCCCCCGACGGTATAGGTGTGCCATTAGCTTTTTCTTACTTCTAAGTTTTAGATATGATCCGCATTATCTCTCTTAACGTAAAAGGTCTGAATTCACCCCGTAAGAGGAAATTGCTGCTACAGGAACTGAAAACATCAGGTGCAGACATAGCCTTTATCCAAGAAACACATTTCGTGGAATCAAACACTTTCAAATTTGCGTCCCACCGCTTTCCCATCCATTACTCGGCTTACTCGGGCTCCAAGAGGGGGGGAGTTGCTATTTTAATATCCTCCAGTTGTCCTCTACAAATTACGGGTTCTCACTGCGATCCAGAGGGTAGATATGTGATTCTGGAGGGCCAACTGGGGGGATCCCCGCACATACTGGCCAACATTTATGCACCTAATGAAGGGCAGATACGCTTTCTTAAGAAAATACTCGATCTGATAGGCGGACTGGCACCGGCCTCTACGGTGTTGGGGGGAGACTTTAACATCCCTTTTTCGGAGGTGGCCGACAGACTCTCTGTGGGTGGACACCCTCCATCGGGTGCTTTGAAAAATTTGTCCCGGGACTTTCGTAGGCTCATTAGATCAGGGGCTTTATACGACGCTTGGAGGGTGGACCACCCGGGAGAGAAGGCCTTTTCCTTCTACTCGCATCCGCATCAGACGCACACCAGAATAGACTATTTTTTCATTGACTCACAGCTGCTGGGGCGTCTTGAGAGGGTGGAAATGGGATCCATTACGTGGTCAGACCATTCCCCACTCATAATGGACTTCAAGAAAGATGGTCCTCGACCTAGGCCTCAGCATTGGCGCCTTAATGAATCTCTGATCAAAAATCCCGACACTAGGGCCTTTTTAAATAAGCAACTGGTCGAATTCTTTCAGTTGAACACGGGCACGGTCACGTCGCCGGCAACACTCTGGGAAGCTCACAAGGCAGTGATGAGGGGACTATGCATTAGAGAGGGCGCCAGGGCTAAAAAGAATGCCACAAGCCAGCGGGACTCTATAACGGCCCATCTTAAGCTACAGGAGGGGAGACTGGCGGCTGCCCCATCACTGACTATTCTTAGGAGAGTCATCAGCCTTAGGGAAAAGTTGAGAGACTTGGCAATTGGCAGAGCAGAAAAATTGCTAACCTTTTCCAAACAAAGATACTATGAAAGGAGTAATAAGGCTCATACCTTACTCGCCAGGCAGCTTAAGGAGCGCGCTACATCCTCGTGCCCTCAGGCTCTGCGCGACGAAAAGGGCACTATCCACTATCACCCCGCTTCAATAGCTGACATTTTTTTCAATTACTACAACAAGCTTTATAACCTTCCGGTTCCCCCGGGCATGGCTTCGCGCGGGGCTGGGGCACTTGGGGACTATTTTTCGGCCCTTGAGCTCCCTTCACTGCCTTGCGCAGCAGCCGCGGCTTTGAATGAAGAGATTACTACAGAGGAACTGGAGCAAGTTCTGGAAGCCCTGCCTGGCGGAAAGTCACCGGGCCCGGACGGCTTTACTTATTTTTATTACAAGGTGTTTGCGGCGGAGCTCCTCCCACACATGGCCGCCTTGTTTAACTCTTTCCTTCAGGGTGACCCTATCCCTCCATCCATGCTACACTCCCATTTAATCCTCCTGCCCAAGCCACCCAGGGACCCATTGGACTGTGCTAATTATAGACCAATAGCCCTTTTGAACTCCGATTTGAAGATGTTCACCAAGCTCTTGGCGGCCAGGCTTAATCGATGGTTGCCCCAACTCGTGTATAAAGACCAGGTGGGTTTTGTCCCTTGCCGTCAGGGGGGGGACAACACCAGGAAGGTCATAGACCTGGTGGATGTGGCAAATCGGACGAAGCAACAGGCGTTGGTGTTGAGTCTAGATGCAGAGAAGGCTTTTGACCGCCTTGCGTGGCCTTTTCTCTTCAAGACAATGGAGGTCTTTGGGATCTCGGGTGGCTTTATGCGGGCCTTGAAGTCCCTGTATAGCGCTCCTACGGCCTCTATCAAACTCCCCCTCCACATCTCTAAGCCTTTTCTCATCTCCAATGGCACCAGGCAGGGGTGCCCCCTGTCCCCCCTCCTTTTTGCACTATGCATAGAGCCCCTCGCGGCCTCGGTCAGGAGCAACCCAGACATCTCGGGGGTCCTGGTCAGGAATAAACCGTTTAAAATCTCACTTTTTGCCGACGATGTGCTCATTACACTTACTAACATCCATGTGTCCCTTCCAATTTTAATGTGCACCTTGGGTAGGTACGGGAGCCTTTCGGGGTATAAGATCAACTCTAGCAAAACGGAGGCAATGCCCTTGAATCTCGACCCGGTGGCCCTGGATTACCTGCGTTTGAATTTTAAGTTTCGTTGGAAGACAGATGCGGTCAAGTACCTGGGGGTTAACCTCACATCTACTTATGATTCCCTCTATAACCTTAACTTCCCCCCCCTTTTCCAAGAGCTGAGAACTCTTTTGAGCAAGTGGTTGCCCCTCCCTCTTTCGTGGATGGGGCGCATTGCGGCGGTTAAAATGAGCTTGCTCCCAAAATTATTATATTTCTTTGAAACCCTAACAGTTAAGGTACCAATAAAGGAGCTGAAGTCCCTTCAGGCGGCTATCCTTAGATTTATTTAGTGTAACAAACATCATAGGGTGGCCAGGGAGGTGTTGATGGCTCGGAGAAACAGGGGGGGGCTTTCTGTCCCGGACATCCTAAAATACTATTGGGCGGCCCATCTTAGGAGGATCCCCTGTTGGGTGTCCCTTTGGGCATACAACAGGTGGACTGAGATTGAAAAACTTTGGCTGGCGCCTATACATCCAAACGCGCTCCTGTGGCCCCCGGCCCCGTGTGATTCGCCCCCCCCTCTTCTTGGACCGATGCAGTTCACTAGGGACCTCTGGGCATTTTGCATTAGAAGATTTCCTTTGGCATCCCCCTGCTCCCCTCTGGTGTCCTTCATATACCAACCCTTGCTCCCAAGCAGTCTGGAGTCGGACATGGTGCACCCCTGGCTCAAGGCAGGTCTATTCAGATTTGCAGACATTATAGATGGAAGTACAATGCAGATCCATTCCTTTGAGTACCTTAGAGATAAATTCTCTCTCTCTAATCGAGAGTTTTTCCAATATCTGCAGATCAGAGACTTGGCTGGCTCCTTGTTTGGCAGGGCAGGGGCCTCGATTCCCACAGATTTTGAGAAAATTTGCAGAAGGGGCACTGATACTAAGGGGCTGATTTCGGAAATTTACATTTTGCTTTCTGATTCACGGGAGGGGCCCGAGGGGTCTTTTCCATACATGCGGAAATGGGAGTCTCTATTGGGAAGGCGGATACTTCCTCAGGAATGGGCAGCAATCTGGGGAAACGCCGCCAAGACGTCAATATGCACACTATATAAGGAAAATATCTATAAAATTTTGCTATTTTGGTACCACACTCCAGATTTCCTTCATGGCATAGACCCCTCCATACCGGCTTGTTGCTGGAGATGCGGGGGAGGCAGGGGCACCATTCTGCACATATTCTGGTCCTGTCTAGGGATAGTCCCCTTCTGGGAGCGGGTTAGAGGGTTGATCCATAAAGTACTATATATAGAGGTTGATCTTGATCCCCTGATCTATGTTCTGGGTCTTGGGAATGGGGGATTGGGAAAAACGGCCTCTAAGCTTTTGTCCCACATCCTTACGGCGGCCAGATGCTTAATTGCAAAGAATTGGAGGCAGCCAGGGACACCCTCACTCCAGAGCCTCAAGTATAGATTACTGGACGTTAGACGCATGGAACATCTCACGGCACTATTGCATGACACAGTTGACCGCTTCCAGGCCGTGTGGGCACCATGGGACTACTTTGCGGGACAGGAGGATCTGTGAGACTGAGGCCTATGGGTCCTATGGAAGGAGCATGGACTCTTGAAACCCTTCCCTCTTCCCTCCTATTTCTCCTCTCCCCTCCTAACCCTCCTCACCTGTCCTGTCATTGTTTGTCTAGGTTCGATAAGAATTGTGAATTTTATGTTTTATTTTATGTATGAAAAACGTAAATTGAAAATCTCAATAAAAATTCAAAGTTTAAAAAAAAAAAAAGAATCTCCAATAAGGGGTTAAAAAAAACACCACACAGAGAAAAAATACTTTAATAGAAATAAACACACAGACACATTAGAGACTCCATCTTTATTACCCCCTGTCAGCCCTCCACGATCCTGCTCTTCTGTCTTCTTTCTTTCTAGTGTAGTAGTAGTGACGATTGTAGTGAGGATGAGGTGCACCAGCCCATCATGGGCTGGGGAACCTCATCCTCAGTACAATCCTCACTACAATCGGGAAGGAGCGTGCAGCCTTCACTCCGTGAGTGATCAGTGCTGCTGGCTGTCAGCGGTAACAGCGGTAACGCTTACAGACGCGTTACCAAAGCAACGGTGCTCTCGGAGCCGCGGTTAGCGGTGACGTCACCGCTAACTGCGTTGCTATGGCAACGGTGATCTCCGTTAATGACCGGCTGTGTCAGCCGGTCCCTAACGGAACGGGGAGTCGACCGTGTGCTAGAGCATGTCGCCGGTACACGGCGATACACATATGTGCACCGTGTACCGGAGAGATGCACTCGCAGGTCCTACATGACGTGTCATAGTCATGTGACCAGTCTGTAGCCAATGAGATAATAGCCACGTGACTGGTCACATGGCTATTTTGACGTCACGATAGGTCCTGCATCTCTGCTGGCAGTGCAGGTCACCGGGAGGATTCAGCGATCATCGGATGGAATAGCGGCAGGAGACAGAGTGCAGAAGGGATCGCAAGGACCGGTAAGTGTTATGGCAATGTTTATTAACTGTTTGTGTACATTTATAATGCATTTTTATGTGTTTGTGATTGCCTCCCATTATAGCCTATACGTTCGAGTTTGGTTCGTCGAACGTTCGACGAACCGAACTCGAACGGGACCCCCGTTCGGCGAACCGGCCTCGAGCCGAACCGGGACCGGTTCGCTCATCTCTAAACCCCACATCATTTTTTTTAAAATGTATTTATTGTTTTGGCTAAATACAAGGCTAAGCACCCCTTAATGCCACATTAAAAGGCACCAAAGGGTGCAAAATTACAAAATGCAGGAGAGTGGGACATTATGTGTCTTTCTGCCATTATAACGACAGAAAAGACTGATATGAAGTGTACAAGCACAAGAAAATCACCAGAGCGCTCTACGCTGTGAAAAGCAGTAGAAAATGGCACTGGAGTGAACATGTGACCTCCTCATGTAGGTTGAAGCTATGGATCCTGGGTAAATTTATGTATTTTCCCTCCTTCAGTTTTTTTGCAGTACGCAAAAAAACGGAAGGCAAACGGATGACAAACGGATGACATACGGACCGTATACAGAACGGAAACGAATGCATCCATGAAAAAAACTGACCGTTTTTTGCGGACCGCAAAAACGGATCGGTCGTGTTAATGTAGCCTTATTCTGATCTGCCGTTTATAAACAGCAGGCAGAAATAAGTGAATAGCGCCCCCCAGCGTCAGAAAATCTCCAGGGTTTCAGGGTGTAGCTGAGACCCTGGAGATCATGATTCAGGTCGGTTTTTCCGGTCCCCGCTCACGTGATCACTGGTATACACCGTATACCGATGATCACGTTACAGTAAATGACAATGCCGGTAAAAAATGATTTATCTCCCATCTGGCATGAACAAACATGTCAGATGGGAGATAAATCTCCTCCCCGGTCTCCTCTGGTCCCCCGGTGTCACCAAAGTGCCCCCCCGACCTCCTCCCGGAAATCCAAGATGGTCGCGCACGGCAGTGCGCTGGCCACATTCACCCTACTCCTCTGATTTCTGTTGCATGTGCCATGACACATGCGACAGAAAACTCCTCCCCAGGTCCTGCCAGGTCACCCCCTATAACCCCACCGGTGTTCCCCAGTGTCCCACGGTACCTGTGCAGCGTTGATCCCCCACGGCCCCCCTCCTTCACAATAGACGCTGCCGCATGCACAGAGCGGCTGTCAGCTCAGCTTCCTGTGTTCAGACACAGTGAGTGGCGGTAACCATGCATCTGTAAGCTACTGCAATGCCCTGGTCATGAGGTAAGGAACATAGTTGATCAGGAGAGCTATACTACATTTCCAAATGGAGGTATTTGATTTTATAGTTGCCCTGCTGAACGACTACCAAACATGAGAGTCCGTTATACGCCACAAGAAAACATGTCTAAATATCGAGCTCCGTCGTTTAGTATTCATTCAGCTGGATAACTGAACTTAAAGGGGTATTCCATCTCCAAGATGCTATCCCCAATATATAGTAGGTGGAATAGCAATAATGTCAGCAAGTACCAATATTTGGAAATGTAGAAAAGTTCTCCTGATTAGGCATACCCTTACCTCATGAACAGGCATTGCAGCTTTGATAGCAACAGTTACGACATGGACTCTGCTGCTGTGGACCCGGGGAGAGTGGGTGCATATTCATTGCACCCACACTCGTCACATGGAGGGTTTGTACTCCTAGAAAATGGGGGATACATTCCCTGATCGTGTCACCCCATATTCTAGACGGTCCAGAGTCGTCGTGGGGCCCCCTTATTTTTTTTCCTTACAATAAATTGGTGAAAGAGGGAATGTTTTGGGGAGTGTTTTTTCAATTTCATTTTTTTTGTCTATTTGTTTTGTTAGCACTGACAGTTTGTGATGTTGAGTATCTGATAGATGCCATGACATCAGAAACTGCTGAGCTTGATGTCAGGTGACCTTACAGCTAGTATCAACCCCATTAATTACCCCGGTTGCCACTGCACCAGGGCACAGGATGAGCTGGGGTGAAGTGCCAGGATTGGCACATCTAGTGGATGCGCCACTTCTGGGGCGCCTGCGGCCTGTTAGTTTTAGGCTGCTAAGGGCCAATAACTATGGACCTTCCCACCCTGAGAATACCAGACCACAGCTGTCCGCTTTACCTTGGCTGGTGATCCAATTTGGGGGGACCCTACTTTTTTTTGCAATTATTATTATTTATAAAATAATTATAAAAAAGAGCCTGGGGTGACCTCAACATTGGATCACCAACCACGGTAAAGCTGCCAGCTGTGGTTTTGAGGCTACAGCAGTCTGCTTTACCTTAGCTGGCTATCAAAAATGGGGGGACCCCACGTCTTTTTTTTCAAACTATTTTTTTAAATAAAAAAAATGAATGGGCTTCCCTGTATTTTGATTGCCAGCCAAGGTAACGCCAGGCAGATGGGGTGGCAACCCGTAGCTGTCTGCTTTATCTGCGCTGAGAATCAAAAATACCGCGGAGCACTACGTAATTTTTTTAATGATTTATTTTTACCGTACTGTGATGTCAGGCAAGCAAACTACAGGGAAACCCATTTTTTTTTTAGTTATGTAAATAAATAATTTAAAAAAAAATATATGGGCTCCTGCTGCATTTTTTGTATTGCTAGCTAAGGGTAATCCAAGCAGCTACATGCTGCTAGCCTTTTCATTCTGGTCCAGTACTTCAAGCTTTGATAAAGACCAAGACAGCTCTGTGTATGTGTGTGTAAGGTAACGGCACATGTAGAGACATTGTATATTATACACTCATGTGCAAAATTGTCCTGGACCTCATGAGAGCCAGAAGAACCAAACTGGTGTGAGCAGGTCCAAGATTTCAGTACTCAGAGCAAAAGTTAGAAAATGAAACTTGCACTGAATAGGGGGCATGAAGGAGTGTAAGAGCCAGAGAGGCGAGCAGAAAGGTGAGTGTAAGAATCTTATTTACTTTTAACCAGTTAATGTTTCTGTACAGTTCAGCAAAATGGCAGCAAACCAGCTGTCATTTTGCTGAATTCTTTCGGAAACGGATTAAGAAAAAGAAAACAAAAAGCATATTAGCAAAAGCAGATTTTTGTAAAAGTTGAGTTGAATTTAACTCAAATAAATTCTCTCGTCTCAACATATATAGTTTTATTTTAGTTATTTTTTCTCTAAGAATAGCCAGAACTGGACTTTTTTTTGTATTATATTCTTTATTATGTTATGCATAGTACTGAAAATATGCTGAAACTTCAGTAATATTAAAGTTACATAAACCAAAATTGACATCCCTATTCAAGCTATAGGAACAGTAAAAATGACTATGGTGCAATGATAGCCATTGTTATTTGTCCCATTAAGAGATCCAGCAACTACTATATCTAGATAACTCAAAAATGGCAGAATATAATCTTATCAGACATGCTAGATAATTCAATACATTCCAGTGAACAGAACCAATAACATAACTCATTCAATTCAATCTTCTATAATATTTCTAAGACTTCCAAATTTGTTTGATCTGTTTCATATAAACTGAAAAGTCAAGTTTCTATAAATCAATGATTTGCATTCAACAGACTAAACAGAAATTATGTCTATTGTAGACGTTACTTACATCATTACTGCTAAGCAAATAGAAGCATTCTGCTTTATATGAAATACAAAGTAAATCAACATGATTCCAAACACATCAATTATTCAAAAATAAAACAAAGGTGTTTAGGTATTGTATTCTTATAAATAAGGACAAATGTAATAATATTTAATAATAATAATAATAGTAATACGTATTATTATTATTATTATTATTATTATTAAAAAGAGTAAACACTAAATTGTCACAACAGAAGTGATATATGCTTCCACTCTACCCTCACCACGTGATGAGATGACGAGCATGGCTGAATTTCAGATGTAAGTGATTTGCATTTCATCGTGGTCACATCCAGAAGTGATGTCAACCGTCAAGATTGAATTGAGTGAGTTATTTTATTGCTTCTGTTCACTGGAATGTATTTCATTATCTTGCATGTCCAATAAGATTGTATTCTGCCATTTTTGAGTTATCTAAATATAGCAAATGCAGGATTTTTTAATTAGACAAACAACAATGGCTACCATTGCACTATAGTCTAATTACATTATTACTGTTACTATAGCTGGAATAGAGATGTCAATTTTGGTTACATTTTATGAAGAATGGAAATATGGTTTGCTTAGTTCAAGAAAGAAAACATTCCAGCACCTCAATAGCATAGAATGTATTTATTAATTTAGTTGAAATTCATTAATTAGATTTGGTCTATTTAAATTTCTTACTCTTGACATTAAAGATTGAAAAAGTCCTGAAATTTGTCTTCTTGGTATGATTTTTTTTCATATGACATAAATATTGCATTTTGACTGTGATGGATGTACCAGATAATTTTTAATTCCTGTAAACTAGCTTTACCAAGCATTATATTTATACTTAAATGTTACATATAGAAACAAAATTACACATATCATCAATGGGTTCAACTCAACTTTATCCTCTTTACTGGTCATTGTACTAGAAAATTCCAGAACAGGTACCATATACAAGTTACCTAAAATACAAAAACAAGGCAATCCAGAGACCAGTTATATCTGGAAATAGTACATTAACTGAAAGTACCTTAGGCTGGGTGGAGAAAATTCTAAAACCCTTGGGGTGTTGCATAGACACTGCCTTTGTGGGAGAGTGCCTTAAATACATATGCCTCTCAGCCATGGGCTGAGAGGCGTTTCTGGGAAATGGCGCTCTGGCACTGTAAGAGGAGCGCAGATGTGAGCGCCTGTTCCCTTAGCACACTCCGGGGAGACCTGAGCTGTGTGCACAGGCCCTGGGAGGGGAAGGGAGCAGGATCACATGTGGATGGTCATGTGAGTGCGGGCAAGGATGCAGCCAGGCCGCAGTGGTGAGTGAATCGGCATTCTTGCAGGGACGCCAGCACTACATATATCCAGGAAATCACAGACATTCTGTGCAAACTCTCAGCCATGGGTCCACTTCCAGAGGATACAATTTTGGCCATGGATGTAGTCTCTTAATTTCAACATTCCCCATGACGAAGGGTTTGCTGTACACAAATATTTCTTTCAAAAACTAGCTGGCCACAGATCTAGCCCTACAACTTGTAATATTTGTGCTCCATTACAATTAAATTTTCCTTTGGATTGATTTATATGTGCAGTGTAAGGGCAGCACCATGGGAAGCAAAATGTCACCACATTATGCTAACCTGCTTACGGCTAAACTAGAGCTGGAGTTTTTATCATATGCATACTTCTCTACATTAATGATCTGCTAGTAATCTGGGCAGGCTCAAAAGCTGATCTGATTAACTTCTACAATGACTTCATCAAGTTTCACCCAACTATTTAGCTCAACTTCATCTTCTCAAAGTCTAAAATACATTTTCTGGACACTACCATATACAACAACAGACAATACCATACAAACATCAATTCACCATGAAAACCCAGGACATCCTGAATATCTTAGATAGAAAAGTTTTCATCCAAGATAAACCAAAAAATCCATCATCTGTAGTCATGCTCTGAGGTACATTCCAATCTGTTTAGACAGAGATGAAACACGGCTAGATCTGCTGTGACTGAGAAACACATTCTTATAACAAGGATACTAATAGATGAACAAATCCATAGAGTATCAAGGATCCCAAGAATCAGCTTTCTTAACCATAAGTTCGCTAGCCTTACACCACATTACAAAACATCTAAGCCATCACTCTCATCATCTCTCCACTTGTAACAAAAACCCTAATATGATTACCTTGTCTTATCTTTAGAAGACTTCATCCCAAGAAACCCCTGTGCAAATGTCCTGGTGTTACATCTTCAAATGTTGTGCTCTGGTTTTAGTGATTCATTTGTAAACCTGCTTGATGAAGGAGACTCTGAAAGGTTGCAAATGTAATTTTATTTTTTGAGGTTGACCAATAAAGCTATTAGAATAGTTTTGATTTTTTTTTTACAATAAAAGGATTTACATGGATTTTTGTAGCAAAGAAGCACAATATAATTTTTTTATTGTACACTTCTCTATTGTATGATATTCTATGACTAAGAGTGATTTATGCTCTAAATGTGCGACGCACAGTATATCACAAAAGTGAGTATACCCCTCAGTAGTTTAAACATTAATGGCTATATGTTGAGTTATTTAGAGGGCACACCTAATTTACATTGTTATACAAAACGTACATTGACTACTTTACATTGTATCAAAGTATCATATCTTCAGTGTTATCCATAAAAAAAATATCATAAAATACTTACAAAAATATGAGGCGTGTACTCACTTTTGGGATTTACTGTATATGGACCTGTGTACCATATTTTAATTGACTTTGAATAACAGAGGAAATCTATGTTATGAAAGTGCTGAAACAGCATTTTTCTGTGAATCTCATTAACAAGCTTAGATTCAGCAATTGCCCTTTCTTACATTCTACTAATACGGGAATAAAGTTGCCATTAGAAATTACAGAAAGAAAGAAGAGAAACTCCAACTTTGCTAACGGTGAGCAATCTGTTAGCATTTACATATGTTATGATGATATTCATAAAATCCATGAGTCTGGCTTCATACTCCTTTTGATAATTACCATTTGTATAACCCTATGGATTTTATCAATATTTAAAAAGTTTGCTCACAATTACATCTTTAGAGTGTGTGAGCACAGTGCACTTTTTTAATGCAGATTTGGTGCAGATAACATGCAGATTTTGGCCCAAATCTGCATGTCTATCTTTGTGCCAGCTATGCTCGCAAAGTAAATAAGAATTCTGAAATGCTGTGCGTACATTGCTTACTGTTTTTCCTTGCAGATTTGGTGCAGAAAATAATCTGCAGCAGGTCAATTGTTGTTGCATTTGTTCCTGCGTTTTTTAGCCCTACCATTGACAAAAACACATGGCACAAAAATGCACCAAAAAAACGCATGTGTTTGTTAGTGCGTTTTTCTGCCAGAAGGTACAGCTTTCATGCAGAAAGATTTCTGCACCAAATCTGCAACGTGCGCACATAGCCTAAAGGGCACTTTACGCACAGCGACATCGCTAGCGATGTCGCTGCCGATCGCACCCGCCCCCGTCGTTTGTGCGTCACGGGCAAATCGCTGCCGTGGCGCACAATATCGTTAGTCCCCGTCACATGGACTTACCTGCCTAGCGAGGTTGCTGTGGCCGGCGAACCGCCTCCTTTTTAAGGGGGCAGTTCGTGCGGCATCGCAGCGACATCACACGGCAGCCGTGCAATAGAAGCGGAGGGGCAGAGAGCAGCCAAAAGAAAGTGACGCCCACCTTGTTGCCGGAGGATGCAGGTACGGTGCTGTTCGTCGTTCCTGGGGTGTCACATGTAGCGATGTGTGCTGCCTAAGGAACGACGAACAACCTGCATCCAGCACCATCAACAATATTTGGGATTAGAACGACATGTCAACAATCAACGATAAGGTGAGTATTTCTGATCGTTAGCGGTCGTTCATACGTTTCACACGCAACAACGATGCTAACGAGGCTGGATGTGCGTCACGAATTCCGTGACCCCAACAACATCTTTTTAGCAATATCGTTGCATGTAAAGTGGCTTTTAGAGTACATGCCCACGATGAGAAATAGCAGCGCTTTGGATGCAATGTGTTTTCCCGGCTTCCAAAATGCTGGGTTGTACAGTACAATCACAGTGAGTAGGATTTATATAAAGCCAATGCACACTGTGCTTCTTTTTTCCGCAGCATAAACTGACCTGCGGTGTGGCTTTCCAAGCCACAGCATGTCAAATTATGCTCGCGGAGATGCAAGTGTTCTCGGCGGGAGTACACAGCAAATATCTGCTGCACCCTGAACCCTTATCGTGGACATAGACCACTGTGTTCTCCCAAGAACACTCGCATCTCCATAAGAGAAGACACTGCTGGGACACCACTCTAAATAACAGAGAACATCTAAATAACAGTGGTCCCGTGTTTCCAATTTTAATATAGCGTCAGTCACCCGTGTGTACTGCCACCCTATTTACCTATTTAGTGGATATATAGATGGTGGGAGTGCAGAAATTGGGATCCCAATTGATGAGACACATCACTTGAGCTATAAAGTATCCTCTTTTCCTTTAGGGAATAATGTATTGAAATGAGACTGTCCAGAAAGTCTGCATACAAGTCATGGAAAATTGCAAATGTTACAGATCTGAAAGTAGGTCTAATTTTAGCATAGGAACTGAAATATTTACATTTTAAATCTACTGACTGCTGTGTACTAACTGATTTCTTATGATTAAATGCTATGCATGCTCAAGTTTAATTGCTTTGTTCACGTTACATTGCTTTTACACAATAAAGCTTATCATTATAATATTAAAGTTGAACTCTTGCACAGCATGGCAAAATAAAGTGTCTATCCAATTATACAAAAGAATTAATTGATTCAGATATTGAGCTGAAGTGATAAAGACACAGTATACTTGACACTTGCAATACTTTCAGGAATAATAACAACAGGTTATTCATTAATTCTTGGAAAAGGGCATACTTTATCTATAAATCAATGTCTTATTTTATAAATTTTTTATTCTATAAAAAAAGGGATTAAAATATGTTCTCTAAAACTAAACATTTTGAGGATGGATAAAGCACCATCTTTTAAAAGTTGTACTTGTCATCCCATTTCATCACGTAGTCTCATCATCCCCGGTATTGTTGGCCTCACTAACATTACAAACGTGTAAGTGATTTATTTTAGTGCACATGTATCAAGACAAGGTCAAACATGGCCAGAGCTCTTTTTGGTAGTTTACGATCAAAAGAGTATATTTTTCCCAAAAGCTTATATTTTATGCCAATACTCCAGGTACCAATATTGTGAAAGCTAAAAACAAACAAACTACAAAATGAGGATGTAGTTTGTCTGTCATACCACTCTGTCTAGTAGACCAAATAGACCTTGCACATGCTTACATATGACTTGTTTCAGCACATCCCTGCTGCTCTAATGTGTGTTTCACCCTTCATCATCAGGGGACGTGCTGACCCCAGTCATATTGCATGTAACCATCAACAGTTCATTTGATATGCTATACAGACTACTAGTTTATGGGGGATTATTGTCCTATCCCGTTTTTTCACTAAGGCAATTATTGTCGTTTAAAGATTAGCAAAACTTTCAAAGTTTGGTTCGCCAAGCTTTCCGAACAAATGCTACGTTCGCCAAACCATTTACTAAACCAAGCTCCGAAACTTCTCGAACCTTTCTGAGCCCAAATGCATTCAATGGGAGGTCAAACCTAAGGCAGAAAAAACACCTTTAAGGGGTCTAAAAGCTTCCAAAAAAGCAAAAATATGTTTTACAGTGCAGCACCTCTATTTTGGCATAGACATTAGCTTCCTAGACTATTGACATAAGAAATATAGAGGTGAATGTGTAGGGATAGTGCTCCTATACCCCTGCCAGTACAGAAAAGACATAATTTGGAGACCCATCTTTGAGTCTTGACATGTACAAATCATTCAGGCAGACAGCAGGACAGTGGCATCAATTCCCTCCCGCATTTCCCCATGGTGTGTTTGCACAACAGCAAATCATGGTCCATGTAACCCACTCAATGTGGACTGGCATTTTCATTTTAAAAACCAAGAGATTCATGAGTGACAAGTGTTACCCTCTTGCTCTCAGAACCCTGACACTGCAGGCAAAAGACAATTTTGAGACCCTACTTGGAGTCTCCATATTTCCAAAAATTACGGTCAAGCAACAGGAAAAGTGGCAACAAATGGCACAGACTACAAATAGTTCAATAAAGGAAAAGGGATGCTTAAGACCAGCCCTGTAAGAAGGCCTAACCCAACTTTTCTGCTTCACCAGAGACAACAAGATCACAGACAGGCATAGGCTTCTTGCTACCAGAACCATAGCACTACAACATCGCCTAGTCTGCACAGTCTGGGACCAGGGTGGCAAAATCATTGGACATCTATGACTTGCTCATCTTTATGAAAGTTAGGCGGTCTACAATTTTAGGGAACAGCCAGATGCGCTTATCCATCAATGCACCGGCAGCAGCGCTGAAGACATGTTCTGAGAGAGTGCTGGCTGTCGAGCAGGACAAAACTTTCAAGGCATAACTGGCCTCTCAGGCCACTGTTTCATTATTGAAGTCCAAAATACAAGAGAGTCCAATCCCATTTATGACATTGATATTGAGCTTTAGGTTCTCCTGCACAATCCTTTCCAGTTGTTGACTATGTGTCACACTTCTACTCTGTTCTGCTGGTGCAGGCAATAATCTAAAAACTGTGTACCAAACCTCACAGAAATTACTTCTGCCTCTCAAACTGCTGCTGCTAATGTCTCTGTGTTGACGACGCAATGTACTTATGGTTGGAACTCTAGAATGTGTGCCTCACTGCTGTCTTGTGGAAAACTACTGTTAAAATTGTCTACAAGTGAGTTTTGATACTCCAGTATCTACACATCTCTTTCCAGGGGGAAGCATATTGTTAAAAGTATACTTATTTTCTTTGCTTGGATGATCTATGAGCTTTCACATACCTGGACAAACTTTGCCTGCTGATCCTATGTGATGGTATTGAAGACACCTTGTTTGAATCTCCATGAGTTTTTCTGAACTGACTCTGCCTTCTGATCTTTTTACTTGGAGTTTTAAAGATAACATATCTTGAATGTCAATATGATTTCCTACACAAATTTTGGGTGATGACTTAATTACCTAATTTTACTGAAGATACTTTGTTTGAATGCCAATGAGCTTTCCTGGCTTAAAATTGCCCGCTAATTTATTATTTATAAATTAGATTTCCTGGACAAGTTTTTCATGTTGATTTATCAACCTCATGATGCTGAAGACACATATCATTTTCCTTCTTGACTTTTTTCAATCATATTTATTTAATTACAGAAATTCACTATACATACAATTCACTTTATACCTTTAATTTTATATTTATGTTTCCTGCATTCATATATACTTTTTGCCAAATTTTTTTTTATTTTTCTCCATTTTTTGATTGTTTTACACCTGTCACCATATATATATATATATATATATATATATATATATATATATATATATACCTCTCCTTGGCCTCAACCTACATTTTCATTACTACTTAATGAAGGACAGTTTGAACATTAGACCACTTATGACTAAGGACTCTTTTTGCTTTTAATACTCCAGTCCGAAACGCGTCAAGATTTCCATGTTCTTTTTTGACCCTGCGTTTGGTGTGTTTATGTGTTAACTATTTCCAATAAAGAAAATTTTTTTTTTTACTATTTGTACACATGCCGGGTCCAACTTCCTCCTTCTCCTCTGGATTACTGACAAGTACTTAACCCTATTTTTATCATTAAATGCCGATTTGTGGCACACAGCTTTCCCTACACTGCATGTCCCTATTCTACACTATCACTCTCCTATCTTAACTACCTATCATTAAACCCCTAGCTAAGCTAACTATCTGCAGCAGCAGTGGCAGCACCTTTCATAATGTTTGACATTCACAAAATGATGCCAAGGCAGCTTGTCCGCATTTTATATGCAGACGGACATGTAACTTAGGCATCCAATGAAACAAGCCCTTATGTATGAACCTTGTGGATGCATGCTTCACCGTGATTGGCTGCAGGAACATCCGCAAATAAAGTTAAGAAAAAAAATGAAATGGTGCAGCGCGCGTCTGGCTTCGCCTGAGTCCACACCCCCTTCACTGATTAAAGACATCCCCCCATTCATCATACAGCACCACAATCCAATCCAAAGTATAACATGTTATTAAAAAATGTTTTGTTTTTTTAAATGCGATCAGTGATCAAACAAAACCGAACGTTACTGACTTTTCGGGAAAGGGCTCGGGTTACCAAGCCGGAAAGTACAAGCTAAGGCTTGTACCGAATTTGAAATTGGTGAACCTTTAATGTTATAGTAATAGCTACCTGAATTGCATTGTTCAATTTATGTATCCTTTCTTATTTAGCAGCACTTTGCTTTTCTATTTTTAAAGATGTGTGTGTCTTTTATGTGATTTGTAATAAAATATATTTTGGAGGCAAAATATACTCTTCATTTGGGCTTTATTTCATCCATTAGATGGTTGTTGAAGTTGATTGTTTTTGAGTTCTAGCCTCATTATTTAAGTATATGCATTGGAAAACCTATTGTGTTTAGCTTGTATCTATTTGTGTATCTGCATTAGAAAACCAATTGTGTTTAGCTTATATCCTACTATATGTTGCTCTTTTTCTTTAAAGCATATTTTTAGTCTATGTGCAATGAATTACACCCATGACATTTCCAGGAGGGATTTTCCGGTCGTTGATTCCTATATTATTTCCAATTACCCTTACCCGGTATCAATAATACACGGACACTGCTTGCGACTTGGTAAAAAATGGCCACAGCAGCCCTTTATTGCCTATTGTTTACACACTAACACAAGGGGGCGCCGTCCAACGGGCGTCCCCAACATTTAACAATAGGTAATACCATAATAATAATAATACAGTACGTAATACAATACGTAACCCTGGGTAGGCCCGGTCCAGAAACCACCTTCCAGCACCAAAACATGATCCCTGGCCGCAACACACACCGGGCCGGAGATGAGGTATGAATCACCTACGGATCAATACCCTCCACCTTGCAGGACCCGTGCCTGCAAGATCCTTGAAACCGGAGCCACTATATCCTACAAGTGACTCTCCAATCAAATAACATTATCCGTTAAACCGCCTCTGGACCAGACCTACCCCCGCCATAAGTCCGGTCCAGAAGCCATACTCCACCACCAGAACACAATCCCTGGCCGCAACACACCGACCCAGAGATACGAGGCATTAATCACCTACGGATCAATACCCCAACCTTGCAGGACCCCATGCCTGCAAGATACCTGTAACCAAAGCCACTGTATTCCGCAAGTGACTCTTCAATCACACAAACCATCAGAAAACACGATCCCTGGCCGCAACACACCGAACCAGAGATACGAGGCATTAATCACCTACGAATCAATACCCCAACCTTGCAGGACCCCATGCCTGCAAGATCCCTGTAACCAAAGCCACTATATCCTACAAGTGACCCTTCAATTACACAACCGTCAGAAACACGATCCCTGGCCGCAACACACCGACCCAGAGATGGGGGCATTAATCACCTACGGATTAAAACCCCCCCAAGAAGCATCAAGTATCAACCGTGTCACAAAACCTTACATTCCTCTTTACCTCCAACTCAATATTATCCCCGGCTGCAACCTCCAGCCCAGAGATATGAGGCATCAATCACCTACAGAACAATCCCCCATGTGCGTAACAGTAACTGTGACCTCAAAAACCTTAAAGCCCGTTAGCGACTTTAATCCAACAACATCCCCGGCTATAACCAGCCCAGAGGTAAGGGGTATTAATCACCTACGGATCAAAACCCCTATGCCTTGCAGAACCACGTGCTTGCACTGCACTTGGATCCAGAACCATGACCCCAACCAGTGACTCCTCCTGCGATTACCATTTCACCAAAATGGATCACTGACCATAACAATGGTCCCATATTTAAATGAGGTAAAAGTCACCAAAGGAGTAATACCCTTACCCAAACCAAAAACACCCGTACTTTCAATTACCTATCACCTGGGGCACTATAGCCACCTGTGACTCCCTGGCAACCATCAACTCCTTAATATATAATCCTTGGCAACAACCCTGACCCATATATAAGGCATTGATCACCAACGGAGCAATACTTCCTCCCTGCAGACAACCTTGTACCTGCAGGTCACCAGGAACTGGAGCCACTGTACCTTCCCCAGTGGCTCTCCAGCCAAACACCAGTAACAATTAGAGTGCCTCTGGATCAGACCTACCCCCGCTGCTGTGACAAAGGACATAATCCCCATTATTTATGCTGACCATACACATATACATCATACACATCATATACATATACATATACATATATTCCCACATTACCCCCATCTTATTCACCCACTTCCAAGAATCCCAAATGACAATATACATCACAATCCACAAAGAAATCTCTTTTCTTTCGGTTTTTGTTTTTTTTTTTTCGTTTTATTTTATACACGACACTTTCTCCAATCCTTTCTTTTCTCATTTTTTTTTTTTGTTGTAATGGCTCTTAAAATTGAATAATTATACATGCATATAAACACACCAATAATAACAATACACAATAGAAGGGAGGGTGGGTGGGAAGCTGTCATTCAGGAAGTGCAAGAGGAGGCAATTGACTCCCACCTCCTATTATATACACCATGAAGCTCCCTCCTTTCCTTCCACCACACTCCACCCCCTAACCAATCACCTTCTTTTCCTCATTCCTAAACGAACCAACACTGTTTAACCCCATCAACTCCCTACCCTCCGGGCTGTCATGTCGCCCCTACACCCTATGGGTTCCATGGCTTTCTTGACATTTCCAGGAGGGATTTTCCGGTTGTTGATTCCTATATTATTTCCAATTACCCTTACCCGGTATCAATAATACACGGACACTGCTTGCGACTTGGTAAAAAATGGCCACAGCAGCCCTTTATTGCCTATTGTTTACACACTAACACAAGGGGGCGCCGTCCAACGGGCGTCCCCAACATTTAACAATAGGTAATACCATAATAAGAATAATACAGTACGTAATACAATACGTAACCCTGGGTAGGCCCGGTCCAGAAACCACCTTCCACCACCAAAACATGATCCCTGGCCGCAACACACACCGGGCCGGAGATGAGGTATGAATCACCTACGGATCAATACCCCCCACCTTGCAGGACCCATGCCTGCAAGATCCTTGTAACCGGAGCCACTATATCCTACAAGTGACTCTCCAATCAAATAACATTATCCGTTAAACCGCTTCTGGACCAGACCTACCCCCGCCACAGAACAGGCCACATGACACCTTGCGTGACCTGGACCCCCACACACCCAACGCTTGCTCCCCCAACTTGCAAGCCAAACCAACCATTAAAACCTTTCCATCTATCACTTAAACTCTGAGCATCCAATATATGCACCAGCCAGCGTACCCAGTCCACCTTACTGCACCGCACTCCCCTGATCCTTGGTGGCAGGAGCCACCGGGTCCCTGTGACGGCCACTCAGGTCCACCATGCCACAAGCTCCCAAACTATACCAGAATCCACACCATGCCCCGCTGGCCTTATTATACCCAATTAAATGCAGTACAGACTGTACCATCGTCCTCCCCAGTACCGACCAAAGAACCACTGTACAGTCACCCTGTACAGTCAGTCCTCCTCCTGTCTCCAGCTGAATTAAACCACCACTGGGGTTGAGATACAACAACAGGATGACACTCACACTGCTTATGCTACTGGGTCACTTCGCACCCCAAACCTAGTTCTCCCAGGAAACCGCTAAAGTGAAACCCCGCTGTAAAACGACTGCAATCCATAGCCTTGAAATTTCCCCTACAGCTGACCTTGCAGCTTCCCCAGAGCCAAATATCACTACCGGTCTCCCCTGACCGATTTATTCCGCCATCACACCCTCTGACAACAACAGAGGCTCGAGCTCTTTACCCCAGAAAATCCCAAAATCTTCCCACATACTTAACTACCACACTAATGTACCTTCTTCATCCGAAATCAGGCCCACTTAATTTCAACGAGGCCCACACGGCCTAACGGAACCATGCTCCACCCCAAAATTAACACGGCCTCAAAAAACAAAACAACCGCAACCATCGCCCTGTACCCCTTACTGAGGCGAAGATATTGAAGCATTACCTTCGATCCCAAGGTCCCCAACAACACCTCCAACCATAATGCATAGTCCGCTTGCCTCCGCAAACCGGACCACGACAAGCTCCCTGTACTGCAATGCCCACCAGAAAATTGCAGCCACACCACTGGCCCGATTGACTCCATATGCAACTATGGGCATCAGGAGACACAACTTTACCAAATACCATATCCGGGCCTTTCGATCTCAAGGAAAAACCTTGTGACACGCAACCCCCTTTGAGCTCTCATATTACACTCCAAGATAAATTAAAACCTTGGCCACACCATAGTATCCGCTCAAAGCCGACCACCGAGGGGCGTACCACTATTTTCCCGTAACGCACAACTGCACCTTCAAACCAAATACCTTCGTGCCGTGAGACCGGAGCACCACGACTCCCTAAGCAAACTCTTACCCAGATGCCCATACCTACCACCGGGCCAAGCATTCCTTTTTTTTTTTTTTTAAATTGTATATGAGTATTAAATAGACTCCACCAGCCCACAGATGCCAGGAGTCCACCCATGCAAAACACCCAATAATACCAGATGGCCCTAAGCTATCCGACTTACACTCTATGCACCACAAGTACCCAATCCTCTAGTCCAAACCAAAACTCGCATAGTCCCCACACGTAATCACGGCTGTCCGAAGAACTCCATTATTCCGTCCGCAGCCCACCATTGCTGATTAACCGAGTTCACCCACAGCAGCCCAAAGCTGCCCAGCACCTACATTGACACCAATTCAGTCACGCTGGACTCAACATTCCTCCCAGCACAAACCTCCACAATGGGATAACATGCTGACTAGCCACAAATTAACCCCATGTTACCATTGATGCGGTTGCAAACCTACAAGCCCATTACAGCAACCAACACTTCACCTTCTCCTACATTTCCACTCTCCTTTATTCACTTATCCACAGCAACCCTCGCACCATACCGGGGCCCCGCACCTACACATCACTCACAAAAACCCCCTGAAAACTCCTCGCACACACTGTACCGCGGGACCCCTCGCCCCTTTACCTTACCCACCATAATTCATCCAATAAGAACCACCATGCATCAGAAGATTAATAATGAAACACCCCAGCAAACCTTCAATAACTGCGCCGTATCACCCGCTCACATGTGCCGCAATCATCAGCCCCCTTAACCAAGTCTCACAAGACCTAAACTGCGGTAAACGCCGAACCTCGCCATCCCCAACCTGCAACTGTAACCACCGGACCTGACGCCACCTGCACCCTCACGGCCCCGCTGCCATGAGACCACCCCGTCCGTAACTCTGCCCCTGGCCTCCAGAACATGAACCCACACCCCCCGGGGACCACGGCACCAACCGACCTATGAACTAACCACATGCTCCAAACACCCCCCAGCTGCTACCCAT
This sequence comes from Anomaloglossus baeobatrachus, assembly GCF_048569485.1. Classification (NCBI taxonomy): domain Eukaryota; kingdom Metazoa; phylum Chordata; class Amphibia; order Anura; family Aromobatidae; genus Anomaloglossus; species Anomaloglossus baeobatrachus. The sequence continues at coordinate 205,737,794 of NC_134353.1, read as the reverse complement.
ATCTCCAGACACTACTCCACTACAGCGACTGTCCCCCCACCACTACAAAAAGGTTGAAACTTAAATTGATTACCGCACCAGGCTGCCTCCAGAGGACGCCCTCAGATCAGCCGTCACCGTCCTTTTCGCCAGTCGTCCGTCGCTGATCCCGGGAAAGTCCCTCAAGCTGCAAGCACCGAATGCCCGACGGGTTCACCCCCTGACGCCAGGAGCACCGTGTCCACATGCCCTGTTTGGGCCGATTGTCACCTCCACCATGCTGGGCGCTCCCCTCCTGGGGGAAGCCGCTACTGATGAGAGCTGCACCCTTGTCCCAATGCCTGCTCCAGGATAGACAGCAGGCCTCCTGTCTCCTCCTCGCCGCCTCCTACTGCACCCAGCCCTCCGGTCCCGATAATCCAGCCACACAGGTGAGGTGACCCTGCAGGCGCCTCCTGTCTCCTCCTCGCCGCCGCCTGCTGCGCCCAGTCCTCCGGTCCCGATAATCCAGCCACACAGGTGAGGTGACCCTGTAGGCAGCCGTCCTCCGGCCCCCCCCGCGGGGGGAGGGGGGGTGTTGTCCATCCACCGCCGCTGGGCGCGCTCCCTGCCGGGAGCGGCCGCATCGCTCAAAAAGTCCAGTCTGAGGCCTCACACCGGAAGTAGGCCCCCGGGCTGGACACGCCCCCTTTTCGGCCGTCGCGGCCCTGCAGGAGATTCCTCCCGACAGCCAGAGCGGGCGCTGCAAGCTACCGCTGCCCGCCCAGCTGCGGAGGGTCCCCACGGGAGTGGGGGCTCTCACGTTGTCCTCCTCACCCCCACCTTCCCCAAAAGACCCCGGCGAGTCCTGAAACTGCCAGCACTGCAGCAAAAAGGGGGGTGGTGGAGGGGAAGGTGCCAAGGAGACACCCAGGCAGCCTGGGTGTGGGACTGCACTGCCTGGGCGCCCTGCACCGCCATGCTGACCAGATCCAAGGATTCCTCAGGACATCATGATGGAGGTTCCCCAGCTCGTCTAAGCTGCAGATCTGCGATGTCCGGATCCATCAGGCTGGATGTCATGATGGAGGTTCCCCAGCCCTACCAAGCTGTCATTCAGGAAGTGCAAGAGGAGGTAATTGACTCCCACCTCCTATTATATACACCATGAAGCTCCCTCCTTTCCTTCCACCACACTCCACCCCCTAACCAATCACCTTCTTTTCCTCATTCCTAAACGAACCAACACTGTTTAACCCCATCAACTCCCTACCCTCCGGGCTGTCATGTCGCCCCTACACCCTATGGGTTCCATGGCTTTCTGTCAGTGTAATGCTAGCCATTGAGAGAATGCACAAGGGCAATTTTCCACATTTGCCTCTAGTCTACGTTCAAAAAAATATCACTGCTAGTCTCGTCTGATTTACAGACCAGACTAATGCACATAAATAGTATGTAGCCCTTTCACACATCCATGACCCACACAAGCACAAGGAGCTGCATAGGGACATGACTTCTCAGCAAAGTTCCACCCTTGTCTGCGGTTAACTTGAATCTGAAAAAGGTAATTATTGCTGTTTTTTCAATATCCAGAGTACATAATAAAGAATAGTGTGGATTTTATGATACTTATTTGGCTTTTCAAAATAATGAAAGATCTTCACACTGAAAGTAAATAAGAAGCCAATGGCTGAGCACATAAATGTGCTAAGCTTTCACTTTTATTTGTCAATAATATTATGATTGAAAAAGAATGCTTTGTATAAAATCCAATTTTCTTATGTTTGCTTACACTGGTGTCTTGTTACACATTAATTGCCTAAAACTTTATACAGTAATACATACTTTGCTGTCAACCATATTTTTCTGAAGATCACTCAAGAAATTATAACCTTACTGCCATGTTATGGGTTAAAAAATGCTTTATAAAATTCAGTAGAGATGAGTACCATAATATTCATAATCGTTATACTCATAACAAGTAATTTGTAATACTCCCATATACTGTATATTACAAATAGCGAGTACAATGCAAGTCCATGGGAAATGAGAGAAATTTTCTGCTGGACCCAAAAAGAAGTCTGGGGGCTTGAGGAAAAGGCTGAAATGGATGGGAAAGTAATGAAACTGAATGGGGAGAGCCTGGAGAATATGCCTGCATGCATTTCTGACTCACATATGGTTTCTGGGATCCCCTGAAGCCACACAGAAGAACTTCCATTTGGACTCAGTCTATCGGTGCCCATGCAGTGTATGTCAAACTGTCCTGGTCAGCCCTGCAGTGACTCACACAGCAGTGTGCGAGCAGCTGCGGGTTGAAGAGAGCCAACATCAGTAAGTTAGCTTAGATCATTAACTGCTGTGATGATCTCTGCTGAACTGGTGAAGCCAGCGCTCGTCACTGACTTCCATGATGCTGTGTTCTCACATCAAGTCTCATGGGCGGCCCGAGACTGACTAGCGGTCACGTTACGGGCTCACGGGACAGTTCACATGAAAACGCGGCAGCCATGGAACTCAGTGATGAGCGCTAATGTCACGAGTTCAGCGGAGTTCATAACTGCAGGTAACGAACTCAACTAATCTCATGACATCAGTGCACGTTATGCCCTGCAGTAACCTGGCCTGTCCTAATGATGTTAGCTCAGGTCACTGCACTTCTCTCCAAGCCAATGAGGAGCATTCTGTTCTTCATTGACTGGGACAGTGAGTATGGTATGGATCGTCATTGTATTATTATGTTATTGAATTACGCTGTACCCGGATTTGTTTTTTTATTTTCAATAAATTGGTGAAACAGAATATTTTGTGGAGTGTTTTTTCAAATAAAATTTAGTTGTTTATTATTTTTTATTTCTGACTGGGTTAGTGATGTCGAGTATCTGACATCTGTGACATCACTAATGCCAGGGCTTGATGCCAGGTGACATTACACAGCTAGTATCAACCCCATATATTACCCTGTTTGCCAACCTACCAGGAAAACTGAATGAGCTGGGGTGAATCACCAGGATTGGTACATCTAATTCATGCGCCACTTCTGGGGTGGCTGCGGCCTGCTATTATTAGGTTGGGGAGGGTCCAAAAACGGACCTTGCTAGTGTGAGAATACCAGAATACAGCTGTCTGCTTTACATTGGCTGGTGATCCAATTTGGGGCGGACCCCGCTTTTTTGTTTTAAATTATTTAATTTAAAATAACAGCATGGGGTGTGCTCTGTTTTGGATTACCAGCCAAGGTGAAGCTGCCAGCTTTGATCTGCAGCTGTGTACTTTAGCCTAGCTGGCTACAAAAAATAGGGAGGTCCCCACGTCGATTTTTTTAATATTTTTTTTAGCTAAATACAAGGCTAAGCAACCTTTAGTTCCACATGAAAGGCACAAAAGGGTGCAAGATTACAAAATGCAGGGGAGTGGAACACTATATCTATCTATGTATCTATCTATCTATGTATCCAGCTATCCACTTTCCTAGCTTTTCACTGCATGTAACCTTCCTTACGTATTCTTTTTTGCGGTCCTGAAAAAAAACCAAAAAACGAAATGCACAAGCATGTAAAATGGACCGTATACAGAATGGAAAGGATGCGTTTGTCACACGGATGTGCATTGTTTAAAAAAATTAGCCCTATAGTCTGAGTCATGGTTGACGCAGGAAGTCTCCATCACAAGGACCTCCAATGACAAATAGTAGTTAGGTTGGAGTAGGAGTACTGTCCTGGTTTGTCCGCCACTGCACAGTGTGCATAGTGTTTACAAAAATTAGCCCTATGACCTGAGTCATTGTTGACGCTGTTACGAATCAGTGCCGCCATAGCCACAAGCAGCCTCCTGCGGTTCCTGTTGCACCCAGGCGCTGGCTGCTGTTTTTGGCCGTGCCTCGGGTCATGCAGCTGGCTGCTTCCTCCTCCACGTCTAAGTGTGGAGAGGCGGCTAGTGTGCATGCATGCGTCAATTTACCCCAGCCAGAGCCTAAGTCCAGTGTTTCGCCTAGTGAACATGCTCAGCCTGATAGTGCCATTTCTGAGGCTAAGTCCTCAGTTCAGGCTACTGAGCATGCTCCTACACTTAGTGTGAAAAGCCTCTTTGCACAGGTACTTGGACAACCTGCCGTGTCTAAGTCCTATGTTGTGCCTACTGAGCATGCTCGGGCAGATAGTCTGATTTCTGAAACTGTTGTTCAGGCTACTGAGCATGCTCAGGCATTTAGTGCATCAGAGGCTAGGTCCAGGTCCGTGGGGTGGCAGGCCCTGATAGGCCGGTACGCATCAGGTGTCCTGATGATGTGGCCCTCCGGACTGGCTCGCAGAGGCCCGCCCTTATGACTTGGTACCTCATCATTGGTCATCAGACGATGATTGGTGAGGTGTTTGGGGTGTGGCTGCCATGAGATCATCAGTGATGTGGCGGTTCCGGATAGGCCGCTGGTGATGCTTCTGATGACATGGCACTCTACTATTGGCTCCTAGAGGTGCCATTGTGGTCCACCCTAGGTTTGGGGCGGACCCTAGGTAATAAAAGGGGCTGGAGACAACATGGAGGTGCGCAGTCTTCTCATATGCTAAGACAGAGCACACCTCCATATGTTGAGCCTCATTGAGATATAAGCCTTTGGATTGGAAGCGGTAGGTAGGGATAGACGTCAGCCATGTCAAGACACCTGTAGCTGGGCATGATAGGGTCAGGCGCTGCGCTTCCCTCCTACTGTCCAGTCCTGCTAGTGCAGCCCAGTGGAGTTAACTGGGCTGCGGCTGCTGCGCCACCTGTCCTCTTCATTTCGGCTTCCCAGTCAACACTACCGGTGTGACCACCTGGCCTGACGTGTCCTGTACACATGTGGACAGTTGAGAGCCCCGGTGTCCAGAAACGCTAATCGAGGGACCGTTCGGTCTGACGTGTCCTACACACGTGGCCGACAGGGTGCTTTGCGGCGGGCTTCCAGTCAACGCTACCTAGGCACCACCCGGCCTGACATGTTCCCTGCACACGTGAATGGTGTAGCGCTACAGGTACATCGAAACGCTAACTCGGTTGTCATCCGGTCTGACGTGTCTCTACACACGTCACCGGTTCCTAGGTCTCCTGTGCAGTTAACAAAGGGTGCCTCAGGGTTAGGGGGGGTAGCCTACACCGCTGTACCTCATGGTTCTGTATTCTCCACCTAACCTTCAGGTTGTCAGCAGCTCCTTTTCCATCTGAGAGCACGGTGGACCCCGGCTGGTGATTGGGAATACACCACCTTCTCCTAATCCGCCAGTCCCCCCATAACAGATGCAGGAAAGAAACGGCTTTATAAGGAAGGGGTGGATGTTAACAGCAGTAGTCAAAATTAACATTTTGGGGGAATTTAGTTTTGCTTGCTCTCATCTGGAGGGTTTGCCAACTGTGGAGAAATTCAGTCTTTGTTGAATTTAATCAGAGTAAAGGGTACTTTACACGTTGCGATATCTGTACCGATATCGCTAGCGAGCATACCCGCCCCCGTTAGTTGTGCGTCACGGGCAAATTGCTGCCCATGTCGCACAACATCGCTAACAGCTGTCACACGGACTTAACTGCCTAGCGACATCGCTGTTGCCGGTGAACCGCCTACTTTCTAAGGGGGCGGTTTGTTCGGCGTCACAGTGACGTCACTATGCGGCCGCCCAATAGAAGCGGAGGGGTGGAGATGAGCGGAACTAACATCCCGCCCACCTCCTTTCTTCCTCAGTGCGGTCGGCAGGTACAATGCAGTTCCTCGTTCCTGTGGTGTCACACATAGTGATGTGTGCTGCCGCAGGAACGACAAACAACATCGCCACTGACCAGACAACGATAAATGGTAAGTGAACGAGCTCTCACAGACAAACAATTTTTGTCTCTTTTGCAATCGCTTAAGGTTGCACATAGGTGTCACACGCTGCGATGTCGCTAACGATGCTGGATGTGCGTCACAAACACCGTGACCCCGACGATATATCGTTAGCGATGTCGCAGCATGTAAATGGCCCTTAAGTCTGTCTGCACTTTCTGTGGAGAGGTGTGAGCACCTATCAATGATGATTGCTCCAGCAGAACAGAAAACATGCTCTGACATGGTATTAGCAGCCGGGCAGGCCAGCAACTCCAAGGCGTATAAGGAGAGGTCGGGCCAAGTGTTCAGCTTGGACACTGAATAATTAAAAGAAACTGAAGTGTCAGAAAGGACACACGTATGGTTACTTAAGTACCCCTTGATCATGTTGAGTACCTTCTCCCTCCTTGGCATTGTTACAGGCACAGATATCCCTTGCTGATGTCCTGGCTTATTGAAACTAGCCCAGTTGCGCACATTCCCCCCACCTCTGTTGGACCTGGTGTTGGTGTCTCTCCCCATTAATCCTTTGTGTTGAAAAGAGCTGGTAACTCTGCCACCAGCGTTGCTAGTGGGTGATGTTTTCATCAACTAATCTACAATGACCGTCTTGAATGATTCCATTTTGCAACCCTTAAGTGACTCCAAAAGGAGAGAAGGAAATTTCTCCTTGTATCGTCGATTCAAAAAGGTGGCCAACCAGTATAGGTTATAGTGTGTATCATGTGAGGGTCTTGCCACAGACACACATGAACTGTGCCATGTGGGCCAAGCTGCAAACCGGCAAAAGTTCTGTATACCTACCAGGAGGAACAAAACCCATCTCCTCAAGCTGACTTGGCTGCTCCTCCATCTCTTCCTCTCTAGCCTATCCATGCTGGATAGACATGAAGCTGGGGTTAAGAGTCCCCTTTCTAGCTTTGCAAGTCCCCTGGGTAGCACAGAAAAACAAGTCTTATTGCTCCTCATCCTCCTCATCATCACCCAATGTTGCCTCAGAATATTGGCTGGGCTGGGTAGTATCACCCATTGGGAAATCTGTGTCCATAGCCACATTCTGGGCACTCAAACCTTCCTCTTTGAGACTATGCAGTGATTGTTTCAACAGACACAGCAGCGGGATGGTTAAGCTGATAATAGCCTGATCACCACTCACAAGCTTGGTACAGTACTCAAAGTTAGAGTTGAGCGATGTTCAATTCGAACGGTTCTCCAATTTCAAATTCGAGTGATTTTGGTCTGTGTTCGAGTCGTTCGACGAACTCGAATGATTTGCTTCAAGTTCGGCAGTTTGAGTTACCGTTCGATAACGGCTCGATCACCAAATAGCGTAGCTAATTACTAGCTGGCTTTCACTGTAATACTGTGAGTCACTAGTAATGATATCAAAATTCAGCGGATAGTGTGGGGGGGGGACGGGGTTTAGATCAGTGCTGCTGCTGAGTGCTGAAAGAATTTTTTTTCCTAACCACGCGTACAGTGGGGCGGGTCAGGCTGTTCACCAATCCCAGACACACACACAGCAAAGTGGATTTTTGCCAGACAAGCAAGGGCATGTGTCATAGGCTGTGCATGTCACATGTCTTTGCCCTATAAGACCCGGCCATTTTCCCCATCGCCGACCATTATCTCTGCTGCAGGTGGGTGACAGTCACCGCTCCCGCTGCTGCTGCTGTGTGCTCTATAGACATACAGTGCAATCTACACATCGCTTTAGGGATTAGGGACTACTTGTAATTTCAGCCCTTTTCAGGGCTACATTACAGCCGTTCATAGCCATTGTTGCTAGGCAGGTCTGTGCCAGCGCTGTGCAGGGGTTTATATCACAGCGTTTGGCTACATCAGCTCAGGCACTTCCTTGGGGCATAGTTTCATTGTCAGGGATAGAAAGTGAGGCTTCCTCTGCTGACAAGCAAGCTACAGCACCTGTGGATTGTACAGCACCTGTGTATTTTTGCTACGCAATTTTTATTGCAAAAAGTGCAGGCAGTTTTAGGGGCATACTTTCATTGTCTGGGATACTACGTTAGGGTTACTCTGCTGACAATTTTGCTATACCACCTCTGCATTGTACACCACATCTCCATTTTTGCAACGCAATTTTAATCGCAAAAAGTGCTGCCATTTTTAAGGCCATACTGTCATTGTCTGGGATATTACGTTAGGGTTCCTCTGCTGACAATTTTGCTATACCACCTCTGCATTGAACACCACATCTCCATTTTTGCTACGCAATTTTTATTGCAAAAAGTGCAGGCAGTTTTAGGGGCCTAGTTTCATTGTCTGGGATACTACGTTAGGGTTCCTCTGCTGAGAATTTTGCTATACCACCTCTGCATTGTACAGCACCTGTCCATTTTTGCTACACAATTTTAATTGGAAAAAGTGCTGCCATTTTTAGGGCCATACTTTCATTATCTGGGATACTACGTTAGGGTTCCTCTGCTGACAATTTTGCTATACCACCTCTGCATTGTACACCACATCTCCATTTTTGCTACCCAATTTTTATTGCAAAAAGTGCAGGCAGTTTTAGGGGCCTAGTTTCACTGTCTGGGATACTAAGTTAGAGGAAAAGCTGTGGAAAAGAAGCGCAATAGGGTCTTACCCCAGTAAATGGGGGGGGGGGGGGTCAAGGAGGGTGGTCTTACTCACCTATAGGGGTTGTGAAAGTCACAACGCCTATAACAGCATGTTAAGAAATCCAAGCCACGGCAGCGGACCCAAAAATGGCAGATAACAGAGAGTAGTAGATAGGGATGTCAAACCGCGCCACTGACTCAGCCGATCCAGGAGATTATGGATTAATGTTGCTTTTATTCATTACACAGATCAAGTCAACGCGTTTCGGGAGGCACAGCTCCCTTCATCAGGACAGACTGACAAGCAAAACAAAGATTTGTTTTGCTTGTCAGTCTGTCCTGATGAAGGGAGCTGTGCCTCCCGAAACGCGTTGACTTGATCTGTGTAATGAATAAAAGCAACATTAATCCATAATCTCCTGGATCGGCTGAGTCAGTGGCGCGGTTTGACATCCCTATCTACTACTCTCTGTTATCTGGGATACTAAGTTAGGGTTCCTCTGCTGAAAATTTTGCTATACCACCTCTGCATTTACAGCACCTGTCCATTTTTGCTGCGCAATTTGAATTGCATAAACTGCAGCCAGTTTTCGGTCCATAATTTCATTGTCTGTGATAGTCAGTGTTGGTTCTTCAGTTGTCAATAAAGCAAGACCACCTCTGCAATCTACACCACCTCTCCATTTTTGCTACGACATTTTACGTGTCCAATTTGTTCACAAACAAAATGAGAGGCAAAAGGACAGATGCTGGTGGATAGGGGAACAGGCGTGTTGGAAAGGGAAAAAAAGTTTGTGTCCGTGGGGTAGGCGGTAAAGCAACAGTAACATCTGCTGAAAAAAGGCCATCTTCCAGCAAATGTAAGATGTCTACTACTTTCCGTGAACAATCTGATCTGATCCCTTTTTTACAGAATCGAACAACTCTACCAAAAGGTAGATGATGCACAAAAAAAGCACATGCTTGAATGGATCTCAAGAGCTCCATCAAGTGGCCTCTCCTCCACCTCAACTTCAACATCACAAAGACTCCAGTCCTCTGAGTTGTCACCCCAATCACACTTGCTTTCTAACAGCTCTCAAGTCTCCACCCGCCCTGCAGAATATAGGGTAACAGAGATGGTGGAGTCTGCAGAGCTGTTCAGTCACACTATAGCCTTGGAATCAGAGGTCTGCTCCAAAGCTACTGTGAGTCCAGACCAGGAAATGATCTGCAGTGATGGCCAGAAGCTTTGTAAATCAGATTCAGGCCCTGATGAAGAAGCTTCTGAGCATAATGTAGACCCTCATTCCCAAACTGTAACTCCTCTTGGTGGAGACAATGAGGAACATTCTGATGACAATGAGACTCAGATACCTAATTAGAATGACAACTTAACTATTCGGTCATGGCAGGAAGAGGTTAGCTCTGAGGACGAGGGGAGGCAAACACACAGGGTGATGATGAGGTTGTAGATCCCACTTACTGTCAATCCACAGTCAGGCACTCGATGAGGTCAGCAGAGGCGGTGGAGGAGGATGCGACTGACGACGAGGTTAGCTTGCACCTTCCTGGACAACCCGATAATTAACCAGGTAATTAACCCAATGTGTACTGTAGCTAGGAGAGCAGGGAGCCAGCGCTAAGCAGTGTGCGCGGCTCCCTGCTCTCTGCACATGTAGCAACGTTATGATCGCTACTGCTTCTGCTGTGTTTGACAGCTAAGCAGCGATCATAACAGCGACTTACAAGGTCACTGCTACGTCACAGAAAATGGTGACGTAACAGCAACGTCGTTGTCGCTGTCGCTATGTGTGAATCCAGCCTAAGGGGTACTTTGCACGCTGCGACATCGCAAGCCGATGCTGCGATGCCGAGCGCGATAGTCCCCACCCCTGTTGCAGCCATGCTATCCTTGTGATAGCTGCCATAGCGAACATTATCGCTACGGCAGCTTCACATGGACTCACCTGTCCTGGGACGTCGCTCTGGCCGGCGACCCGCCTCCTTATTAAGGGGGTGGGTCATACGGCGTCACTGCGACGTCACACGGCAGGCGGCCAATAGTAGTGGAGGGGCGGAGATGAGAGGGATGTAAACATACCGCCCACCTCCTTCCTTCCACATATCCTACGGAAGCCGTGGTGATGCCGGTAGGAGATGTTCCTCGCTCCTGTGGCTTCACACACAGCGATGTGTGCTGCCGCAGGAACGAGAAACAACATCGGACCGTCGCGTCAGCGTAATCATGGATTATGCCGACATTCTACCGATGATACGATTACGACGTTTTTGCGCTCGTTAATCATATCATCTAGGCTTTACACACTACGATGTCGCCTGCGATGCCGGAAGTGCGTAACTTTCAATTTGACCCCACCGACATCGCACCTGCGATGTCGTAGTGTGAAAAGCCCGCCTAAGGTCCAACAGACATTAGCATATCAACAGGATAAAGCCATAATAAAGGTGCCAATAAAACCCACCCAACGCATGTCGCTCACTAGTCGAGCTTCATCAGGGGAAGATAGTGAACATAGAACAACAAACACACATATATATATATATATATATATATATATATATATATATAAAAAGAAATTAGATAAGCCGGTACCGCTATTGTTGCATTCATGTGGTGTGCTCGGCGTCCGGAAGTTGTAATCGTGCAACTGCAAAAAGCTTCCCTCTGCATGTACGACCATGACTGGCCACAGTGCATGCGCTAATACACATGCTATGAAAGTCCATAGAGATCAGTACTGCGCATGCGCCCGCGATATTTACTGCGCATGCGTCAAAAGGTATACAGCAGCGCTCGCAATTTAAAGCGACCGTATAGTCTGGAAAGCAACGAGCTTCATACAGGGTTTAGGATATTTAAATGTAGAATTGGCAAAGTGTTTTTAATGAATGAGAAAACAAGTATTTACGCAAAACAAGTTCAGTGGATCATATAGAACCCACATGACAACAAGTAAAGTTGGCAATACAGAGCTCAGGAAGGTACTGAAGTGCATAAACATGAAATACCTACTAGCATAACGATATATATATATATATATATATATATATATATATGGCTGGCTACTAATATTCATAAATAAATCCCCAATGATGGGGACTAGCCCATAAGGCAAATACAAGGACATATTAGACAACCATGTATAGATAGAAGCACAAGTTTGCACTTATTACTGTAGAATTCAGTTGTATGCAAAAAAGAGTATATATCCTTGAGACAAATATCCAACCCAAAATTATAATAGTGGGATGAGATAGTCCAATATAGTTAAAGGAAGGGGTTTTCAAAACTGTAGTCATGATCGTCCATATCTATAATGTAGACAGATGAAGTGTCACAAAGCAGGGGGCATATTCCAGTCATTCAGCATCCGTATGTCTGACTTAAGCCAAAGAAATATCAAAGGCAGAAAATACATCTTGCATATATCACGGAGACCATGGATATCAGAAGAAAGGAGTTTTTTCTATGAGCTGGAGAAGAAGGTGTTAGTAAAAAACGGTCAAAAGGACAGACAATGAAAAACCATTATAATGGGATCAGCCCAGCAAACAGTGAAAAGCAGTTCCTCATTGAGGCCTGCTGGGGAAACGATGTTTAAACACCAGATCCATCGAGATTCCAATTGTAATAACCATTTTGTTATATCCCCACCTCTTATGCTATGTTTTAACCGCTCCAGGCCCACTACCCGTAAACCCCTAGGACAGTGATGGTGAACCTATGGCACGCGTGCTAGACTGGGCACGCAAAGCCCTTTTTGCTGGCATGCGCGCTGTTGCCACACTGAGCAACTTTGAACTGCTGGTGTGATCGCGCCAGCAGCTTAAAGTGATGTTTAGCAGAGGAGACATCTCTCCTCCTTCTGACATGCCTCCTCTCCTGGGCTGCAGGCCTGTTGCCTAGGAGACGAAGGAGCGTCAGTAGGCAGCGCCGGTGTCTTGTGGCCACGCAGGAACTGAAGTGACTGAGGACGCTGCAGTGAAGGAGTGGGGGCTAGAGGGTGAGTTTTTTTAATTATTTTTAAGCTGTGTGCGCGGCTGTGCCAAGGTGTGGGGGAACAGAGCCAGCACGGGGCAAACATGGAGTGCACGGGGGAAACATAGAGCGCACGGGGCAAACAGAGCACGGGACAAACAGAGCATGGGGCAAACAGAGCACGGGGCATATACAAACAGAGCACAGGGCAAACAGAGCACGGGGGAAACATGGAGCACACGGGTCAAACAGAGCACGAGGCAAACAGATCACGGGCAAACAGAGCACGGGCAAACAGAGCATGGGGCATATACAAACAGAGCACGGGGTAAACAGAGCACGGGGAAAGGAAAACAGAGCATGGGGCATACAGAGCACGGGGCATATACAAACAGAGCACGGGGCATACAGAGCACGGGGCATACAGAGCACGGGGCAAACAGAGCACGGGGCATACAGAGCACGGGGAAAACATGGCTGCAAGGATGGGGGAAACGTGCAAAGATGGGGGAAACATGGCTGCAAGGATGGGGGTAAAAATGACTGCAAGGATGCGGGAAACATGACTGCAAGGATGGGGAAACATGCAAGGATGGGGGAAAACATGCCAGGATGGGGTACATTTAGCAGGAAGGGAAACATGCCAGCAAGGGGTACATTTACCAGTATGGGGGATACATTTACCAGGATGGGGGGATACATTTACCAGAATGGGGGGAAACATGAAAGGATGGGGGGAAACATGCCAGGATGGGGGTACATGAACATGCCAGGATGGGGAACATTTAGCAGGAAGGGTGACATTTATCAGGATGGGGTACATTTACCAGGAAACATTTACCAGGATAAGGGAACATGCCTGGATGTAGTACATTTACCAGGATGGGGTCATTTAACAGCATGGGGGAACATGCCAGGATGGGGTACATTTACCAGGAATGGGGTACATTTACCAGGATGGGGAATATGCTGGGATGGTGTACATTTATCAGGATGGGCCATGATGGGGACAAATATACCAGAATGTAGGAAATATATATCAGGATGGGGACATGTTTACCAGGAAGTGGCCCAGGAAGGGGGACAGAACTATACAATGAAGGGGGAGGGGAGCAACTCGTACATCTTTATGGGATTTCAAGATCTTCAGACTTTGAAATGTAGATGTGGATTACAGGGTGACATCTGATTGCATTCCATGCTAAAATCTCTGTCTAATATGCTGCAATTTTTTCCAGAAAGATCAATATAACTGCTGTGTCTGGAAAGGGCAGGGGCTCAGCTTCAATGTGTGGTAAGCATGCATGAGCGTGATGCCCCCTGCTGAAGAGAAGAGAAGACGGCAAAGGTTAAGCTGGGTTTACACACTGCAACATCTCAAACGACATCGCTGTAACGTCACCGGTTTTGTGACGCAATAGCGATGTTGTTTGCGATGTTGCAGTGTGTGAAACTTATCAGCGACCCGGCCCCTGCTGTGAAGTTGTAATCGTTACAAATCGTTCAGGACCATTCCTAGGTCCTTTGTTTCCAGCTGTGCAGCATGAAGTTTCAGTGTGTGAAGACTTTGCAGAGACTTTGTTAGCAACTTCCCTTTCAAAAGGCTGCTTATCAACGTCCCCAACAACCAGCTAGGTCGCTCTGCAGGTCCGGATCGCTGTTGAGTTGTTGGCCAGGTTTGCCTGTTTGACAGCTCACCAGCGACTTAGCAGAGACTTAGGGAGGTCGCTGTTACGTCACAAAACCGGTGACGTTACAGCGATGTCCTTTGCGATGTTGCAGTGTGTAAACCCAGCTTTAAGGTTAAAATCAACTATTTACATAATAGGATTGGTTGACACTTCGTAAAAAAAAATGGGTTTAGGGCTACAGTTTGGGCACTCAGCCTGTAAAAGGTTCGCCATGACTGCCCTAGGACTACTCCCATGATGTGTCAGGAAATGGGACACAACAGAAGTAAGTTTTGTACCTTTTAATAAATCGCCAGACGCCAAGTTGATGGTGGAAACGTGCTTCTGAATACGCCTTCTCAATTCTTGAGTGGTTTCTCCTACATAGAGCCTATTACAAGAACATATAATCACGTACATAACGCAAGATGTTTTACAGTTTATAAATGATTTCAGTTTATACCGGGTACCAACCGTGGGGTGTGTAAATGTATAACGAGAAGGTCGCATGTAAGGGCACACATTACAATCCCCACATGGGTGGGAGCCAGCATAAAGGAAGCCATGCCCCAAATGATGGGTGGGTCATGCAAAATGGCTCCTGACCAGATGATCACTGAGACTGGGCGCTCTTTTGGCTGTTATCAAAGGTTTATCTCCAATCAGATCAGAAACTTTTGGGTCAATTTTAAGAACCTTCCAGTGGTCCGATATTATTTTGCCAAACTTGTCCCACTGATTGTGGAAATTAGTAGTCACACGGAGTTGTTGATCTTCAGGTCGTATCTTTGGAGTGAGAAGAGAATCCTGAGTGTTTGATCTTGCTCGCCAAGGGGCCCTGGAGAGAGGTTTTTTAGGGTAACCCCGTTAGGTAAATCGTGCTGTAAGATCCTCCGCCTGTGTTTGAAAATCATTATCATTTGTGCAGTTTCGTCTTGCCCTCAGATACTGACCGACAGGTATGCCCATTTTAAGATGACGTGGATGAAAACTGGAAAAATGTAGTAATCTATTAGTTGCTGTAGGTTTTCGATAAAGATTAGTATGCAGATGATGATCCACAAAGGATAAAGATAAATCCAGAAAGGTGCCACCTGTTGGTGAAATAGATGATGTTAAGAAGATGTTCAGAGAATTATCATTGAGGGAGGAAATAAATTTTCTACATTCCGCCTCAGAGCCATTCCAGAAAAACATCACGTCATCGATAAATCTAAACCAGCTGAGGACGTGGATGGAAAAGGAAGCAGATGGGTAAACTACATCCTCCCACCACCTAAGGAAAAGATTTGCTGCAGATGGTGCGCAGCGAGCACCCATTGCCATGCCAGACATTTGTCGATAGAAAGCCCCATCAAAGGTAAAGTAGTTGTGTGAAAGGATAAATTGCAAGAGATCAATGATGATAGAGTCATGGAACCTATCTGAGTTTTCTTTCTGATCCAAAAAATGCCCCACTGCTTTGATACAGTCTCGGTGTGATATATTTGAATATAGAGATTCAACATCACACATAACAATAAGAGTACCCTCCGCCAGGACAATATCCTTAGTGCTTTTGATAAAATGAGTGGTATCTCTTATGTATGATGAAAGAGAGTATACCATGGGTTGTAAGAAAAACTCAAGATAGGAGCATACCTTTTCACACAAACTACCCATACCTGATACGATGGGGTGATCGGGTGGCCGATGCAGATCCTTATGAACTTTGGGTAGTAGGTAGAATGTAGCCACAGTTGGTTTTGGAACCAAAATAAAATCCCTTTCTTTCTTGGTGATAATTTTCATGTCCAAGGCTGAATTAAGCAGGCGTTCCATTTTATTCTGGAAGATGGATGTAGGATCGGAGGGTAACCTACAATAAAAATGTGGATTCAGGAGCTTCACTAATATACATGTCAATAGGCCATAGCACAATGTTCCCCCCTTCATCAGCCTCCTTAATTATGAAGGTCTTATTATCTCTCAATTCCCTTATGGCTCTTTTCTCACCAGAACTTAAATTATAGCCATAACAGGGTTTATCTGAGAGTTGCATGATATTATTATTATTATTATAATTATTTATTATGATATCCGCTTTCACCAGTTCAAAAAATAAATTAACAGACGGAATCATGGAAATAAGGGGTGAGGCGACAGATTAGTTCCTGAGTGGGCACACTGGCCTACCTGTGGTGGGTTCAGTCTCATTAAGCAAGTCCAGAAGGTCTTGAAGCACCTGTCGATCAGTATCATTGAGGGAATCAAACATGGTCGGTTTTTGTAAATGGCACGCTGGAATTCGACTCTACACATGTTGTGGCAGCATCGCAGAGCCCTGGTGCAATACATTATGACGTATAGCCTTGGCCAACGAGATGCAGAGGTGGGGCAGATCACGCTGCTGGAGTGGTCTCAGATCAAGGACCTATGCACCCTTCTGCACAGTTTCGACATGGCGACGAGTATGTGTAGCGCTGACAATGCCATTATCAGCATGACAATTCCAGTCATTTACATGCTGGAGCACACTCTAAACAGTATTCGGAGTCAGGTGGTGGGGCAAGAGGAAGGGGAGGAAGTACACGAGGATTTATATGCGGAAGGGATACCAAGATCTACAAGGTCCAGACGTTCAGCTTCACCAAGGTGGCAGGCATGGGACGGTGGGGGAGAGGGATTAACAAGGGCGTATGGTAGCAGCCAAACTGTTGAAAAAGGTGAAGGAGCCCAGGAAGAAATGGAGGATGAACTGGCGATGGGCATGGAAGACTCAGCAGATGAGGGAGACCTTGATCAAATTTTGGTTGCTCGAGGTTGGGGGGAGATGTCAGAGGAAGGCAGAATGGTTATCACCTCGCCGACACAAACACAGCAAGGACTTGGTCCGCATGGATGTGCAAGACACATGAGCACCTTCTTGCTGCACTACCTACAATATGACCCTTGGATTGTCTGAATTAGAAGTAATGCTGACTACTGGGTTGCCACACTCTTAGATCCCCGGTGCAAGTCAAAATTTGCTGAAACAATTCCAGCCATAGATAGGGACGCATGTATGCAGGAGTTTCAGCAGAAGCTGTTATGCAATCTTAGCTCGGCTTTTCCACTAAACACCAGTGGTGCACAGAGTGAATCTTACAGTTGTAACTTGCCAACCATGGGAATGTCGAGTCATCATCAGTCAAACTGTACTAGCAACACCGTATCTGGTGGTAACACCAATTTTATGGAATCATTTCAAGATTTTTTTAGACCATCCTTTGCAAGGCCACAAGAGACAAGAAGTCTGACACATAGTCAACGGCTGGAGAGGATGATAGAGGAGTATCTCCAAGTGAATATAGATGCCATGACTTTGCAACTGGAGCCTTGCTCATTTTTGGCTTCCAATCTTGAAAAATGGCCTGAGCTCGCCACTTACGCCTTGGAGATCTTGTCTTGTTCCGCAGCCAGCGTTCTCTCAGAACGTGTCTTCAGTGCTGTTGGATGTGTGCTGACAGATAAGCTCACGCATCTGTCCAGTGACAATGTGGACAGACTTACGTTCATCAAAATGAACAAGTCATGGATCCGCAAGGACTTTTCTACTCCTGTGTCATCCTGGGGAGAGTAAAGGCTTGTGGATTTGGATTGTGCTTCATGCAAAATCAACCTGTCAAGTTTGCAACTGGGGGATGACTGATGAAACTTAAGTGGTGTCTGTGGCCCAATTTTTGGAAAAAAAGGAGACTCTGGTTGGAGTCCCCTTGTTGTGTTTTACATGATTTTAGAAGGGCATGACATGCCTATATCTGTGCCTCCTCCTCCTTTTACTCGTCCAGCTCTTTTGTTTTCGCATGAGTATATGTACTTGTTACTTGTTACTTTGTTTGTGGTGTCTTGTGAGTTGTTTGTCACCTTTTGGACACCTTAGAAGGTGTTTTCCATGTTTTTGTATGTGTTTGTGTTTGCCTCCCATTTTTTTCAATGGGGTTTGAAGGTGTTCGTCGAATTTTGGCCGAACAGAGCCGCCGTTCGATGAACCAAACTCGAACACTAGGGGGGTTGCTCATTTCTACTCAAAGTTCTTAAGAACCTCACAAATGTCAGCGATCCACACTCACTTGACAGTTATGTGTGGTGGCTGCCTCTTAATCTGACAGGCATGTTGAAGCTGGTATTCAACTACTGCCCTTTGCTGTTCAGTAATTCTTGCCAACACATAGACTGTAGAGTTCCACCACGTGGACAGGTCGCACATGAGTCGGTGACTGGGCAAATTAAAGCACTTTTGCAGTGCTGTAAGACCAGGAAAAGTGGTAGAGGAATGGCGGAAACGGCGCACCTTCTCAAGCAGGTACAGCAAGTCAGGGTAAGTTTTCATAAATTTCTGAATAACTAGGTTCAGCACGTGAGCCATGCATGGCATGTGTAACAGCTTGCCAACCTTTGAAGCCACCACCAGGTTATGCGCATTGTCGCAAACGACCATGCCAGGTTGGAGGTGCAGCGGGGAGAGCCATGGATCGATCTTCTCCTTTATACCTTGCCACAGCTCTGCTGCAGTGTATGGTTTGTGACCTAAACAGATCAGCTTCAGCAGAGCATGTTGCCACTTTGCCAATGCGCTGCTGCACAGCTCCCAGCTTGGCAGTGATGGGGAGAGTAATTTAGCAGAGGATGATGAGCAGGAGGAGGAGGGGAGACAGGAAGTGGCATATCATGAGGTGGTAACGCTGGTAGAAGTTGGGCCCGCTATTCTTGGCGTGGGTAAGATGTGTGATGTTACAGTTTACAAGTTTGTCCCAGCCTCCACAAGGTTCACCCAGTGTGCCGTGACAGATATGTATTATCACTGTTCACAACAACTTGTCCACGTGTCTGTTGTTAGGTGGACCTTCCCGGTTACGGCGTTGGATAGAGCATGGTATAGATTGTTTAACATTGGGATGGCACAATGGGCAAAATAGTGGTGGCTGGGTACACTGTATCGTAGGGCAGCCACAGTCAAGAGATCACTTAAACATTGTGTTCCCACAAGCCTAAATGGCAACATCTCCACAGCTAGCAATTTTGTAATGTGCGAGTTTAGGTTTTGTTCCTGCAAGTAACAGTTATGGAAAATACAATATTTAGAGGAAAAAAAGAACCCTGCTCGTGAAAGCTTACAATCTACAATGAGATGGGGGGGGGGGCAAGGTACAAGTGCTTATTTACAATGACAATCCAGCCATCTCAAGGAAATTGGGGATAGATAATGGTTTCCTGGACCAGTTGCCCAGAACCTTGAGATGCATTTGGGTGCCATGGAGTTTGATGTGGAGTTATGTTGTGAGAATTTGTAGAGGGACTATGGGAATTTAGTTTGGCTAGGGAGTGGGATAGGCCACCCTAAAAAGATGCATTTTTAGGGTGCGTCTGAAGCTGAGTAAGTTGTGATTTGTCCTAACTTCTTCGGTTAGAGCATTCCAGAGGGTTGGTGCAGCTCGGAAGAAGTCTTGGATCTGGGAGTGGGAGGTTCGAATTAGTGTGGATGTTAGTTGAAAGTAATTTGCAGAGCATATAGAACGGGTGGGGTGATAGACAGAGAGGAGGATGGAGATGTAGGGGGGTGCCACACTGTGGAGAGCTTTGTGGGTGAGAACAAGCAATTTGAATTGGATCCTATGATATATGGGCAACCAGTGCAATGACTGGCATAGAGCAGAGGCATCCAAGTAGTGGTTAGCCAGATAGGTGACCCTGGCTGCTGCATTAAGGATGGACTGTAGAGGTGAGAGTCTATTTAGGGGGAGACCAATTAATATACCTACCTACCAGCATTACCTACCAATAGTCAGATCACCAAAAAGAGTCCGGGATAACACGTGTTTCGCGTAGTGTGCTTCGTCGGGGGACGTCGGTCCCCACGTGTTATCCCGGCCTCTTTTTTGTGATCTGACTATTGGTAGGTAATTGCCTTTTGTTACGCTATACATAGAGACTTTTTTGCCTCGTTGGCAATTTTGCACTTGCTTATAGGCAATTAGTTACATTTTGGGCTTTTGTCCCCGGAATCTTCCTTCAGATCTCCTTGGAGATTTGTTCTCTTCTATCCTCATCCGGGACACGGGGGGTTTCTTCCCCTTCAGCACTTCCTATTCCTTGGTCTTCTATTTCTACTTATATGTTTATGTTATACCCTACAGCATCTATTGAATAAAATGCTTCATACATTTCAACTATGGCTTGTCTGGGTGTTTTTGCTACTTGGCAAATCTAAAGACTTCACACTCTCTGGTAGTGTTGAGCGGACCCGTATCCGCAAAATCCGGATCCGCACGGTTTGAGCGCCCAAGCCGAGTCCGACCAGTACCCGGGATTCGAGGTGCACGATCCGGATCTTTTTTTTTTTCTCTCTCTCTCTCTCTCTCTCAATTTACATGGCCGCGGATTCCGGATCGATTCCGGACTTCGGCGGCAACCCGATTTGGATCCGCCGGACCCGGATTATAACCGATCCGCTCAACTCTACTCTCTGGTTTTCATGAAATCTAAGTTGTTGTCTGCATTACTGTATATGCTAATTTCTGTGGTCCTTCTATGTCTTATATTGAGGATATTCACCTGATAGTAACAAGTACCATTTTATCCATCGCATCTATTTTAATTATCGCCTATATATGATAGTTGAGACAAGTAAGCATCAATTGCTCCTGCCATTGATAGTACTCTATATTAATAATAATACCATAATTGATCATTATTTTCCATTCACTAGGACAATAATGCACCTTAAAGCATCAGGGGCTAAACGTTAATCCTTTGTACTTCACAGTTTTTCCTGATCACAATATGACAGGTAAATATGCTTTATATATAATTGAATGCTTAGCGCAGTAGTGCATTGAAACTATTACATGTTTTATATAGGTTTTATCAACAGTGTTATAGTCACACAACCAATAACCATGCCGGTAGTAAAACACTACTTGTAAGATATCATTCTTGCTTAAGATACACCTTCCATTGTAGTGTGCTGACAAGTGTTCTGACTTGGTTATTGTTTTGCAGCAGAATGTCTCTTATGCAGTATGTATTCCAAACCTGGCACATGTTGCACTATTATCTATACTGTAGGATATAATACTCTCACTGTGCACTGAGACAGATGTCGCGGGCGGGGGGTGCGTTGCTCAACTGTGCTCGCGGCTCGGGTCTGGCTGCTGCTGCTGCTCGGTGGCTCGAGCGGTGGGCCGGATCCGGGGACTGGAGCGGCACTCCTCGCCTGTGAGTGAAAGGGGAATAGTTTTTGGGGTTTGGGAAGTCAGTCCGTGACGCCACCCACGGTTGTGGTGAGGTTGGGACACCACCACTGCTCTGGACGGGGATCCCGGGAGCGATGACAGGGAGCAGCCGAGATGTTTCTCTCCCCTCCGTGGGTAGGGGTTTTTTGGTGGTCCCGGGGCCCGGTGATGGTGACTGTAAGGTGGATGGCGGGGTTTGGCGAGGTGCAGGCTCGCGGGGGGCGGCAGCGCAGTGCCAGGCGGCACGGTGGTACTCACTCAGCCAATAACGTAAACTGAGTCTCTGGTAAAACAAACGGCTGGATGGACGGGTCCTGCAGCCGGCTGCGATGGTCACTCCCGGTAGGTTGGCGGTGACTGTCTCTCCCTGCACCTGTGATGTGTTGTCGGCTCCGATGGCTTCCCACCGGTAACCCGCTCCCCAGCAGTGTATTTGCCAGAGGAGCCCCTTTTTGCCTGCAGGCTCTGGCCCTGGGAACTCTATCTGTGGCGGTAGCTGTATTTCCCTTCACGGTTGAGCGGTTGCCTTCAGTCGGGTCTTTACTGCTGAGGAACCCCGGAGGTTTCCATCGCTGATGGATTTGACCAGTTTAACGGTGACTCCAAGCCTGGTCGGGGTCCGTAGGCCCTGCCGAATGGTGCTGGCTTCTCTTCGCTCCCCGGTTCAGTACCGGCGGGCCACCGCCCGACCCCGGTCCTCACGGTTGTGCATCAATCGGCCTCTCCTGCAGACGGTCACCACCGTCTGCCAACCTTGCTCTTCAGTGCCCGGGCCACGTACCCGGACACGGCCAGTCTGCTCTCGCTCCTCCAATACCACTTCTTGCTCCTCCACTTCCACTCTCCCTAACTCAACTCCCTTCCTTTCCCGCCTCCAGGACTGTGAACTCCTCAGTGGGTGGGGCCAACCGCCTGGCTCCACCCCCCCTGGTATGGACATCAGCCCCTGGAGGGAGGCAACAAGGATTTGTGTGTGTGACTAATGTGCCTAACCAGGGTGTGGGGTGTGTTGTTGCAGTACCTGCGACGACCTGGCTTGTCAAGGGAGCTACACAGACACCGTGATCTAGGGAAACTGTGCAGATGCCAATTTAGGCTGAGTTCACATGTCCAATAATATCTACTATAACAGATCCTGCAGATTTCCATCAGCAAAACAGTTGTGCAAACAACTTTTTTTGTCCTTTGTTAATGAACTGATTTCTGCAGGATCCATATTTTTTTAACATTGGAATCTATGGAAAATGGATCCGTTAGCGAATTACTAACTAGACATCCATTTTTCTTGCACTTGTAACTGAACCATTTTTTTCTTACAGGATTTGTTTCAAATGGAAGATAAATTGCAGTCAGTTAAAAGATCCGTTCTCTAAAGACTACAGTATTAAAAAAACGAATCCTGGAGAAATCAGTTATTTAACAACAGACAAAAATGTTGTTTGAACCACTTTTTTGACAACGGATCTCTGCAGGATCTGTTCTAACGGGTAATTACTGGACATGTGAACTCGGCCTACTCAAGTGGGGTTTACTGCAAAATGCATTGGCTGGATTGGCATCACTCTTGGAGCACTTGCAACCTCATTTGTGTGCTGCAATTTTCATGAACTGAAAAGTGGTCAGAAAGGTATGTTTCATCTCATGGTTTACGACCCTAACAGGTGCTGTAACTGCTTTTGTGACCCTAAATCAGATGCCAGACTCCTTTTAATAGCCTATGGCAAGACAGCAGTACAATGAATTAACATAAATTCTGGCTGCGCTTGTCAATGGGCACATAAGTAACAACTCAAACTACCTTCTACTGTGTTGTAAAAAAAATTAATTTACAAACTAATTTACCAGAAAATAGAGAACCGTATTAGCCCAGTATAAAGAAGACTGAACCTTGGGAGATTTGCTCATATCTACAAGTTACTCTGTCGAATAAGATGCATAATGTGAGTGTCTCGCATTGAAAATGTCTTTATTTATGCAGCTATAGATAAAGAAGGTTGCTCAAGATGAAGACACTTTTATCCTTTCAGCTTCGTGTCTCAGAAATTGATTTTTCAAGGTTCAGTGCTAACCCTTGAAGAATTAAATGGAAGGCGTGAAGCTGGATCCCTGAAGCACATAGTAATTGCAATGATGATGACTGGTTGATAGCACCAAGTTTAAAGGCCAGTCTGAATTTTTATGGGGAAACTTTTTTTATATATTAAGTAATGACCTCTACAGAATAAGACTAAAAGAATAATTTATAAACTAAGTTTAAGGATGAAGAGACCACACTTCTTGTGAAAGTACTCCTAGTACATTTTTACACACCTATATAGGAGTACATTTAATATCAATCTTCTGGACAGGCAATTTTTGTCTTTTTTTTCTGTCTACTTCCACAGCCACTTTCTTAAGCAAAAAGAGGTCATGTTCCCATACACTTTGTTTTTTATGCTGTATTTTTTTTTTTTTAGCAAATCTGCTGAATTTAGCTGTTCAACTAAAATTGTTAAGATTTCATGAAAACTGAAGCATATTGCATATTTAAAGCTGTGTGCTTTCTTGGTGTTTTTTTCCTCTAAAGTCTTTTGTTAGATGCCTGAAATAAAGCGTGTAAAAATGCATCTGCATTTTTAAGTGCAGAATCCTAGAACAGTGTGAAACCATCAGAAAAATACATGGAAAATGGATAAAAATATAAAAAAAAAAAAAATGCAGCAAAAATGCAATAATCAGAGTAGAATGGTATTGCATATTTTGGCCTAGACTCTTGCAGAAAAAAAAATATAGAAAAGAAAATGTATCAGAAAAAAAAATGCATTTTCCACTTAAGGGTGCTTTACACTCTGCGACATCGCTAGCAATCGAGCGCGATAGCACCTACCCCCGTCGTTCATGCGACATTTGGTGCTTGCTGTCGTAGCGAACATTATCGCTACGGCAGCGTCATACACACATACCTTGTCAGCGACGTCGCTGTGACCGCCGAACAATCCCTCCTTCAAGGGGGAGGAGCGTTCGGCATCATAGCGACGTCACTATGGCGTCACTAAGTGGCCGGCCAATAGAAGCGGAGGGGCGGAGATGAGCGGGATGTAACATCTCGCCCACCTCCTTCCTTCCGCATTGCCGGTGGACGCAGGTAAGGAGATGTTCGTCGTTCCTGCGGTGTAACACATAGCAATGTGTACTGCCGCAGGAATGATGAACAACATCGTACCGGTGGCAGCAGCAATATTAAGGAAAAGGGCGACGTGTCAACGATCACCGTTTTTGAACGATTTTGCGATCGTTGATCGTCGCTCCTTGGTGTCACACACTGCGATGTCGTTACCGGCGCCGGATGTGCGTCACTAACGACGTGACCCCGACGATATATCGGTAGCGATGTCGCAGCATGTAAAGCACCCTTAAGAATCATGACCTAAGTATCTGTATTTTCTGGTGCTAATGCTGTTCACAACTTCTAGTGATGTAGTAGTTACTGCAAGTTGTGAAGACACTTTGTGAAACTACTTTTTTGAAAAAGTGGCAACATAACTGGCATAGCAATCAGACTAAGGCCTCCATCACATATACGTGTAAAAAACGCACCTCTTGCATAGTCCAATTTGGACAATCGTATGCCCATTCATGTAGGTCATCCATGTATCTTCCGTGTGACTAGTACCGGAAAAAAACGCCTGATACTGAAATTATTTTTTTATGTGTAAAGATGTGCAAAGCTAGACAAAATGACAGCTAGCTAAATAATAGATAGACAATGTCAAAAACTTATATAATATCCCACACCCCTACATATTCTAAGCTTGCATCCTTTAGTGCCTTTCAAGGGTACTATTGGGTGTTTAACCTTGTATTTAGCCACCAAATACATAATTAAATAAAAAAAACGACGTGGGGTCCACCTTATTTTTGGCAGCCAGCTAAAGTAAAGCAGACAGCTGCAGCCTGCAGCCTACAGGAGGCAGCTTTACCTTGGTTGATATAAACCAGGTTGGGGACTGGCATTTCTGCCTAAAAATAGCAGACAACAGCCGCACCAGAAGTGGCGCATTCATTGAATGCGCCAATCCTGGCACTTCAACTCAGCTCTTCCCTTTGCTCTGGTGCAGTGGCAAACGGGATAATATATGGGGTTGATGCCAGCTGTAAGTTAACAGCTGGCATCAAGCCGTGGTATTAGTAATGGGTGGGTGTCTATCAGACATGCCCATTATAAACCCAGTAGATCTAAATAGAAAAAAGCACGAAAAAAATTATTTATAAAAACACCCCCAACCACTAGCCCTCATCAACCAATTTATTATAAAAATGAAAAAGCCGTGATGTTTCACCATAATCCATATGGAGGTCCCACAACATTCCATAAAAGCGTGCCTCAAAGAGAAATAGAGAGAATTAGTAAATAAATAAAGTGTCATGGTCATCTCTCTGTTTTTAGAGACTAGTGACAGCTTTTGGATTGGTGCCTCCCATTTCCATCTGGGACTCTATATTTAAATGTGGCTTTGTTTCCATTGGTACTAAAATAGCTAATGTCAGTCTTGCTGCTAGCAGTTTTCCTGCAGTGCTTGTCAGCTTTAGCTGCTATGTAGCCACGGCCCCTTATATTTAAGTAGCTAGGTTTTCCAGCAATCTTTGCTGATTATACAAACCCATTTGTATGCTAGCCGTCTTGGTGGAAGAAGCTGCTGTGGATTCATCCTGAGACACATCTTCTCCATTTTGGTTGTTTTTCCCCTGTTTGTCTCACCTATGCTCCTGTTGTATTAGTGCAGCAGTGGGTCAAGTGTACCTTACCTCCCACTCCTTAGCCAAAACTATAGTAGGGATTTTTCAGGGCTTCAGCTATTCCTGCTCGATGACAGGGGAGGAACCTGTATAGGGTCTGGCTAGGAGTGCAAGACACAGCTCCAGATAACAGCAGAAAGTGTCCCATCTATCCTCTCACTAGTACCAAAGCCCAGCGTTGTTATCCCCCTTGTCTGTGGTGTTGGTCAGGTGCGTTTTTGTTGTGCGTCAGACATCTATTGGTCTGAACATATCCGCCACATGTAAAAGCATGACATAAAGATAAGAGACACCCTCATTTTTGATTTTATTCCCCATCAACATCCCCAGCAGGTCCACCGCAACCTATATGGAGGTCCCATGACATTCCCAGACTCCCTGTTCCAGCCTATAAAGAATGTTCATAGAACAAACCCTATAGGTTGCGATAGCAGCCACTGCTGGCTCGCACATTATGCAGTGTGAGAACTGATGCTGGCAGTAAACTGCGGTCACCTCATGAGGTCACTGCAGGTCGCAGCAAGTTGGTCAAACAGTAGCAAGAGAACCACCAGCAGCTTTGATGAGCAGTGAAGTCATGAGTTCTCATTCAAAGTATCATGAGCGATGGCAGCACTGAACTGTGGTGAACTCATGACATCACAGCTGCCGACATTTCTCACGCTATTGGGCGACCCACTTACTGTGACATCACAAGGTGACCGCAGTTCAGTGCAAGTGGCTATCACAATACTTGTTGTGAGAACTGTTGCTTTGCGGCCTGCTATTTTTAGGCTGAGAAGGATTAATATCTATGGACCTTCCCAGCCTTATAATACCAGCCTCTGACTGTCTGCTGTACCTTGGCTGGATATTAATATTGGATCACACTAGTCCTTTTTTATATTATTTTTTAAATAAACTAAAGAAAAGCAGCATGGGATCTTTGCTATTTTTCAGAACCAGCCAAGGTACAGCTGACAGCTGAGGGTTGCAGCCTGCAGCTGCTGCTTTACCTCTGCTGGTTATGAACATTAGGGGGGACCCACATAACTTTATTTTATTAAATTAGTTATTAAATCTGCTAAATCTAATTATCTATATCATTTATCGATCTTTGAACATTTTAGACATAATAAACCATTCATTACAGGATCTTCAATTTTTTTCCTGATGCTACCCATGTGATGTTCATATTTGACCCATGCTGCCAGAAAAAAATGGGACTTGTCTCTATGTGTACGTGTATGAAAGTGTCTGCTGTAAGTGTGAAAATGGACATCACATGTACTAGAGACTTGGATGTGTGAATGAGGCCTAAGGCTAAGTTTTAACATTGGAGTCTATGGAAAATGGATCTATTAACTGATTGCTATTTATTTTCCCTTTCAAACTGATCCAGTTATCAAAAAATATTTTTAACTTTGCTTTTTACTAGCCACACTTGACTCAATTGAATTTGTGCTTTAAACTCAAGATATTGTCACATTTGCTTTAGATGTGAGCATATTGGTGTCTCTGGTGCTATCTCTATTTAGGATCAACTGTTGTCTGCAGAAAAATCTATGGAAAAAAGAGAAGAGTTTCTGTTAACCCCTTAGTGATCAAGTCAATTTTGAACC
The DNA here is from genome assembly GCF_048569485.1 of Anomaloglossus baeobatrachus. NCBI lineage: Eukaryota > Metazoa > Chordata > Amphibia > Anura > Aromobatidae > Anomaloglossus > Anomaloglossus baeobatrachus. Next base: position 205,710,139 of record NC_134353.1, on the reverse strand, counting down.
TAATGACCAAGCCAAATTTTTGATTCCTGACCAGTGTTACTTTATGTGGTAATAACTCTGGAATTCTTCAATGAACCCCAGTGATTCTGAAACTGTCTTTTCATGACTCAATGTACATTATGCTAGTTGTTAATGTAGGTTGATAATTTTTGCATTTATTTGTAAGGATAATGGAATTTTGGTGAAAATCAGGAGACTTTAGCAATTTTCAAACTTTCAATTTATATATCCTTAAACCAGTTAAGCTGCACAAAGTAATGAACATTTCCCATATGTCTACTTCACAGCTGCATCATCTTTGAAACAATTTTATTTTGTTTGGGTATTAGAAGTGTTAAAAGTTTAGCAGCAATTTGTATTTTTTTCAAGATATTTACAAAACTTGTTTTTTTAGAGGGTTATTCAAATTTAAATGGACTTTGAGGGGCCTATACCGTATATTGGAAACTGTCCGAAATAGTTACCATTTTAAAAAACTGCACCCCTCAAATACTTCAGTACTGCTGTCCTGAATATTTTTTTTTAACCCCCTCAGGTGTCACACAGAAAATAATGCAAAATGGAGTAAAAAAAATAAATATATGTTTCCTCTAAAATGCTGCTTAAACCTCAATTTTTTCACTTTTACAAGACATAGAATGAAAAAAATGGAATCTATAATTTCTTAAACAAAAGACCAAAATGATATAGTGTCAGGAGTATCAACTATTAAACCAAACAAAAAAATTCCTAATGAAATTGTATACATTATTTCTATATCAATTAAAAAGTTAATATTCCTACAACATGAAACACACGATGTGCATAAAGTGTTAGATACACCAGATGGAAAGTGTAAGGGTAATTGTATCTAGGGGCTGTTCAGATCAATGGTAAATAAACCTAATAGATTCAGATGCTGGACCTTAGGGGATATGACTCACCCTTAATTGGTCCCTGCCTAGCAATGGGGCTTTAAGCACATTAACTTTCTTGGTGCCCCCATTCCACGGCTGCTGCCCCTATTGTATCCCTTATTAACTTGAAGATAACCATTACCAAATTACCAGAAAAAAGTGCTAAATTCAAAACCACATATACACATACAACAGACACAGATTAAAAGAGTGGTTGCTAATCAAAGGAGTCAACTGCAACAAATATTTACACTAGGTGACACCTTAGGGCTTCCCATGACTGGTATCACTAGTAATTCACTGGATCCATTGAAATTGAACAATATGAGATCGAGACACCCTAGATTGTCACTCATTAAATTCACTAGCAAAGAGAGATGAAAAATAACATACAGCTCACTGGTTGAATGTCTACAATCCAGGGATTACAGTTCACATAAAGAAGATAGAGCACCATACTCCATTATTCCAAGGATAACATGTCCCCAGAGGCATCCCTAGAAAGAGGCATGAATCATATCAGGTGACTATAAATAGGTGGGTGGCAAAAAGAAGTACACCCAATGGATACTTTAAAATTTGTTGCTAGCGCCTCCAGGCCTACTGTCGAGACATGCATGTCAGCAAAGAATGACAATTCATATGTCAGCAATGCTCATTTGTGTCTTTGACCTCGCCCTTCTCCCAATGTGTTTCCCCTAATTTGTGCCTGGGGTTCATCAGGGGATCAAAGCTGACAACATGGGAGAAAGTCACATCCCCGTCGTCTTTTCCAAACTGTCACAGGGGGGAAGGAATATGTAAATAAAAATCCCTCCATTAGTTATAGTATATATGTGTTAAAAAGTATTAAGAATGTCTTACTAGTTCAAGAAATATATACCCAGTACCAATATACTGTGGGGTATAGCATGTGGATCACAGAAGCTCATAACCAGGTGTCTGTTGCTGGCCAGAACCTTCCGGACTTAAAAAGCCTGCCATGATGAGGTCAGCATCATGCTAGAAACACCCTCAATCACGTGATCACGATAGATCAGGTGATGTTGATAGGGCGGGTATGGATGGAACAAAGTATGTACTTCAGCACAAAATCCCTAGACGCCCTCATCACGTGATCCCTAAAGATCAGGTGATGCTAGTGGGGTGGAAGTAGGTGGGGCTAATATGCATGACAGCATCAAACAAAGATACATCACCCTCACAGGATCACAATAGATCAGGTGACGCTGTAGGGTGGGGGTGGGCAGAGCCATATCAATGGGGCAGGAGTAGGTGAAGCCAGAGATGTACACCAGCGCCGGTCAAAAAACGCCCACATCATATGATCACCACCCTCACATGATCACAATAGGTCAGGTGATGCTGTAGTGCGGGGGTGGGCAGAGCCATACCAATGGGGCAGGAATAGGTGAAACCAGAGATGTAACACCAGCGCCGGTCAAATACACGCCTACATCACATGATAACATGGACCAGGTGACGCTGGTGGGACAAAGACGGGGATGGAGAAAAGTATGCAATTCAGCACAAAGCCCCAAGACACTCTCATCACGTGATCCCTAAAGATCAGGTGATGTTAGTGGGGCGAAAGTGGGTGGGGCCAATGTGCATGCCAGCGTCAAGCAAAAACACAACACCCTCACCTGATCAAGGTGGGTGGAACCATACCAAATGGGGTGGAAATAGGCAAAGCTAGAGGTGTAACCAGTGCCGGACAGATACACGCCCATATCACAAAATCACCATATACAAAATAACGCTAGTGGGGCAGGAATGGGAGGAATTACCAACAAAATGAGTGTCCATCCAAAATTAAAATCACCGAGGCCAAAAATGACGTAACAACATGCCAACGGGGTAGTAAAGCTCCACAAATACAGTCTCTCCCTGCCAATCAATGAAGCAAACAGGCATGGTGGGCCAATACCTATGTGTCACCATCCACCAATCTAAAGTGATGTGAGTGGGAAAATCAAAAATCACCGAGAGAGGTGGGGACATTTAGGGAGATCACCCAATATCCACAAGCTTAACATGAATTATGAATAACCTTAAGACCATCATCACATATATACCCAGCGGTCTCCCATACAGGGTCAGCCACCGAGATTGCTGCTTAACTTTTCCATCGATCCCAGCATTTTTACAGGTAAGACATCACAATTACTTTATCCATAGACCAATAAAATAACAATGATAATGCCTGTGACCCAGAACATAATATCATAGTTTCAGATAGATATCTAAAAACCATCTTATAATGTCACAATCAAGTCAAAAACAAAAGGCAAAAAACAAATCGATGTTCCTATCAGTATATAAATAGAGAGGGTTAGGAAGAGGTTTCACATAACTAGATAAAACTATGGAAGCTCAGTTGTTCATTGAGACCATGTGGGTTTGTGGTATCTAATATAAAGCTAAATGTGTGTGTGTGTGTGTGTGTGTCCGGGATTGGCATCCACACCGTCGCAGCTACAGCCACAAAATTTTGCACACTCACACTTCTGGACCCCGAGAGCGTCATAGGCAATGTTTTGAGGGTAAATTTTAACCCCGCTCTTTACAGTTATTCACCAAAAAACCTGCCTCCATTAAAGCGAATGGAGCTGGGAGCCACAGTGCAGCCAGAACTTCAGAAGAATGTGCAGCCATGCCCTTATATGGAATGTTGGCATGTGTTACAATGCAACCAGGGAAAGAGACAGACAGGGAAAGAGGCAGACACAGACAGGGTAAGAAACAGACATAGACAGGGTAAGAGCCAGACACAAAGAGCCAGACACAGACAAAGAGACCGACTGACAGGGAAAGAGACAACAGAGAAAGAGGGAAAGAGAGAGACAGGGTAAGAGACAGACAAAGACAGGTAAAGAGACAGACACAGACAAAGAGACAGAGACAGAGACAGACACAAGGAAACAGACAGACAGGGAAAGAGAGGGAAAGAGACAGACACAGGGAAAGAGACAGAGGGAAAGAGACAGACAGGGAAAGAGAGGGAATGTTATCCCGTGAATGTTAATACATTCTATTTTGTTAACAACAGTTATTAACTTGGACGAAGCCTCTAATATATAAAGCTGAATGTGTGTATGTATGTGTGTGTGTATGTCCGGGATTGGCATCTGCACCGTCGCAGCTACAGCCACAAAATTTTGCAAACTCACACTTCTGGACCCCGAGAGCGTCGTAGGCTATTTTTTGAGGGGAAATTTTAACCCCGTTCTTTACAGTTATTCACCAAAAAACCTGCCTCCATTAAAGCGCATGGAGCTGGGAGCCACAGTGCAGCCAGAACTTCAAAAGAATGCGCAGCCACGCCCTTATATGCAATTTTGGCGTGTCACATTGCAGCCAGGGAAAAATACAGACACAAACAGGGAACGAGGCAGACACAGACAGGGTAAGCAACAGACACAAAGAGACAGACACAGACAAAGAAACAGACTGACAGGGAAAGAGACAGACAGGGAAAGAGAGGGAAAGAGACAGACAGGGAAAGAGAGGGAAAGAAACAGACAGGGAAAGAGAGGGAAAGAGACAGACAGGGAAAGAGACAGACAGGGAAAAAGACAGACAGGGAAAGTGACAGAGATAGATAGACAGACAGGGAAAGAGATTGAGACAGACGGAGAAAGAGACAGACAAAGAGAGAGAGAGGGACAGAGAGATATATACAGAGGGGGAGACAGACAGAGAATGGGAGAGAAACAGAGAGACAGTTACTATCTGGGGCAGCGATTGGTGCTATGTTGTGAGGCGAAATTTTAACCCCGTGCGTTCCAATTTACCAATCAATTTTGCCCCTATCTACATAATGGGGAAAAAGGGAAACGAAAAGTGTTGGGTACAAATTGACAGCTGCCAGATGTGAACAAGGGGGACTTAAAGAATGAGAGCGATGGCGCCAAAGAGTATATACCGTACAGTTGCTAAGGTGGGTTCCCGACATGGGATAATCACCACAATCAGGGATATGAACACACACACAAAATGCGCCACACACTACCACGTACTTGAACACATATACCACCCTAAGCACACATTTCACCACACATACACCAACCTCGCCACATAATAGCCCTAAAACACACACAAGTCTGGTATTATCCTTCAAAAATAAAAATCTGATTAATAAGCAGCCAAACTACAAGAACAACAAATGTACCATATAGGAAATACAGCAGCTGTCAGGCACATGACCTTTCTATTTTGTGTATGTGTGAGATAATATATACCATCCGCGGGGAGGGCTTTCTGTTGCCTGGAGATTTATCAGGCTGCCAATAGCAACCAATCACAGCTTAGCTTCTATTTTGCTACAGTTAATTAATCTGAGCTCTGATTGGTTAATATAGGCAACAATTTAATAATTACATTTCTATTTGTTTTGTGGTTTTTGTGTGCAGAATACATTTTTGTTAATACATTCTATTCTGTTAACAGCAGTTATTAACCCGGGCGAAGCCGGGTAGTACAGCTAGTTCAATATAAAAATCCATCTGGCTTCTCTCTGAAGAATCTTTTTATTCCAGTTACCCTGCCTGATGGACTTAGGTACCACCTCAATGACCTGAAAAGATATAGCCCTCGCATCCCCTTGATGGAATTGTAGAACATGACGTGCTAGTGGGGTGTCTCGTTTATATCTTATATCCCCAAGGTGTTCACTTTTTCTCACCCTGAATTGTCATTGTTTTTTTCTGACATAATTTTTCGGGCAACTACATATGCACAAACACACCACCCCTTCCATTCTACATGTTGCAAAGTTTCTCTTTGTTGAAACATCTCCCTGTGTTTACACTGGTAAATATCATGGACTGGTTGATCATTGGACAGAAACTACACCGACCACATCGGAAGGTTCCTACCGGCTTCCTATCCAGGCAGGTGCCAGTTGTCCTTGGGGGCATAAAGTGGCTATGTGTTACATAATCCCTGATTGATTTACCCCTCCTGTATGTAATACTTGGATAATGTGGGACAAAAACTCTAATATTAGGGTACGCCAATAGAATCCCCCAATGATTCTTCAAAATAGAGAGAATACGTGTATTCTGGTCATCAAAGGTGCCAACTAGACGGGTGACTGAAGTGGAGTCTTCTCTAGATTTTGGAATCAGAAGATCACCCCTACTACAGTTTTTGGCATGGTTAGCTGCCGGTTCAATAATATGAGAGGGGTAGCCCCTATCATGAAATCTTTCTTTCAGATCTTGTGCCTCATGATTAAAATCCGACAACGACGAACAATTCCTCCTGAGACGCAAGAATTGACCTTTAGGGATACCTCTTTTGAGGGGAACTGGATGGTGACTTTCCCATCTGAGGAGGTTGTTCGTCGCTGTGGGCTTACGGTATATTGTGGTGGATAAGGTCCCTGATAAGTCCTTAGTGATATACAAGTCAAGGAAGGCCAATTTCTTGTCCCTCACCTCATATGTGAATTTAAGACCTAGATTATTCTTATTAAGATGTTCAATAAACTCTTCAAAGAGGGGAATGCCACCAGTCCATAGGACGAGAATGTCATCAATTATCTTCCCAAAAATGTAACATGGGGGGTCCAGATGACATCCTCGTCCTTGAAAACCACCCTTTCCTCCCACCAGCCCTGGTAGAGGTTAGCAAACGATGGAGCACAAGGACTCCCCATCGCTGTACCCCTGAGCTGGTGGTACAGGAAGTAGTTGTGGTTCAAGATAAATGTTAAAAGTTTTAGGACAAAGTAGCTATGGTTCCTGAGAATGGTTCCCTTTCATAGCAAGAAAATATGAGGTGGCCCCCAATACCCTTTTTGTGTGGAATACTGCTATACAGCTGCTCTACATCTATAGAGGCCAAAATGGTCTCTTAGCTAATATGGAGGCCATCTAGTTCAGTAAGCAGATCAGTTGTATCCCTGATGTAGGAGGGGAGAGCAGTCACAAAGGGTCTCAAGATCTTGTCGAGGTAGATGCTGCTGTTTTGAGTAAGTGCATCAACTCTGGAGACAATAGGACAGCCCCTTAATGGTACTAATCCCTTGTGGACCTTGGGTAAGGAATAAAATGTGGCAACCGTCGGAAACGTTGTAAAGAGGAACTCAAACTCGGTCTTAGAAATGAGGTTATATTCCAGAGCTTCATCAATGATAGTCCGGAGAGCCTCCTGATATTCAAAGGTTGGATCACAGGGGAATGTTTCATATGTAGAGCCATCTACATTCATGACCACCACATTCCCCTCTTTGTCAGAAGGCTTGATGACCAGCTCTCTATTGGATTCCAGACCCAGTAAAGCTTCCCTTTCAGCATATGTCAAATTTGGTTGAATGGATTTGAATTCAGGTTTGATATTCCGTATGTCCTTCAGAACCAATTGAGAGAATATTTCTATGCTACCACATTCCGCTACTGGCGGCCTTTTTGTGCTTGGAGGTTTAAGATCGGTAAAGGGTCCTTCACCCAGACCTCTCCCCCCCTCCTCCGCTAATCCAGCCAAGAGTCTTACATCCGAAAGGGTATCCAACAATATCCCCAACCGTTGACATTCCGCCATATTGTTATTTTTAAAGAACTTACACCAACCCAATTTACGTAAAAACAATTCCACATCCTTACCCAAGGTCCACAAGGGATTAGTACCATTAAGGGGCCGTCCTATTGTCTCCGGAGTTGATGCACTTACTCAAAACAGCAGCATCTACCTCGACAAGATTTTGAGACCCTTTCTGACTGCTCCCCCCTTCTACATCAGGGATACAACTGATCTGCTTACTAAACTAGATGGCCACCATATTAGCCAAGAGACCATTTTGGCCTCTATAGATGTAGAGCAGCTGTATAGCAGTATTCCACATGAAAAGGATATTGAGGCCACCTCATATTTTCTTGCTATGAAAGGGAACCGTTCTCAGGAACCATAGCCACTTTGTCCTAAAACATTTAACATTTATCTTGAACCACAACTACTTCCTGTTTAATGGGAAGGTGTACCTCCAGCTCAGGGGTACAGCGATGGGGAGTCCTTGTGCCCCATTGTATGCTAACCTCTACCAGGGCTGGTGGGAGGACAGGGTGGTTTTCAAGGACTTGGATGTCTTCTGGACTAGAGTTGAGCGCGTGGTTCGTGGTTCTCCAGTTCGCGGTTCGAGTGATTTTGGGGGCTGTTCTAGATCGAACTAGAACTCGAGCTTTTTGCTAAAGCTCGATAGTTCTAGTTACGTTCGAGAACGGTTCTAGCAGCAAAAAGCCAAGCTAGTTACTAGCTGGCTTTCCGCTGTAATAGTGTAAGTCACTCTGTGACTCACACTATTATGAAATTTCAGCGTATAGTGTGCGGGAACAGCGCATTCAGATCACTGCTGCTGGGATAATGGCTTCCTTGTCTTCCTTCCCTAAGAGCGCGCGTGTAGTGGGGTGGGCCAGCATGTCAGCCAATCCCAGACACACACACAGCTAAGTGGACATTTAGCCAGAGAAGCAACGGCATGTGTGATAGGATGTCCATGTCACATGTCCCTGCATTATAAAAACGGGTATCTGCCCGTCAGGACGCCATTATCTGCCTTTTGCGTCTGGGTGTCAGTCACCGCTGGCGTAGCTCCTGTCTCCGATACTGCTGTGTACGCTCTACACACAACGCTATACAGAATAGGGATAGAAGTTTCTTTTAGCCCTTGTAAGGGCTAATAACAGCAGGCTCAAAGCCATAGGTGACAGGCAGGTCCATGGAAACAGATTTTAACAGATACAGATAAGAGCGTCTGTGTAGCTAAGGTCAGGGACTTCCTCACTGCGTTTCCTCAGTAGGAGGGATATAAAGTGAGGCTTCCTTTCCTCTACACAGACCCACAACCCTGCCACTGTACCCTCCTGCCCTTTGCACACTCCAGCTCATTGTTACTAAGCCATTAAACTAGCAAACACTGAGTAAACTTAGTGGCATCCTAAAAGTGGCTCTTGGACTTCCATTAGTGTCCCACTAGTGCAAATCTATTTGCAGCACCTCTGCATTGCACACTCAAGCTCATTTTTACAAAGCCATTATACTAGCAAACACTGAGGAAACTTAATGGCATCCTAAAAGTGGTTGATGGACTTCATTATTGTCCCACTGGTGCAAAGATATTTACAGCACCACTGCATTACACACTCAAACTCATTTTTGCTAAGCTATTATACTAGCAAACACTGAGGAAACTTAATGGCATCCTAAAAGTGGCTGTTGGACTTCATTATTGTCCAACTGGTGCAAAGCTATTTGCAGCACCACTGCATTGCACACTCAAACTCATTTTTACTAAGCTATTATACTAGCAAACACTGAGGAAACTTAGTGGCATCCTAAAAGTGGCTGTTGGATTTCATTATTGTCCCACTGGTGCAAAGCTATTTGCAGCACCACTGCATTGCACACTCAAACTCATTGTTACTAAGCCATTATACTAGCAAAGGAGCAAGAGAGTTCCGGCACACTGTACTGTTTCCCAAAAAAAAAGAATTACACTGGTTCAAGTATTCTTAATCTGTTTTCCTTTATTGAGAGATAACGAAGTGCTGTACATGAATAGAGAGTCCGCCAGGACGTTTTGGCCTAACGCCTTCATCAGGTCGGACAATCTGACTTGAATATTATTATATGTGATAAAAACAGAAAAACAGATATCAGCAAGTGTAAATAATATAAACAGTAGTGACAATCCAAATGAAATAGCATAGTACATGTTTGGGGAGGTACAGCATAGAGGGCAAATTCACAACAAAATATGACATACAATATGTTGTATTACGGAGAATAAATACAATTCTAAAACCTGGTATTATGCAGGATACCAGGGAAGGGGCCCATAATGACGGTGTGGTATGCTAATTAGAGGATAAGTGGCTCACCCATGTCAAGCAAAGATCCGAAAAAATGAGGAAAAATTGTGAGTAGCCAATCGTCATAAATATGTTAGATCCAGCATAAAATATAGTCCTATGGCAAAGAAAGGGAAGAATGAATCAAAGAAGCCTATATAGCGAGGAAATAGTATATAGTGTATGTATGAACAAACCTGTGGGGAGGTAGAGACCTTAGGATAGTCCTGTGGGAAGACTCTGTGGGCTAAGTGGACTAAACTGTCCTCTGCAGAAGGAAAATATATGTCAGACAAAGAATGGATACAAGAGTGGGGTATGCGAGTATGAAGTAAGTAAAGCCGATACCTGTGTAGATATAGCGAGGCTAAAGGCCTATTTATTATTATGGCTCAGGATCCATTAGTTCCTAATTGGGTAATCAGTGAACCCACCCCACTATATATGTACTGATGTAACCAGTAGCAATGGTATATCTGTGAACAACATGAATAGACATGGTATGTCATGTAGATCAATATCGTATAGCGGGATATAGTGGGGGTGGTATATTACCAAAAAAGGAGCTACTAGTCCACAAGGATACTAGTTAAGGTAGGGTGCTTGTGCTGGTGGCAGTCATATATCTGCAGGAATAAATAATATAAGATGCTATAATTAGTTCAATGGATCAATAATCCTATGCTGAAAAAAGGTCTGTATGTCAAGCAATGAAGTAGATATTGTAGCAGGGGTATGCATGTATAAGGTAAGTATAGCTGATACCTTTGTGGATGTATTAAGGCTAAAAGCCTACTTGTTGTTATGAGTCCGGGTCCGTTTTATTTCAGGTCAGATGATCAGTGAAAATACCACATTAAATGTACTGCTATTACCAGCAGTATTAATATGTCTGTGAACAACAATGGATAGGCATGGTATGTCATGTGGATCAGAGATCATATTGCGTAATATCATGAAGGTGGCATATTACCGCTAGAGGAGCTACTAGTTTACAGGGACACTAGGTAAGATAAATTGCTTATGCTGATAGCAGTAACAAATCTGCAAAAATAAAAAACAAAAGATGCTGTAATTAGCTGAGTGGATCGCTAGAATAAATGGAATAGAATATATTACCAGTTGCTGTAGGAGGCTGGATCAAGTCCTGCTAGGATTAATGTGTCAAGGAAATAGGAGTAACTCCGGTGGGGCTGGCTGACAACAGAGAACAAGGGAGAGGTGAGAACATGAGAAGATCGCTGTAGAGGAAAGAAAGGATATTTATAGATAAAGAGAGGATGCCTAGCTGCTGGCCGAGTCACTTACCCTCCGTGTGCTGTGGTGGATGTGCGTGCCGCACGTCCTGTGCAGGCTAATGCTGTGAAAGCCGGTTTAAATGGAGTCCGGGGGCAGGAGTGTCATATCCGGTCTGTGGAATGCGGAAGTAATGCAGGCTGGCGTGGAACGCACACCGCGCATGCGCACTAGTTACCAAAGTCCCTGGGCTGTAAATCACATGAAAAGTGCATCATATCCGGTGATTGGAACGCGGAAGTGAAGGCGATCAGTGTGAAACGCAAATCGCGCTTGGTTATTACAGCTCTAGTGAAAGGGAAACCTATAGGGGCCATATGCTATGCAGTGAGTCCGGTGCTGGTAGAATCGCTGGCAGGCTATAAGTGCAGTGTGTCACTGGTGGGTGATAGCAGTTGGTGCTCATGCACGGGAAGGCTAGTTCTGTAAGAGGAAAAACAGGGATTAGAGGAATAAAGGGATTAGAGAAATATAATACATGTATATCATGTTACATGATACAGAATCGTTAATGTTATTCACATAAGACCTGTGAGGGAAAAACGTAATATAGAATTATACATGACAACTTTCCAGTTACATAGTAACATATATCATTAGACATAATGATTAAAGATTGACATATGTTTTATAATAACCCTGAAATACCATAGATACTACGTGTAACATCAGATGACCAGAAGATTAAAATAGAGTGAAATATATCAATAACCTGTCTCGTATTTTCGGTTGAGCCCATGGGGTTCCATGGTGCCCAACGTGTGTATCCACCTTGCTTCGACTTCAAGGAGGCATTTAACCCTGTCACCTCCTCTCCAATTGATGTTAACCTGGTCAATAACCTGGAATCTTAATTGGGACACATTATGTCCTGCTGTCAGGAAGTGGTGTGGAATGGGTAACAGTGTGCATCCGCACCGAATGTCGGATTTATGCTTGTTGATGCGGTCTCGGATATGCTGGGTGGTCTCCCCAACATATCCGAGACCGCACGGACATTTGATGTAGTAGATGACAAACGTACTGTCACAAGTGAAAAAGCCCTTGATCTGAAAGACCTTCCCAGTCCTAGAATGCGTAAACGTATTGCCTTTGTTGACATTGGAACATTGGGCACAATTCAAGCATGGTAAAGTTCCAAATTGGGGATTATTTATAAACCGCTGTCTGGGGGTAGTAGTGGAGGGACCTATATCTGCCCGAATAAGTCTATTCCTTAAATGAGGTTATTTTTTTATAGCAAACTAATGGTGGATTCTGGAATTCCTTAATTTGGGGATATGTGAGTCCCAAAAGGGGCCAATGCCGTAAAATAATATTTTTGAGTAGGGGCGAAAAGGGATGATAAGTGTTGATGAAATTAACTCTTTCTTGCGGGTCCCGATGTCCCCCAGATTTGGTTGTATTCCTTATGGCTATTTCATGAGGATAGCCTCTTTGTATAAATTTGTTGCTCATCTCCTGATGTCTATGGATTTTGGTTTCACTGTTGCTGACCAGTCTGTCGACCCGGATATGTTGGGAGATGGGCAAGGACTGTTTGGTGTGTCTGGGATGATTACTTAAGAAGTGTAACAGGCTGTTCCTATCAGTGGGTTTAGTATGCATGTCAGTGGTGAGTATACCTGCATTGTTCTTGATGACTAGACAGTCCAAAAAATTAATCTGGTCAAAGTCATGGTGTAGGGAGAATGAGAGACCCGGTAAGAGACCGTTGATGTTGTTGTAAAAGCTGAGAAGGGAATCAAGGTCACCATTCCAGATCATAAACACGTCATCAATATATCGACGCCACAGTATCACATGTTGATTAATCAAGGGATGACAATGTATAAATTTGTCCTCAAAGTGTGTCATAAATATGTTAGCGTAGGGGGGCGCGACGTTAGAGCCCATCGCGGTCCCCCTACGCTGAACATAGAACTGGTCCTGGAAAAGGAAAAAGTTTTGTTCAAGAATTATTTTAAGACTATCAGTGCAGAACGATCTATGATCAATTGATAACGTAGTGTATTGTTCTAAGAACCAGTTGACTGCCTGTAGTCCTTCTCTGTGATTTATGCTTGTATATAGGCTATTGACATCTAATGTGACTAGAAGGGATGATGGTGGAACAGGATGTAAATCAGTTAGTATCTCTAGGAAATGTGAGGTATCTTTGATAAATGATGGAGTCAAAGGGATGAATGGAGAAAGAATTTTTTCTATGGTCTTTGCTACTGGTGAGTAGAGATGAGCGAACCGGTCGCGGTTCGGCTCGAGGTTGGTTCGCCGAACGGACCTCCCGTTCGAGTTTGGTTCGTCGAACGTTCGACGAACCGAACTCGAACTGCATAGGAAACAATGGCAGGCAATCACAAACACAGAAAAACACCTAGAAAACACCCTCAAAGGTGTCCAAAAGGTCACAAACAACTCACAACACATGGGAAAGTGACAAGGACATATACTCATGCGAAAACAAAAGAGCTGGACAAGGAAAAAGAGGAGGACACACAGATATATGAGTATATGCAAGGAAACATCGATTCCATTATTGTGCAACTTGAGCCCTGCTCATTTTAGGCTTCCAATCTTGATAAATTGCCTGAGCTCGCCACGTACGTCTTGGGGATCTTGTCGTGTCCTGCAGCCAGCGTTCTCTCGGAACCTGTCTTCAGTGCTGCTGTGGGTCTGCTGGCAGATAAGCACACGTGTCTGTCCACTGACAATGTGGACATGGCTCTCAGAGGACTTTTCTTCCCCTGGGTCAGCCAGGGGAGGTGAAAGGCACGCGTATTTTTGAGAGTGCTTCATGCAAAGCATCTTTTTCTTTTTCAAAAGGGGGCTCAACCGATGCCAGTCAAGTGGGGTGTGTGTGGCCCAGTTAGTGGCAACGAGGGAGACTGTGGTTGGAGTCCCCTCGCTGTGTTTCTAAAAGAACCAAGATGAACAAGTCATGGCTCTCAGAGGACTTTTCTTCCCCTGGGTCAGCCAGGGGACGGGAAAGGCACGCGTATTTTTGAGAGTGCTTCATGCAAAGCATCTTTTTCTTTTTCAAAAGGGGGCTCAACCGATGCCAGTCAAGTGGGGTGTGTGTGGCCCAGTTAGTGGCAACGAGGGAGACTGTGGTTGGAGTCCCCTCGCTGTGTTTCTAAAAGAACCAAGATGAACAAGTCATGGCTCTCAGAGGACTTTTCTTCCCCTGGGTCAGCCAGGGGACGGGAAAGGCACGCGTATTTTTGAGAGTGCTTCATGCAAAGCATCTTTTTCTTTTTCAAAAGGGGGCTCAACCGATGCCAGTCAAGTGGGGTGTGTGTGGCCCAGTTAGTGGCAACGAGGGAGACTGTGGTTGGAGTCCCCTCGCTGTGTTTCTAAAAGAACCAAGATGAACAAGTCATGGCTCTCAGAGGACTTTTCTTCCCCTGGGTCAGCCAGGGGAGGTGAAAGGCACGCGTATTTTTGAGAGTGCTTCATGCAAAGCATCTTTTTCTTTTTCAAAAGGGGGCTCAACCGATGCCAGTCAAGTGGGGTGTGTGTGGCCCAGTTAGTGGCAACGAGGGAGACTGTGGTTGGAGTCCCCTCGCTGTGTTTCTAAAAGAACCAAGATGAACAAGTCATGGCTCTCAGAGGACTTTTCTTCCCCTGGGTCAGCCAGGGGACGGGAAAGGCACGCGTATTTTTGAGAGTGCTTCATGCAAAGCATCTTTTTCTTTTTCAAAAGGGGGCTCAACCGATGCCAGTCAAGTGGGGTGTGTGTGGCCCAGTTAGTGGCAACGAGGGAGACTGTGGTTGGAGTCCCCTCGCTGTGTTTCTAAAAGAACCAAGATGAACAAGTCATGGCTCTCAGAGGACTTTTCTTCCCCTGGGTCAGCCAGGGGACGGGATAGGCACGCGTATTTTTGAGAGTGCTTCATGCAAAGCATCTTTTTCTTTTTCAAAAGGGGGCTCAACCGATGCCAGTCAAGTGGGGTGTGTGTGGCCCAGTTAGTGGCAACGAGGGAGACTGTGGTTGGAGTCCCCTCGCTGTGTTTCTAAAAGAACCAAGATGAACAAGTCATGGCTCTCAGAGGACTTTTCTTCCCCTGGGTCAGCCAGGGGACGGGAAAGGCACGCGTATTTTTGAGAGTGCTTCATGCAAAGCATCTTTTTCTTTTTCCAAAGGGGGCTCAACCGATGCCAGTCAAGTGGGGTTTGTGTGGCCCAGTTAGTGGCAACGAGGGAGACTGTGGTTGGAGTCCCCTCGCTGTGTTTCTAAAAGAACCACGATGAACAAGTCATGGCTCTCAGAGGACTTTTCTTCCCCTGGGTCAGCCAGGGGACGGGAAAGGCACGCGTATTTTTGAGAGTGCTTCATGCAAAGCATCTTTTTCTTTTTCAAAAGGGGGCTCAACCGATGCCAGTCAAGTGGGGTGTGTGTGGCCCAGTTAGTGGCAACGAGGGAGACTGTGGTTGGAGTCCCCTCGCTGTGTTTCTAAAAGAACCAAGATGAACAAGTCATGGCTCTCAGAGGACTTTTCTTCCCCTGGGTCAGCCAGGGGACGGGAAAGGCACGCTTATTTTTGAGAGTGCTTCATGCAAAGCATCTTTTTCTTTTTCAAAAGGGGGCTCAACCGATGCCAGTCAAGTGGGGTGTGTGTGGCCCAGTTAGTGGCAACGAGGGAGACTGTGGTTGGAGTCCCCTCGCTGTGTTTCTAAAAGAACCAAGATGAACAAGTCATGGCTCTCAGAGGACTTTTCTTCCCCTGGGTCAGCCAGGGGACGGGAAAGGCACGCGTATTTTTGAGAGTGCTTCATGCAAAGCATCTTTTTCTTTTTCAAAAGGGGGCTGAACCGATGCCAGTCAAGTGGGGTGTGTGTGGCCCAGTTAGTGGCAACGAGGGAGACTGTGGTTGGAGTCCCCTCGCTGTGTTTCTAAAAGAACCAAGATGAACAAGTCATGGCTCTCAGAGGACTTTTCTTCCCCTGGGTCAGCCAGGGGACGGGAAAGGCACGCGTATTTTTGAGAGTGCTTCATGCAAAGCATCTTTTTCGTTTTCAAAAGGGGGCTCAACCGATGCCAGTCAAGTGGGGTGTGTGTGGCCCAGTTAGTGGCAACGAGGGAGACTGTGGTTGGAGTCCCCTCGCTGTGTTTCTAAAAGAACCAAGATGAACAAGTCATGGCTCTCAGAGGACTTTTCTTCCCCTGGGTCAGCCAGGGGATGGGAAAGGCACGCGTATTTTTGAGAGTGCTTCATGCAAAGCATCTTTTTCTTTTTCAA
Organism: Anomaloglossus baeobatrachus; assembly: GCF_048569485.1. Taxonomy (NCBI): domain Eukaryota; kingdom Metazoa; phylum Chordata; class Amphibia; order Anura; family Aromobatidae; genus Anomaloglossus; species Anomaloglossus baeobatrachus. Next base: position 205,693,855 of record NC_134353.1, on the reverse strand, counting down.
AAGGGGGCTCAACCGATGCCAGTCAAGTGGGGTGTGTGTGGCCCAGTTAGTGGCAACGAGGGAGACTGTGGTTGGAGTCCCCTCGCTGTGTTTCTAAAAGAACCAAGATGAACAAGTCATGGCTCTCAGAGGACTTTTCTTCCCCTGGGTCAGCCAGGGGACGGGAAAGGCACGCGTATTTTTGAGAGTGCTTCATGCAAAGCATCTTTTTCTTTTTCAAAAGGGGGCTCAACCGATGCCAGTCAAGTGGGGTGTGTGTGGCCCAGTTAGTGGCAACGAGGGAGACTGTGGTTGGAGTCCCCTCGCTGTGTTTTACATGCTTTTAGAAGGGCATGACATGGCTTGGAGGTTGACTTTCATAATATGCAAACTGTTGGCTACCAAAATGCTGCCTTTCCAACAACTGTGGTTATAGGCAATGAGGAACATACTGATGAAGATGAGACGCAGATACCCGATTGGGATGACAACTTAAATATTCGGTCAGGGCAAGAAGAAACTCGGTCTGAGGGGGAGGGGAGTGCAAACACAACAATTGATGATGAAGTTCTAGATCCCACCTACTATCAACCCACAGTCAGACACTCGAGGAGGTCAATAGAGGCGGTGGAGGAGGATGCAACCGACGTCGAAGTAACCTGGCGCCTTCCTGGACACAGTCGGAGCACTGGTAGCACGTCTACAACTGCATCCTCAGCCACCACTCTGCCTCTGAGCATTATTCGGGGTGGATCAACAGGTCGCATGGCCTCTAAGCCTTGCCTAGCCTGGTCCTTTTTTGACATAAAAAAAGATCGGCCAAATTATGTGATCTGTAACATTTGGCATGGTTATCTTAGTAGAGGTCAAAACCTCAGCAGTTTGACAACTTCTTCCATGAATCGTCACATGAATAAATATCATATGGCCTGGTGGGAAGCTCACCGTGCTGCAATGCGGCCTAGTGGAGCCAACCATCCACCGCCTGCCCCTTCCAGGGCATCCGCGCGCTCGTCATCTTCTAGGACTGTGGGGACAGCTGTCACACCTGTTTTTCCACCCACAACTTCCACCACTGTAACCGCAACAGGCAGTTTGCTTGGTAGGTCGTCAGTTGGTTTGGAAGGGGAAACAAGTGAGTGTGTACAGCTCTCTCAGACATCGATAGCACCAACTTTGGATGAAGGCAACATCATGTCTCCGCCTGCACTTTCCTCACAAAGCTGCATTTTTCCAGGGACACCCTACTCAACACCGTCTACACACAGCAGCCAGATCTCTGTCCCTCAGATGTGGTCAAATAAAAGGCCACTTCCTGCGACCCATGACAAAGCGAAGAGGTTGACTCTATCCCTCTGTAAGCTGTTGGCTACAGAAATGCTGCCTTTCCGCCTAGTGGACACACAGGATTTTAGAGACCTTATATCTGTCGCTGTGCCCCAGTACCAGATGCCTAGTCGCCACTACTTCTCTAAGAAAGGTGTGCCCGCGCTACACCAGCATGTCGCACACAACATCACCGCTTCCTTGAGAAACTCTGTGTGTGAACGGGTGCATTTCACCACCGATACTTGGACCAGTAAGCATGGACAGGGACGTTACATGTCGCTGACTGGGCACTGGGTAACTATGGTGATAGATGGTGAAGGGTCTGCTGCACAAGTCTTGCCGTCCCCACGACTTGTGTGTCAATCCTCTGTCTGTCCAAGTTCCGCCACTGCTTCTGCATCCTCCACCTCATCTGGGTCCTCCACCTCCGCCCCAAGCCTGCCTGGTCAGGCCACCAGCGTTCTCACTGCGCAGAAGGAATCACGCACCCCTCATTACTATGCTGGCAGCAGAGCGCAACGGCATCAGGCGGTCTTTAGCTTGACATGTCTTGAGAATAAGAGTCACACAGCTGAGGAGTTGTGGTCAGCTCTGCGGTCCGAGTTTAATAAATGGTTGTCTCCACTCAACCTGCAGCCTGGTAAGGCCGTGTGCGACAATGCTGCAAACCTGGGTGCGGCCCTTCGCCTGGGCAAGGTGACACACGTGCCTTGTATGGCTCACGTGTTGAACCTTGTTGTCCAGCAATTTTTAACACACTATCCCGGCCTAGATGGCCTTCTGACCAGGGCACGGAAACTGTCTGCAGTGCTCACTTCCGCCGTTCAACCGCCGCAGCTGAGCGACTTGCATCGCTCCAGAAGTCTTTCGGCCTGCCGGTTCATCGCCTGAAATGCGATGTGGCGACACGCTGGAATTCAACTCTCCACATGTTACAGCGACTGTGGCAGCACCGGCGAGCCCTGGTGCAATACGTCATGATGTATAGCCTGGGCCAACGAGATGCAGAAGTGGGGCAGATCACCCTGATGGAGTGATCTCAGATCAAGGACCTATGCACCCTTCTGCAAAGTTTCGACATGGCGACGAATATGTTTAGCGCTGACAATGCCATTATCAGCATGACGATTACAGTCATTTACATGCTGGAGCACACGCTAAACACTATTCGTAGTCAGGGGGTGGGACAACAGGAAGGGGAGGAACTACAGGAGGATTCATATGCGCAAGACACAACAACATCACCAAGGTCCAGACGTTCATCATCACCAACGCGGCAGGCATGGGACCATGGGGGACAGGGATCAACAAGGGCGCATGGTAGCAGGCGAGATGTTGAGGAAGGTGCAGGAGGACATGAAGATATGGAGGACGAACTGTCCATGGACATGGAAGACTCAGCAGATGAGGGGGACCTTGGTCAAATTTCAGTTGAAAGAGGTTGGGGGGAGATGACAGAGGAAGAAAGAACGGTTAGCACCTCTATGCCACAAACACAGCGTGGACTTGGTCCGCATGGCTGCGCAAGACACATGAGTGCCTTCTTGTTGCACTACCTCCAACATGACCCTCGTATTGTCAAAATTAGAAGTGATGATGACTACTGGCTTGCCACACTATTAGATCCCCGGGACAAGTCCAAATTTTGTGACATAATTCCACCCATAGAAAGGGACGCACGTATGCTGGAGTATCAGCATAAGCTGTTACTCGATCTTAGCTCGGCTTTTCCACCAAACAACCGTGCAGGTGAAGGGAGTGATTCTCCCAGTTGTAACTTGACAAACATGGGACGGCCTCGTCATCTTCAACAGTCTACCCGTACCAGTAGGACCGTATCTGGTGCTGGTAACAGCAATTTTATGGAATCTTTTCATAATTTTTTTAGACCCTCCTTTGCAAGGCCACCAGAGACAACAAGTCTGACACATAGTCAACGGATGGAGAGGATGATACAGGAGTATCTCCAAATGAACATCGATGCAATGACTTTGCAAATGGAGCCTTGCTCCTTTTGGGCTTCAAATCTAGAAAAATTGACAGAGCTCTCCAGTTACGCCTTGGAGATTTTGTCGTGTGCAGCTGCCAGCGTTGTCTCTGAACGTGTCTTCAGTGCTGCTGGGTGTGTGCTGACAGATAAGCGCACGCGTCTGTCCAGTGACAATGTGGACAGACTGACGTTCATCAAAATGAACAAGTCATGGATCCAGAAGGAATTTACTACCCCTGTGTCATCCTGGGGAGAGTAAATTCTTGTGGATTTGGAATGTGCTTGATGCAAATCAAAACATCCTGTTTGCAACTAGGGCACAAGTGCTGCCACTGATGGGGTGTCTGTGTGCCCAATTTTGGGAAAAAAGGTAGACTCCGCTTGGAGTAACCCTTGCTTGCTGTGTTTTTTAAAAATGATACAAGATGAACAGATCTGAAGGCAAGATGAAGGCAACATCATGTCTCCGCCTGCACTTTTCTCACAAACCTGCATTTTTCCAGGGACACCCTACTCAACACCGTCTACAGACAGCAGCCAGATCTCTGTCCCTCAGATGTGGTCAAATAAAAGGCCACTTACTGCGACCCATGACAAAGCTAAGTGGTTGACTCTATCCCTCTGTAAGCTGTTGGCTACCGAAATGCTGCCTTTACGCGTAGTGGACACACAGGATTTTACAGACCTTATGTCTGTCGCTGTGCCCCAGTACCAGATGCCCAATCACCACTGCTTCTCCAAGAAAAGCATGCCCGCGCTACACCAGCATGTCGCACACAACATCACCACTTCCTTGAGAAAATCTGTGTGCGACAGGGTGCATTTCAACACAGATACTTGGACCAGTAAGCATAGACAGGGTCATTACATGTCACTGACTGGGCACTGGTAAACTATGGTGAGAGATGGAGAAGGGTCTGCTGTACAAGTCTTGCCGTCCCCACGAGTTGTTTCAATCCTTGTTCTGTATGTAGAAGTTAATACACTGCTTCTGCCTCTTCAACCTCGTGTGGGTCCTCTACCTTGGCGCAAACCCTGTGTGGTCAGGCCACCCTTCCTTGCAACTGCGCACAAGGACTACCACACACCTCCTTACTATGCTGGCAGCAGAGCTCAATGCCATCAGGCGGTCAAAGTTTTACTTTGAAATGTATGGGAAATGTGACTCACACCGCTATTCCAGAGAATAGTAGTCAGGCAGGGTCAAAACATTAATTGAGGAACAGGAACAGAATGGGACGGCCAGGACTTAATCAGAAAACAAGCAGAGGTGAAATGCGTATCGGCCAACAAGGTACATAAACAGCAAGCAGGAAAAGTAGTCAGGTAACAAGCACACAAAATCATAAAACTGAACTGGGGGTAAAATTAACCAGAGGTTCATAGCTATGTCTGGCAGTGGTCTGCAGACAGGATGGGCATAAAAAAGGGTGTGGTGTCTTCCCATTGGTTGTAGCTGAATGATGGTATTTCATCTGTGAGATACCCACCAGCTACATTCAGCCAGAGATTCTGCATCTGTCAAGGTAATGCAGCCCAGTGGGTGAGCATAACCTGCGTCCACCTGCGCCGCTGGCATCGACTACTCTCCCATCATCAGCACTATTCATGAAAGGAACACGTTGTCACCTGGCAACCGGAGTACAAATTGACGGAGCGGACTACGTTGGTGACTTAACAGCCGTGTGCGGCAATGATGCAAACCTGGCTGTGGGCCATCGTCAGGGCAATGTGACACACGTGCCTTGTATGGCTCACGTGTTGAACCGAATTCTCCAGCAATTTTTAAAACACCATCACGGCCTACATGGACTTGTGCAGCGGGCACGCTCACTATGTGCTCACTTCCATCGTGCGCACACAGCAGCTCAACAACTTTCATCACTCCGGAAGTCTTAGGGTCTGGCAGTTAAACGCCGGAAATGCGATGTTCCGACACGCAGGAATTGGAATCTGCACATGTTGCAGCGTGTGTGGCAGCACCGCAGAGCCCTGCTGAAATACGGTAAGACATATAGCCTGGGATAACTTGATCCAGAGGTGGTGCAGATCACGCTGCTGGAGTGGTGTCAGATCAAGGACCTATGCACCCTGCTACACAGTTTTGAAATGTCGACGAAGATGTTTAGCACTGGCAATGTCATTCTCAGGGTGACAATTCTGGTCATCTACATGATGGAGCACAATGTAATTATTATTCAGAGTCAGGTGTTGGGACAAGAGGAAGGGGAGGAAGTACAGGAGGAGTCATATGCGGAAGGGATAACAAGATCTACGAGGTCCAGATGGTCAGCGGCACCTATGCGGCAGTCATGGTGAGGGAGAGGGATTAACAAGGGCGCATAGTATCAGCAAAAAGTGTTGATGAAAGTGCAGGAGCCCATGAAGAAATGGAGGACGAACTGGCGATCGGCATGGAAGACTCAGCAGATGAGTGAGAGCTTGCTCATATTTCGGTTGTGCGAGGTTGTGGGTATAGGACAGAGGAAGTATGCACGATTCTCACCTCTCTGCCACCAACACACCAAGGACTTGGTCCTTCTGGATGCACAAGACACATGAGCGGATTCTTGCTGCACTACCTACAACATGACCCTCGGATTGTACGAATTCAAAGTAATCCAGAATACTGGGTTGCCACACTGTTAGATCCCCGGTACAAGACAAAATTTGCCGAACTAATTCCTGCCATAGAAATAGACGCACGTATACAGGAGTATCTGCAGAATGTGGTACGCAATCTTAGATCTACTTTTCCACTAAACACCAGTGCTGCACAGAGTGAATCTCAACGCTTTGTCATGGATAGGAGGAAATGGTCTTTTACTTGTCCACATCGGAGGGACCGAGGGATGGCTGCTGTGCTGAGATGGCGTTGAGTACGGTGTCCCTGCACAGTTGCACTTTTGGTCATATCCCAAAATGAGTTGGAAAAGGACAGATGCTGTTGGAAAGGGGAACAGGTGTGTTGGAAAGGGGAAAAAAATTTTGGTCCGTGGATTTGGTGGTTAAGCAACTGTAACATTTGCTGAAGAAACAACATCTGTTACAGTGGGACTGGCAGATTTGGATAAAGTGGTATATAATCTGTGACCGCTATATAACGAAAATTAATAAGAAAAGAAAGAGAAAGGTATATATCCCCATCAGCAGTCAGTGTCCACCGTGCTCCCAGTTGGAAAAGGAGAGGTTGGCAACTGGAAGGTTTGGTGGAGGATACAGAGCTGTGTGGCTATGAAACTAATAGTAGCCTGAACCGAGTTAGACGCCATTCGGATCTGGAGACTGTGAGCCCTGTTAGCGTCACAGGGTCCACATGCCCACCCAGCCCAGGAACTCCCTGTTAACAACACAGGGGCCATTGAGTACGCTGACCGTGTGCGTAGGGGCCACACCTGTGGACAGCAGGCGCATCAGCAGCAGCAGGCCTGTTAATGCCACTGGGCTGCACAAGCAGGACTGTTAGGACAGGAGCTGGTCTTAACCGTTCTGCGTTACCAACTGTGGTGGTGGCCTGCATCCACCACCCTATCCCTGCCTACCTCTGGCCTAAAGCCGCAATGGGTTCAACACATGGAGGTGTGCTCTTTCGGAGCATAATAGAAGACTGTGCACCTCCTTGTTGGCTCCAGCCCCTTTGATAACCTGGGTCCGCCCCAAACCATGGTGAACCACAATGCACCTCCTAGAGACAAAAGTAGAGTGACACGTCATGAGTGGCATAACTAGCGTCCTATTTGGAAACGCAACTTCAATGATGACCTCATGGCTGCCATGACCCAAACACCTCACCAGTCATCGTCTGACCATCAATAATGCGATGACAAGTCATAGGTGTGGGCCTCTGCAAGCCATTTGGGAGGACACCTGATGCCCTGTGGTCTATATGGGACCCCCACATCAGGGCCAGGGCCAAAGAGTTCATTACCGGACCTAGTCTCTGATGCAGGAAGTGCCTGAGCATGCTCAGTAGCATGAAATACAGTCTCTGAAAAAAGACTATCAGCTTTAGCATGGTGTCTAGGCACAAAACAGGACTTAGACCCGGCACGGAATGCAAGCACCTGTGCAAAGAGGCTTTTCACACTTAGTGTGGGAGCATGCGCTGTATCCCGAAATGAAGACTTAGCGTCAGGAATGGCACAGTCAGGCTGAGCATACTCACTAGGCGAAACACTGTAATTATGCTGCAGCTGGGGTACATCGGCACACGCATGCGCACTTGCTGCCTCTCCACACTTAGACGTGGAGGGGAAATTTGTCTTGGAGATGCTGTCTATGAACAGAAGGAAAAGCTAAAGGAAGCCTGACTTTCTATCCCTCCGAATTATGAAATGCAGCAATGAATTCCATGAGTTTGCTATAACATTAGCGTAGCAAAATGTGCATGAGGGTGTGATGTAGAGGTGCTAGAAATAGCTTGTCACCAGTGGGGCACTAATGGAATACAACAGCCAGTTCTATGATGCCACAAAATGGCAGTATTTTGTGCTATCATTATAGCTTATTAAAAACAGAGCACGAGGTTGTCATGCAGAGGTGCTGCACATAGATTTGCAGTAGTGTGAATAGACAAAAGTACAATAGCCACGTATAGGATGCCACTAGGTACACTGAGTGTTTGCTAGTATAATGGCTGAGTTTTAAAAAGTTTGAGTGTGCAATGCAGGCAGACATGCTGCAAATAACGTTCCAATACTGTGAATAGACAAAAGTACAAAAGCCACGTTTAGGATACAACTAGGTACACTGTGTGTTTGCTAGTATAATGGCTGAGTTTAAAAAAGTTAGAGTGTGCAATGCAGGCAGACGTGCTGCAAATAACGTTCCAATACTGTGAATTGACAAAAGTACAATAGCCACGTTTAGGATACAACTAGGTACAGTGAGTGTTTGCTAGTATAATGGCTGAGTTTAAAAAAGTTAGAGTGTGCAATGCAGGCAGACGTGCTGCAAATAACGTTCCAATACTGTGAATAGACAAAAGTACAAAAGCCACCTTTAGGATACAACTAGGTACACTGTGTGTTTGCTAGTATAATGGCTGAGTTTAAAAAAGTTAGAGTGTGCAATGCAGGCAGACGTGCTGCAAATAACGTTCCAATACTGTGAATAGACAAAAGTACAAAAGCCACGTTTAGGATACAACTAGGTACACTGTGTGTTTGCTAGTATAATGGCTGAGTTTAAAAAAGTTAGAGTGTGCAATGCAGGCAGACGTGCTGCAAATAACGTTCCAATACTGTGAATAGACAAAAGTACAAAAGCCACGTTTAGGATACAACTAGGTACACTATGTGTTTGCTAGTATAATGGCTGAGTTTAAAAAAGTTTGAGTGTGCAATGCAGGCAGACGTGCTGCAAATAACGTTCCAATACTGTGAATTGACAAAAGTACAATAGCCACGTTTAGGATACAACTAGGTACAGTGAGTGTTTGCTAGTATAATGGCTGAGTTTAAAAAACTTGGAGTGTGCAATGCAGGCAGACGTGCTGCAAATAACGTTCCAATACTGTGAATAGACAAAAGTACAAAAGCCACGTTTAGGATACAACTAGGTACACTGTGTGTTTGCTAGTATAATGGCTGAGTTTAAAAAAGTTAGAGTGTGCAATGCAGGCAGACGTGCTGCAAATAACGTTCCAATACTGTGAATTGACAAAAGTACAATAGCCACGTTTAGGATACAACTAGGTACAGTGAGTGTTTGCTAGTATAATGGCTGAGTTTAAAAAAGTTTGAGTGTGCAATGCAGGCAGACGTGCTGCAAATAACGTTCCAATACTGTGAATAGACAAAAGTACAAAAGCCACGTTTAGGATACAACTAGGTACACTGTGTGTTTGCTAGTATAATGGCTGAGTTTAAAAAAGTTAGAGTGTGCAATGCAGGCAGACGTGCTGCAAATAACGTTCCAATACTGTGAATTGACAAAAGTACAAAAGCCACGTTTAGGATACAACTAGGTACACTGTGTGTTTGCTAGTATAATGGCTGAGTTTAAAAAAGTTAGAGTGTGCAATGCAGGCAGACGTGCTGCAAATAACGTTCCAATACTGTGAATTGACAAAAGTACAATAGCCACGTATAGGATGCCACTAGGTACACTGAGTGTTTGCTAGTATAATGGCTTAGTAACAATGAGTTGTAGTGTGCTATGCAGGCAGACGTGCTCTGCAAATGTCTTTGCACTAGTGGGACTATAGCAAAGTCCAATAGCCACGTTTAGGATGCCACTAGGTACACTGAGTGTTTGCTAGTAAAATTGCTTAGTTTAAAAAAGTTGGAGTGTGCAATGCAGGCAGATGTGCTCTGCTAATGTCTTTGCACTAGTGGGACTATAGCAAAGTCCAATAGCCACCTTTAGGATGCCACTAGGTACACTGAGTGTTTGCTAGTAAAATTGCTTAGTTTAAAAAAGTTGTAGTGTGCAATGCAGGCAGACGTGCTCTGCAAATGTCTTTGCACTAGTGGGACTATAGCAAAGTCCAATAGCCACGTATAGGATGCCACTAGGTACACTGAGTGTTTGCTAGTAAAATTGCTTAGTTTAAAAAAGTTGGAGTGTGCAATGCAGGCAGATGTGCTCTGCAAATGTCTTTGCACTAGTGGGACTATAGCAAAGTCCAATAGCCACGTATAGGATGCCACTAGGTACACTGAGTGTTTGCTAGTATAATGGCTTAGTAACAATGAGTTGTAGTGTGCAATGCAGGCAGACGTGCTCTGCAAATGTCTTTGCACTAGTGGGACTATAGCAAAGTCCAATAGCCACGTTTAGGATGCCACTAGGTACACTGAGTGTTTGCTAGTAAAATTGCTTAGTTTAAAAAAGTTGGAGTGTGCAATGCAGGCAGATGTGCTCTGCAAATGTCTTTGCACTAGTGGGACTATAGCAAAGTCCAATAGCCACGTTTAGGATGCCACTAGGTACACTGAGTGTTTGCTAGTAAAATTGCTTAGTTTAAAAAAGTTGGAGTGTGCAATGCAGGCAGATGTGCTCTGCTAATGTCTTTGCACTAGTGGGACTATAGCAAAGTCCAATAGCCACCTTTAGGATGCCACTAGGTACACTGAGTGTTTGCTAGTAAAATTGCTTAGTTTAAAAAAGTTGTAGTGTGCAATGCAGGCAGACGTGCTCTGCAAATGTCTTTGCACTAGTGGGACTATAGCAAAGTCCAATAGCCACGTATAGGATGCCACTAGGTACACTGAGTGTTTGCTAGTAAAATTGCTTAGTTTAAAAAAGTTGGAGTGTGCAATGCAGGCAGATGTGCTCTGCAAATGTCTTTGCACTAGTGGGACTATAGCAAAGTCCAATAGCCACGTATAGGATGCCACTAGGTACACTGAGTGTTTGCTAGTATAATGGCTTAGTAACAATGAGTTGTAGTGTGCAATGCAGGCAGACGTGCTCTGCAAATGTCTTTGCACTAGTGGGACTATAGCAAAGTCCAATAGCCACGTTTAGGATGCCACTAGGTACACTGAGTGTTTGCTAGTAAAATTGCTTAGTTTAAAAAAGTTGGAGTGTGCAATGCAGGCAGATGTGCTCTGCAAATGTCTTTGCACTAGTGGGACTATAGCAAAGTCCAATAGCCACGTTTAGGATGCCACTAGGTACACTGAGTGTTTGCTAGTAAAATTGCTTAGTTTAAAAAAGTTGGAGTGTGCAATGCAGGCAGATGTGCTCTGCTAATGTCTTTGCACTAGTGGGACTATAGCAAAGTCCAATAGCCACCTTTAGGATGCCACTAGGTACACTGAGTGTTTGCTAGTAAAATTGCTTAGTTTAAAAAAGTTGTAGTGTGCAATGCAGGCAGACGTGCTCTGCAAATGTCTTTGCACTAGTGGGACTATAGAAAAGTCCAATAGCCACGTATAGGATGCCACTAGGTACACTGAGTGTTTGCTAGTAAAATTGCTTAGTTTAAAAAAGTTGGAGTGTGCAATGCAGGCAGATGTGCTCTGCTAATGTCTTTGCACTAGTGGGACTATAGCAAAGTCCAATAGCCACTTTTAGGATGCCACTAGGTACACTGAGTGTTTGCTAGTAAAATTGCTTAGTTTAAAAAAGTTGGATTGTGCAATGCAGGCAGATGTGCTCTGCAAATGTCTTTGCACTAGTGGGACTATAGCAAAGTCCAATAGCCACGTATAGGATGCCACTAGGTACACTGAGTGTTTGCTAGTATAATGGCTTAGTAACAATGAGTTGTAGTGTGCAATGCAGGCAGACGTGCTCTGCAAATGTCTTTGCACTAGTGGGACTATAGCAAAGTCCAATAGCCACGTATAGGATGCCACTAGGTACACTGAGTGTTTGCTAGTATAATGGCTTAGTAACAATGAGTTGGAGTGTGCAATGCAGGCAGACGTGCTCTGCAAATGTCTTGGCACTAGTGGGACTATAGCAAAGTCCAATAGCCACGTATAGGATGCCACTAGGTACACTGAGTGTTTGCTAGTAAAATTGCTTAGTTTAAAAAAGTTGTAGTGTGCAATGCAGGCAGACGTGCTCTGCAAATGTCTTTGCACTAGTGGGACTATAGCAAAGTCCAATAGCCACAGATAGGATGCCACTAGGTACACTGAGTGTTTGCTAGTATAATGGCTTAGTTAGAATGAGTTGGAGTGTGCAGAGGACAAGAGGGTACAGTGGCAGGATTGTGGTGCTCTGGGTAGAGGAATGGAAGCCTGCCTTTCTATTCCCTCCTAATGGTGAAATGCAGGGAGGAAATCCCTGACCTGGGCTACACAGACGCTGTTGCTGTTTGCAGGACCTGTCACCTATGGCTCTCTGACCCTGCCGCTTTGAGCCCTTAAAAGGACTGCTAGAATGTGCTCTCCCTAAGCTGTTTAACGCTGTGTATGCAGCGCATACAGCTGTATCGGCTATAGGACTCAGGAGGACGGAGCTGCGACACTGATGTCTGACACCAAAGACGCAGAAGGCAGATAATGGCGTTCGTGAAGAAAATGTCCGGTTTTATAATGCAGGGACATGTGACATGCAGATCCTATCACACATGCCGTTGCTTCTCTGGCTCAAAGTCCACTTAGCTGTGTGTGTGTGTCTGTGATTGGCTGACATGCTGGCCCGCCCCACAAGACGCGCGCGCTTAGGGAATGAAGACAAGAAAAAAAAAAAATTGGCCATTATAGAAACAGCAGTGATCTGAAGGCGCTGTTCACGCACACTATACACTGAAATGTGATAATAGTTTGATTCACAGAGTGACTTACACTATTACAGCAGAAACCAAGCTATGATTTAGCTGTTTTTTGGCTGCTAGAACCGTTCTCGAACGTTTCTAGAACTATCGAGCTTTTGCAAAAAGCTCGAGTTCTAGTTCGATCTAGAACATGCCCCAAAATCACTCGAGCCTAGAACTGGAGAACCACGAACCACGAACCGCGCTCAACTCTACTGGTGAGAGGACGGAATCGGTTGAGGCGACAATTGGTCTTCCAGGTGGACAGGTGAGATGCTTATGAATTTTGGGAAGAGTATAAAACACTGGAGTGACAGGATGTGGATTGTGTAGAAAATCCCTAAGTTTTTGGTCAATGATACCTAGATCATGGTATCGTTTGGATACTGATTTAATTAAAGACGAAACGCGGGGAGTGGGATCGATGGCAATAGGCTCATATGTAGTTGTGTCAGCGAGTTGACAAAGGATCTCAGAGACATAATAAGAGCGATCAAGGACAACCGTGGCCCCGCCCTTATCGTCTGGTTTGATAATAATAGATGAGTTGTTCTTAAGGGTATTAAGGGCCCTGGATTCCTCTATCGTGAGGTTATTTTTAAGGTGAAATTCACCTGTGTTAATCTTTCTATTAAGTGCCTGAACATCATTAGAGACAAGGGAAACAAAAGTTTCCACAGGATGATAGGACCTGTGAGGCATATAGGAGCTAGTAGATTGTAGATTAAGTCCCTTCAAAGAAAAAATTAGGTCATCAGTACAAGACATGGTGTTAGAAACATCAGTATCACCTTTCTTATCAAAGTGAGCTTTTAAACATACAGTTCTCAATAAGCGGTTGAGCTCTTGTTCAACCTTGAAGGTGTCATAATGGGGGGTAGGACTGAATGTAAGACCCTTCTGTAAGACTAGGTGTTCAGTGGGGGACAAGATGTAGGATTAGATGTTGTAAACCAAGTCGGATTTACCTGGGACCTGGTCCACACCCGATCCTCCCGTTGATAGCGAGTGGTGTCTGCGCCCCCTCCTCGTCTTCTTCCTGGTTGACGTCGTGGTCCTAAAAACAGGGATTGTTGTCGTGTAGGTCAAAACGCGTTGTCCGAGCTGCCTGATGACGTGTATCCTGCGTATCTGGAAGGGCGTCTTAAATTGTATGAGTCTCCCGATCGCCATCTATACACTGTGCCTTTCGTGTAGTCTTCTTGATCCCTCAAAAATTTTTGGCGTTTCCTGTTTTCTAGTGTTTTCCTGAACTCATTAATGAATTCCTGAGTTTTGTTTCTTAGTTGATCAAAGTCCGTGGTACAGAGAACTTGTTTAAGTTGAGTTTCAGTAGTTTTGATATTAGTAGATATCTGTTCGATTTCCTTGTGAAGATGATCAATGGTCAGGGTTATGATGTCCATGGAGCATTTGTTGATTATAGCTTCAACTCTGTCACAATATTCATTATTGTCTGAAAATAGGGTAGGTCTTAATGAAACACGTAGGCCTCGTGGTATTCGTTTCGTGCGATGGTATTCTGCTAGTGTGCCCAGATGAAGGTCAAGGGTGGCGTGTCTTTGCAATTCTTTTTCGTAATCCCTTCTGCGTATTTCATCCGTAGGTACACTGAGAAAGGTGCTGGATGTTGTGACTTTGGAGACTATGCTGTTTGTCTCCTCATCATTATAAAAGAAAACCGAGAAGCTTGATTGTGACATACAGAAAATTAGGATTGTCGTAATAGGTAGACAAGGGAGCTTAGGTCAAAAATAACATTTAATGTGGTGGTTTCACTGATCATCTGACCTGAAATAAAACGGACCCGGACTCATAACAACAAGTAGGCTTTTAGCCTTAATACATCCACAAAGGTATCAGCTATACTTACCTTATACATGCATACCCCTACTACAATATCTACTTCATTGCTTGACATACAGACCTTTTTTCAGCATAGGATTATTGATCCATTGAACTAATTATAGCATCTTATATTATTTATTCCTGCAGATATATGACTGCCACCAGCACAAGCACCCTACCTTAACTAGTATCCTTGTGGACTAGTAGCTCCTTTTTTGGTAATATACCACCCCCACTATATCCCGCTATACGATATTGATCTACATGACATACCATGTCTATTCATGTTGTTCACAGATATACCATTGCTACTGGTTACATCAGTACATATATAGTGGGGTGGGTTCACTGATTACCCAATTAGGAACTAATGGATCCTGAGCCATAATAATAAATAGGCCTTTAGCCTTGCTATATCTACAAAGGTATCGGCTTTACTTACTTCATACTCGCATACCCCACTCTTGTATCCATTCTTTGTCTGACATATATTTTCCTTCTGCATAGGACAGTTTAGTCCACTTAGCCCACAGAGTCTTCCCACAGGACTATCCTAAGGTCTCTACCTCCCCACAGGTTTGTTCATACATACACTATATACTATTTCCTTGCTATATAGGCTTCTTTGATTCATTCTTCCCTTTCTTTGCCATAGGACTATATTTTATGCTGGATCTAACATATTTATGACGATTGGCTACTCACAATTTTTCCTCATTTTTTCGGATCTTTGCTTGACATGGGTGAGCCACTTATCCTCTACTTAGCATACCACACCGTCATTATGGACCCCTTCCCTGGTATCCTGCATAATACCAGGTTTTAGAATTGTATTTATTCTCCGTAATACAACATATTGTATGTCATATTTTGTTGTGAATTTGCCCTCTATGCTGTACCTCCCCAAACATGTACTATGCTATTTCATTTGGATTGTCACTACTGTTTATATTATTTACACTTGCTGATATCTGTTTTTCTGTTTTTTTCAAATATAATAATATTCAAGTCAGATTGTCCGACCTGATGAAGGCCTAAGGCCGAAACGTCCTGGTGGACTCTCTATTCATGTACAGCACTTCGTTATCTCTCAATAAAGGAAAACAGATTAAGAATACTTGAACCAGTGTAATTCCTTTTTTTTGGGAAACAGTACAGTGTGCCGGAACTCTCTTGCTCCAGTACTATTATTTTTCCAGAGCACCTGTCTTAGGTGATGCTAGGTCTTATCTCTATTATACTAGCAAACACTGAGGAAAGTTAGTGGCATCCTAAAAGTGGCTGTTGGACTTCATTATTGTCCCACTGGTGCAAAGCTATTTGCAGCACCACTGCATTGCACACTCAAACTCATTTTTACTAAGCTATTATACTAGCAAACACTGAGGAAACTTAGTGGCATCCTAAAAGTGGCTGTTGGACTTCATTATTGGCCTACTAGTGCAAAGCTATTTGCAGCACCACTGCATTGCACACTCAAACTCATTTTTAATAAGCTATTATACTAGCAAACACTGAGGAAACTTAGTGGCATCCTAAAAGTGGCTGTTGGACTTCATTATTGTCCCACTGGTGCAAAGATATTTGCGGCACCTCTGCATTGCACACTGAAACTCATTGTTACTAAGCCATTCTAATAGCAAACTATGCTGCCAGTTTAAGGGCCGTAGTTGCATTGTCAGGGATAGTTATTGTTCTTTATTCTGCTGTTATTAAAGCTATACCACCGCTGCAATCTACACCACCTCTCAATTTTTACTACCGCATTTTAAGTGCACAATCTTGTTGCAATCAAAATGAGTGGCAAAATGACAGATGCTAGGGGAAAGGGGAAGAGGCATGTTGGAAAAGGAAAAAATGGGTTTGTCCATGGGGAAGGTGGCAAAGCTCCATTAACATCTGCTGAAGATAGACCATCTTCCAGCAAAATTAAGATGTCTACTACTTACCGTGGACAATCCGATGTGCTCCCTTTTTTACAGACACGAACAACTGGAACAAAGGTAGATGCTTGAATGGATCTCAAGTGGTCCAACAAGTGCCCTCTCCGCCCCCTCAACTACCGCATCCAAAAAACACCAGTTCTCTGAGTTTTCATCCCAATCACACTTGCTTTCTCCCAGCTCTGAAGTCTCCATCCGCCCTGCACAGTATGGTGGAACTGAGATGGCTGAGTCTGCAGAGCTGTTTAGTCACATTATAGCCTGGGAATCAGAGGTCTGCTCCCATGCTACAGTGAGTACAGAGCAGGAAATGGTCTGCAGTGATGCCCAGAACCTTTGTGACTCTGGTTCAGGCCGTGAGGACCAAGTTTCTGAGCATAATGTTGACCCTTATTCACAAACTGTAACACCTGTTGTTATAGACAATGAGGAACATACTGATGAAGATGAGACGCAGATACCAGATTGGGATGACAACTTAAATATTGGTTCACGTCAGGAAGAGGCTCGGTCTGAGGGTGAGGGGAGTGCAAACACAACGCTTGATGAGGAAGTTCTAGATCCCACCTACTGTCAACCCACAGTCAGGCACTTGAGGAGGTCAACAGAGGCGGTGGAGGAGGATGCTACTGACGACGAAGTTACCTTGTGCCTTCCTGGTAGCACGTCTACAACTGCATCCTCAGCCACCACTCTGCCTCTGAGCACTAGCCGGGGGGGCTCAGCAGGTTGCATGCCCTTTAAGCCTTGCCTAGCCTGGACCTTTTTTGACATAGCAAAAGATCGCCCAAATCATGTGATACAGTTAGGTCCAGAAATATTTGGACAGTGACACAAGTTTTGTTATTTTAGCTGTTTACAAAAACATGTTCAGAAATACAATTATATATATAATATGGGCTGAAAGTGCACACTCCCAGCTGCAATATGAGAGTTTTCACATCCAAATCGGAGAAAGGGTTTAGGAATCATAGCTCTGTAATGCATAGCCTCCTCTTTTTCAAGGGACCAAAAGTAATTGGACAAGGGACTCTAAGGGCTGCAATTAACTCTGAAGGCGTCTCCCTCGTTAACCTGTAATCAATGAAGTAGTTAAAAGGTCTGGGGTTGATTACAGGTGTGTGGTTTTGCATTTGGAAGCTGTTGCTGTGACCAGACAACATGCGGTCTAAGGAACGCTCAATTGAGGTGAAGCAGAACATCCTGAGGCTGAAAAAAAGAAAAAATCCATCAGAGAGATAGCAGACATGCTTGGAGTAGCAAAATCAACAGTCGGGTACATTCTGAGAAAAAAGGAATTGACTGGTGAGCTTGGGAACTCAAAAAGGCCTGGCCGTCCACGGATGACAACAGTGATGGATGATCGCCGCATACTTTCTTTGGTGAAGAAGAACCCGTTCACAACATCAACTGAAGTCTAGAACACTCTCAGTGAAGTAGGTGTATCTGTCTCTAAGTCAACAGTAAAGAGAAGACTCCATGAAAGTAAATACAAAGGGTTCACATCTAGATGCAAACCATTCATCAATTCCAAAAATAGACAGGCCAGAGTTAAATTTGCTGAAAAACACCTCATGAAGCCAGCTCAGTTCTGGAAAAGTATTCTATGGACAGATGAGACAAAGATCAACCTGCACCAGAATGATGGGAAGAAAAAAGTTTGGAAAAGAAAGGGAACAGCACATGATCCAAGGCACACCACATCCTCTGTAAAACATGGTGGAGGCAACGCGATGGCATGGGCATGCATGTCTTTCAATGGCACTGGGTCACTTGTTTTTATTGATGACATAACAGCGGACAAGAGTAGCCAGATGAATTCTGAAGTGTACCGGGATATACTTTCAGCCCACATTCAGCCAAATGCCGCAAAGTTGATCGGACGGCGCTTCATAGTACAGATGGACAATGACCCCAAGCACACAGCCAAAGCTACCCAGGAGTTCATGAGTGCAAAAAAGTGGAACATTCTGCAATGGCCAAGTCAATCACCAGATCTTAACCCAATTGAGCATGCATTTCACTTGCTCAAATCCAGACTTAAGACGGAAAGACCCACAAACAAGCAAGACCTGAAGGCTGCGGCTGTAAAGGCCTGGCAAAGCATTAAGAAGGAGGAAACCCAGCCTTTGGTGATGTCCATGGGTTCCAGACTTAAGGCAGTGATTGCCTCCAAAGGATTCGCAACAAAATATTGAAAATAAAAATATTTTGTTTGGGTTTGGTTTATTTGTCCAATTACTTTTGACCTCCTAAAATGTGGAGTGTTTGTAAAGAAATGTGTACAATTCCTACAATTTCTATCAGATATTTTTGTTCAAACCTTCAAATTAAATGTTACAATCTGCACTTGAATTCTGTTGTAGAGGTTTCATTTCAAATCTAATGTGGTGGTGTTAAGCTGTTCTGTTTTGTCACAAGTCAGCTTATGGGATCACCAGTGAGGTCCTCTGAATTAGGCCTCTTCAGACCTAATCAAGATCGAGCGCTCGGAGAGAAAAGACCAGCATCCATGTGAGCATGATCAATTTCTTCTGTTTATTTAATGAAAGTACAGTTTATTTATACCATTTACAGATCAATGTGATATTGCAAAAGAAAGAGAAAAAAACTTCTAGCTGAACTTTACCAGTTGCTCATATGACCTTTAAGTTTTAGCAAAACAAAAATGTAGAGTCATGCATATGAGATAAGAAGAAGATAAGAAGAACATTTAGAGACCATAATAATCCTTGAGCCGGTCTCTTATTCCGTAGGCTCCATGACTATGAACTACCATCAGATATACTTACTAATAACAATAAATCTTTAATGAAGAAATAGAGAAACTATTAACCCTTCTATATCAATTTCCCCCTTTTGTAAATGGTATAACCTTCACTACACGGTCAGTAGGCGTCCAAACAGGAGCTGCTGGCTCATGGGCCTAGTACCCATGAGGGGTCTTCCTACCACTTCACCCATCCACCCTCAGTGTGGACACCTACTCCCGGTCAGCAGAGGCCATTTGGGGTCCGTAGTAAACTACAGAGGGTTCAATGCTGGGACTCTTAGAACATACATTATTCATTAGTTTAGGTAATGCATATATCAATGCTTTTACAGCTATATAAAGCAGTAGACAGAACAACAATATTTGCATACAGGTTTGTATAATGCCAGAAACCCAACCTGCTATGCCCTTAAACCAATTGGCTGGATTCATAAAAGAAAATGTATTTCCCCACCAGGAGTCCTTGTTGGCATCGTGCTCTTTTAACCATTTATCCCTAAGTTCACTTGTTTTCTGTATATCTGCTCTAACCTGGAGGTTGCCTGCAGGGTCAATGTAATGGCAACAGGCAGGACCAATTATTTGACACATTCCGCCGTCTTTTGCTGTCACAAAGTCTAGCACTATAGTATGCTGGTTAGTGACTACAATTAATTGTTTTTGTATAGCATTGGTAGCATTTAGAATCTCAAGAACCCGAAAAATTTGATCATCCAGGTAGTCAGTGGACACTACTAGCTTGTCCCACATTTGCATTAAGAAAGGGTGTATGAAAATAGCACTAAATACCTTATTTGCTTTTCCCATTTCTACTACATGAGGCCTACCATTTGGCCGGGGCTTATTATCTGCTGCTCGTTTATACAAGGTATGAATTGGGACAGCTGCTACATCTACTTCACGATGAGGAACTATGAAAGTGGCAGGTGTTAGTCTGGCAAGTGTGCAGACCCCTCTCATGTCAGGGCTCACCCACTTGTGAGCACGATTCCCACAAACCAAAAACACTCCCTCTGGGAAAATACAAAAGTGAGTTTGACTTTGTACACAATAAAGCAGATTCAGAAGCCCCTTCATGACTTTATGAGCACACCATGTATTGTTCATTTGTTTTCCGGTCATACCCAAGATACAGCTACCCCGCTCCCTCCTAAAAGTCCGTCTAATAAATGATGATGTACAGCCCTCAATACCCTTCTGATATACTGTCTCATTGTCCTTGGTTAAGTCATGTGTATGTATATAGAAACAGTTATTGTCTTTTCCACAATTTCCAACACCATTGTATTGAAGACTGAACCATAATCCATCATGAGGAATGGGGCCCGAATGAGGAATCTTAGTCTTTATTTTGGCAATTATGCCCTTGTCTGAATCGTATTCCATCCACCACGAGTATCCATCGGGTCGTGTGATATTTAGCTGGAACCAGGGTTTAGTGACCCATCCAACTATAGTCAATGTAGCAGATACATCACGAGGTACATCTTCTCCCAAAAATCTAGATTCAGTCCAGGTTTCATTGTGTATACAGTCTGGTACCAACACCTCCTGTGGTTCCAGAGGTAAGGCTAAATAAGGCATAGTCTTTGAAGAAATAGGACTGTGTGTGCAGATCCAACAGTCTTTTGGCTTTTCTCCTTCCATGTCCTCAGTAAGAGAAATATGGTGGCGAATGAGTTTATTATCCCAGTCCGTAGTTAAAAGTTCGCTCAGTGTCTTTGTTTGGCGCAGCAACCCTGCTACACCTAGCAGGATAATTAGCAAAACTGTCATTCTGCCGGTGGAGTGACCTTTTTACAGTGACTGGCGTGGATCCAGGTGGGTTTTCCCTCAAGTTTCACTGAGGTGGATGTGGTCAGCTGGACTTGGAATGGGCCATCAAAGCGTGGATCTAGGCTCCTTCTCACGTGTCTGCGCACGACCACCCAATCACCTGGATTCAGCTGATGCACATCTGCACTTGCATTGGGATCTGGAATGGATGAAAAGACATGTTTATGCACCACATTAAGTCTTTCCTGTAAGGCCTGGATGTAGGCTGTCATAGTGCCGTGCTGCATCTGTAACACTTGTGGAAAGTAGAGACCTGTTTTTGGGGCACTACCAAAAAGGACTTCAAAAGGAGACAAGCCTGTCTTTCTATTTGGAGTGTGTCTGACTGAAAAGAGTGCCAGGGATAAGCACTCTACCCAATTCTTTCCTGTCTCTGCCATGGCCTTTTGAATTTTTAGTTTAAGTGTCCCGTTTAATCTCTCTACTTTTCCACTGCTCTGTGGATGATAAGGGGTATGGAATGCCTGCTCTATTCCCAGGGCCTGCATAATGTCCCTCATTATTTCTCCAGTGAAGTGTGTACCCCTGTCACTTTCTATGGCTTCTGGGATGCCATACCGACAGACTAGTTCCTTCATCAGTTTTTCTGCAGTTGTTTTAGCATTTGCACATTTTACTGGATAGGCCTCAACCCATCCTGAGAAGAGATCTACACATACCAGGACGTATTCATACACTCCTACCTTGGGTAGTTGTATGTAGTCTATTTGCAGTCGTTGAAACGGATAGAGCGGTCTGGGTGTTGCTTTCTTAGGGACTTTTACTGTTTTACCTGGGTTGTGTTGTGCACAGATAATGCAGGATTGTACATGTTTGGAGGCTACGTAACTGAAGCCAGGAGCGATCCAGAAGGCATTCACCTGGTTACACATGTGACTTTTTGAGGCGTGAGTGGGGCCATGTGTTGCTTGTGCCATCATAGGGAACAGGGACCTTGGTAAACACAACCTATCCTTACTTTCCCATACTCCATTCGAGTTCAGCCCAGCTCCCATTTTCTCCCAGTGTTCCTTCTCTGTTTGGTCAGCCTGATGCTGGAGGGATTTCAGGACATCCAGACTCACTGTGGCTGGGACTTGCTGGCTCCCTGCCACTATCCTCTGATCCCTAGGCCTCTTTGCCGCTGCTTTCGCAGCTGCATCCGCCCTTCTATTGCCCGCTACCTCCAGTGAGTCACCTTTTGTGTGTGCTTTCACCTTAATGATGCCAACCTGGACTGGTAACATTAGTGCCTCCATTAACCGTTTTACCAATTCTGCATTTTTAATAGGCTTACCAGCTGACGTAAGAAAAGCTCTACTTCTCCAGATAGGGCCAAAATCATGACAGATCCCAAATCCATACTTTGAGTCTGAATAAACATTAATTTTCCTACCTGACCCCGCTCTACACGCCTCAATGAGCGCTGTTAGCTCCGCCTCCTGCGCGGACATGTGCGGCGGGAGTGGTTCAGCTCGGATTACCTCATGTGAGGATACTACTGCATATCCAGTGTAGAATCTCCCATCCAGGTGATATCTGGAGCCATCTACAAAAAACTCAAAATCTGCATTAGTAATAGGTGTATCATAGACATGTGGAAAACCTGCTGTCTCCTGACTCATCAGCTCTATGCAGTCATGCTCGTGCGTCATGTCAAAGTATTCATCCTCACTTGCTACCATTGTCACCAATTCCCCCTTTTCTGAATCTACTGGCAAAAGGGTGGCTGGATTCAGAACATTACACCTCTTGAGGGTGACATACTCAGGAATCAGAAGGGCACATTCAAGTCTGAGCTGTCTGGCCATAGACAGGTGTTTCGGTTGGACTTGCACAAGTATAGCATGGATGTCATGCGGGGAGTAAATTGTTAAGGGAAATGTCAATGTGATCTCGCAAGCTTTCCCTAGCAGTACTGCAGCAGCCGCTACAGCACGGACACATGTGGGTGACCCTCTGACAACTGGGTCCAATCGCGCTGAGTAGTAAGCTATTGGTCTTTGTTTGTCACCATGTTGCTGTGTGAGGACGGCTGTCGCATGCCCTCCCTGTTCTGTGCAAAACAAGAAAAATGGTTGATCGTAATTTGGAATACCCAGGGCCGGGGCAGATACAATGAGTAGTTTAAGGGAATGAAAGGAATCAATAGCTTCCTGAGTGAGGTCAAAGGGGTCAAATGACAGACAATCATAGAGGGGTTGCATCATTTGCGAGGCAGACCTTATCCAAGGCCTGCAGTATGACACTAAGCCCAAAAAGGTGCGCAGTTGCCGGTGGGACCTGGGTAAGGAGAGATTTTGGACTGCTTGTTTTCTCTCCTCAGTCAGGTGTCTTGTACCTTCAGAGATACAGTGACCCAAAAATGTTACCTTTTGCTTACAGTACTGTAATTTCTCACGTGAAACTTTGCAACCATTCTCTGCTAGAAAACACAACAAAGAAATTGTGGCTTCCTTGCAGGACGTCTGGTCTGGACAGCAGAGCAAAAGGTCATCCACGTACTGCAATAGCGTAACCTGTGGATGAGGCGGTTGCCACTGTTCCAGAATTCCTGCCATAGCTGTGGAATAAATGGTAGGTGAATTCATTCCTCCTTGCGGGAGGACTGTCCACATGTACTGTTTCCCCTCATGTGTGAAGGCAAAAAGATACTGACAGTCAGGGTGTAGAGGCACAGAGAAAAATGCATTTGCCAAATCAATTACTGTAAAACATTTGGAGGTCCCTGGGATTTGTGACAGTAAGGTATGTGGGTTTGGAACAATTGGTGTTACACTCTCAGTAACAGCATTGACAGCTCTCAAATCATGCACCATTCTGTACGTGTCAGGGGAACCTTTGGGCCCTTTTTTCTTGATTGGATACAAGGGAGTGTTACAGGGGGAGGACCTTTGTACTAGAGCCCCTGCCTGCACATATTCTCTTATATCTCTGGTCAGGGCCATTGATTTGGCTGGGCTTAAGGGATACTGTTTTAAACAAGGAGGAGTGGAGCCTTCTTTTAATTTTATCATGACTGGGGGAATAGGAAGCCGACCAACATCAGTTTTTCCCATTGCCCATACAATGTCTGGAACTTGTTGCATTGCTATGTCTTCACTAGTTCTGGTATCGGACACTCTTGCAGATTTGGACATGTACACCATTGCTGCAATCTTGCACAAGTGTTTGTCAGAGAGGGGACTTGTGACTGTAATACCTTCTGGGGTGTATTGTATGGTAGCCTGGATAGCACTTAACACATCAGCCCCCAGCAAATTCATAGGAGTGTTTTCACTAATAATAAGCTTTGTGAGAATTTCCTGGCTATCTTGTAATCTCAGCTTCATCTGTTTTGTCAAGGGAGTTTCAGACACCAATCCCTCCACCCCGACACACTCCACAGTCTCGTCAGTAATCATATCTGGCTTTATCAGGTCTTTATGTACCACAGTGCCGGCTGCCCCAGTGTCAATTAAAAATTCTGCCTCTTTCCCCTCTGGCATGGTTATGGTCGTAAGTAAGGTGGGACCAGGTCCTGAGGGAACGAAAACAGGGTACACATTTGTCACTGGGTTGCCAGTTTCCTAGCTCAGAGGCAAGGGAAGAGGGAGATCAGTCTGCTCACTCTCCTTTTTGGAGTTTTTGCACTGTCTGGCATAATGTCCATTCTGCCCACAATTCCAGCACTGTACGGTCGCTCGGTCACCTGGTGCCCCCCCCCCTCTGCTTCCACTGTCTTCCTTGTGCTCTAGCATACATAACTGGTTGCTTGCATTTTGTCAGTTCAACCCCCTTAGCTACTTGCAGAAGGTCTGTTGGGTCCATGTTTCTCCACTCAGGTCTGGCCGTCTGTATTGCTTCTCGTAAAAACTTATTCATACCGTCAATGAATGCATTCACCAATATTTTGATATCAAGGTCGTTTCTTGCACTGTACCCCATGTCTGTCCACTTCAGCTGTAACCTCCCAAAGTACGTCTCTATACTCTCCCCTTTTTGCTGTGTCACGTCAGTCATCAGTACAGACTGCTCTGTTTGTTTCTTGGTAGCCCATCCTTTCAATGCCTCACAGTACGTCATTCCAGACCTCTCAGACTGAATATCCATGATCCATGATTGCTCCTTTATCATATCAGTATGCGTCTTAATTATGTGTCCCAGCACGTCACCTGCCTTTGCAGTCACCAAACTCTCGAGGTCTGACCAAGTGCATTTATAAGTCACCTGTATTGTCTGTATTTGCCTGTAAAATGGGAAAGGTTGGTTTTCAGGGTCAGGTAACAGTTTCAACATAGCTAGCTGGTCAGAGGGGCTCCAGGGGTAATATTCCTGTGTCTGTCTGATTCTTGTGACCTTCCTCGGTCGGGATGCATCTGATTTTTTTGTACTGGTCCCAGGGAGTTCTTTTCTTTCCTCACCGTCAGCTTCCTCCGCAAAACTCAATTCCTTCACTACCTCTGTCTCAGTGTCAGCGTCCTCTGTCATCACATGTGACCTGGTTCGAACAGGATTTAGTGAAATCTGCCTAGGGCGAGTAACATTACACGTAGCACAAGTACCTCTCCAGTCTGGGTTTTTCTGACTACAATGTTTACAAGTCCATTCATCTGGTCTGGGTTTCTGCTTATGTGAAGGGGGGGCGGTAGCAGTCACAATTCCTGCTTTTGGTGCATTAAAACATTCATAATACACCTTATCTCCCGCTGTGGTCTCTTTATATCCACAATGCTGCACCTCTTCAGCCACACGACACCATTTATTTACTTGTTGCTCTACCCTCTTATCTTTTATCCAACCTCTCTTTTCTTCCCTGAATCTGTGCCATTTCTCAACATCCAAACATCCGTACTCTGGCATGTCTGCCTTTTTGAGTATCGGTCTGACATTTTTCACTGCTTCTTTGCCTTCTCTTTCTTGCACTATCTGTTTGGCTGTTTTGGATCCTGCTGGAGCCCCACGCTGCACACTGAACAAGTTGCCCATGGCTTCAACTTATTCCCACACAGCCCACCTTTCTGCAAATGCCCTCTCAGTGTCCCTGAACCTTGTTAACAGGCCACACGTCTCCTGGCAAGTCAGAATGGGCTCTCTAGTGGTAGCAAGAAGGCTCAATCAGCATTCACTCTCACCTGCTACACTTGTAGGGCGTATTGGGAAGGGTTAAAAAACACCTCTCACCCAATAGACCAGATGACTAAAGCAGGAAGGACCAGGTGTGATAGTCCTCTCACCTGCTAGACCACCTCCATGTAAGTGGGAAGGCCACACGGCTCTCTAACCCACTTCTTCAAACCTGATGTGCAGTTGGGTACTTCATGCTGGTCCTTTACAGAGTATTCCAGCAACGAACGTAAACTAGAGTTAAACCAATATAATTAACAGAGCTGACTTTTCACAAAGGGCAGAAAATCGCGCAGCTGTTCACTTGACCCCTCCCAAAAGAATGTCAGCGCACAGTTTGTTTAGCAAGAGTGTTATCTCGTTCAGATTCAGCTTTCCAAAACACAATCCTAATACCCACTGGTATAATACACAATCCCTGCAGAAAATTGAGACTACTTATATACCTTCACAGCACTTGATTCTAGAAACATATGTAACAATACACCTTCCAAGGATCAGTTAACCTCACATGCAAATAAAATTATCAAAACCGCTCTTGACACTGATGGGAAAAAATACATATGTCAGGTATCCACTCAAATACTCTATATGGCTATGCCCTGTGACATGTCACAACCGGAACATCTTTTCACAGTCCACAGTATAGCCTATAACCATTAGACTTATACATACATATTATTTCACCAAGTCTCTTATCTCAATTACTTGTCACTTTGTTATTCAGAGGCTTCTCATCAATATACAACAACCTATTGCCTGCCTACTTTATCTAGGCATTAGTATGAAACCACATATCCCTAGACCAGTGTATTGCCCATCAAAGATGCAAAGATGGCCAAAGCAAAACACAAAACACAGCAACACACAGCGAATGCAATTATACAGAGACTGTCCCAAATTCCGTGCTATGCAATCTATGCAATCAGTTAATGGACGGACAACAGATTATCTTATTACTCTATATTTCAACTCTCATTCAGACATGCATGAAAAAAAACAATACTCACTGGTGATGCCAGAGTTCTTGAACCGTGTGTACAGCCTTACCCAGAATATTCGGGAAATCAGAGAGAGTGAAATGAAGTGTAAGAATAAAGCTTCTCACCTTGCTGCAGCTGAAATTTCACTGTCTCAAGAGTCCCCAAAACTTCTTCCGAATAGGCTGGTTGGCCACGGCCCCACGTTGGGCGCCAAAACTGTTGTAGCTGTTCTGTTTTGTCACAAGTCAGCTTATGGGATCACCAGTGAGGTCCTCTGAATTAGGCCTCTTCAGACCTAATCAAGATCAAGCGCTCGGAGAGAAAAGACCAGCATCCATGTGAGCATGATCAATTTCTTCTGTTTATTTAATGAAAGTACAGTTTATTTATACCATTTACAGATCAATGTGATATTGCAAAAGAAAAGAGAAAAAAACTTCTAGCTGAACTTTACCAGTTGCTCATATGACCTTTAAGTTTTAGCAAAACAAAAATGTAGAGTCATGCATATGAGATAAGAAGAAGATAAGAAGAACATTTAGAGACCATAATAATCCTTGAGCCGGTCTCTTATTCCGTAGGCTCCATGACTATGAACTACCATCAGATATACTTACTAATAACAATAAATCTTTAATGAAGAAATAGAGAAACTATTAACCCTTCTATATCAGTGGCATGCAGAGCCCAACTCGCGAAAATTGTGTCACTTTCCAAATATTTCTGGACCTAACTGTATGTAAAATTTGTCATGATTCTGTTAGTAGAGGGAAAAACCTAAGGAGTTAGACAACTTCTTTCATGAATCGTCACATGAATAAATATCATATATCCCAGTGGGAAGCTCCCCGTGCTGCAATGCGGTCTAGCGAAGCGAACCATCCACCGCCTGCCCCTTCAAGTGCATCTGCGCGCTCTTCATCTTCTAGGACTGTGGGGACAGCTGTCACACCTGGTTTTCCACGCACAACTTCCACCACTGTAACCGCAACAGGCAGTTTGTTTGCTAGGTCGTCAGTTGGTTTGGAAGGGGAAACAAGTGCGTGTGTACAGCTCTCTCAGACATCGATAGCATCAACGTTGGATGAAGGCAACATCATGTCTACACCTGCACTTTCCTCACAAACCTGCATTTTTTCAAGGACACCCTACTCACCACCATCTACACACAGCAGCCAGATCCCTGTCCCTCAGATGTGGACAAATAAAAGGCCATTTCCTGCGACCCATGACAAAGCTAAGAGGTTGACTTTATCCCTCTGTAAGCTCTTGGCTACCGAAATGCTGCCTTTCCGCCTGGTGCACACACAGGATTTTAGAGACCTTATGTCTGTCGCTGTGCCCCAGTACCAGATGCCCAGTCGCCACTACTTCTCTAAGAAAGGTGTGCCTGCGCTACACCAGCATGTCACACACAACATCACCGCTTCCTTGAGAAACTCTGTGTGTGAACGGGTGCATTTTACCACCGATACTTGGACCAGTAAGCATGGACAGGGACATTACATGTCGCTGACTGGGCACTGGGTAACTATGGTGATAGATGGTGAAGGGTCTGCTGCACAAGTCTTGCCGTCCCCACGACTTGTGTGTCAGTCCTCTGTCTGTCCAAGTTCCGCCACTGCTTCTGCCTCCTCCACCTCGTCTGGGTCCTCCACCTCCGCCCCAAGCCTGCCTGGTCAGGCCACCAGCGTTCTAACTGTGCAGAAGGAATCACGTACCCCTCATTACTATGCTGGCAGCAGAGCGCAATGGCATCAGGCGGTCTTTAGCTTGAAATGTCTTGGAAATAAGTCACACAGCGGCTGAGTTGTGGGCAGCTCTGGAGACTGAGTTTAATAAATGGTTGTCTCCACTCAACCTGCAGCCTGGTAAGGGCGTGTGCGACAATGCTGCAAACCTGGGTGCGGCCCTTTGCCTGGGCAAGGTGACATACATGCCTTGTATAGCTCACGTGTTGAACCTTGTTGTCCAGCAATTTTTATCACACTATCCCGGCGTAGATGGCCTTCTGAACAGGGCACGAAAACTGTCTGCTCACTTCCGCCGTTCAACCACCGCTGCTGAGCGACTTGCATCGCTCCAGAAGTCTTTCGCCTGCCGGTTCATCGCCTGAAATGCGATGTGCTAACACCCTTGAATTCGACTCTCCACATGTTACAGCGACTGTGGCAGCACCGTCGAGCCCTGGTGCAATACGTCATGACGTATAGCCTGGGACAACGAGATGCAGAGGTGGGGCAGATCACCCTGATGGAGTCGTCTCAGATCAAAGACCTATGCACCCTTCTGCACAGTTTCGACATGGCGACGAATATGTTTAGCGCTGACAATGTCATTATCAGTATGACAATTCCAGTCATTTACATGCTGGAGCACACGCTAAACACTATTCAGAGTCAGGGGGTGGGACAACAGGAAGGGGAGGAACTACAGGAGGATTCATATGCGCAAGAGACAACAACATCACCAAGGTCCAGACGTTCCTCATCACCAACGCGGCAGGCATGGGACCATGGGGGACAGGGATCAACAAGGGCGCATGGTAGCAGGCAAAATGTTGAGGAAGGTGCAGGAGAACATGAAGAAATGGAGGACGAACTGTCCATGGACATGGAAGACTCAGCGGATGAGGGAGACCTTGGTCAAATTTCTGTTGAAAGAGGTTGGGGGGAGATGTCAGAGGAAGAAAAAGCGGTTTGCACCTCTATGCCACAAACACAGCGTGGACTTGGTCTGCATGGCTGCGCAAGACACATAAGCGCCTTCTTGCTGCACTACCTCCAACATGACCCTCGTATTGTCAAAATTGGAAGTGATGATGACTACTGGCTTTCCACACTATTAGATTCCCAGTACAAGTCCAAATTTTGTGACATAATTCCAGCCATACAAAGAGACGCACGTATGCAGGAGTATCAGCCAAAGCTGTTACTCGATTTTAGCTCGGCTTTTCCACCAAACAACCGTGGTGCAGGGAGTGAATCTCCCAGTTGTAACTTGACAAACATGGGACGGTCTCGTCATCTTCAACAGTCTACCCGTACCAGCAGCACCGTATCTGGTGCTGGTAACAGCAATTTTATTGAATCTTTTCATAATTTTTTTAGACCATCCTTTGCAAGGCCACCAGAGACAACAAGTCTGACACATAGTCAATGGCTGGAGAGGATGATACAGGAGTATCTGCAAATGAACATCGATGCCATGACTTTGCAAATGAAGCCTTGCTCATTTTGGGCTTCAAATCTTGAAAAATGGCCAGAGCTCTCCACTTACGCCTTGGAGATTTTGTCGTGTCCAGCTGCCAGCGTTGTCTCTGAATGTGTCTTCAGTGCTGCTGGGTGTGTGCTGACAGATAAGCACACGCATCTGTCCAGTGACAATGTGGACAAACTAACGTTCATTAAAATGAACAAGTCATGGATCCACAAGGAATTTACTACCCCTGTGTCATCCTGGGGAGAGCAAATGCTCTGTCCAGTGACAATCTGTATCCGGAAAAACTGTGGAGGAGAGAAGCGCAAAATAGGGTCTTATCTGGTAGACAAGAGAATGTATGTAAAGAGACAGGTACTTACCTGTTTCAGTTGTGACAGGCACAACTCCTCTGTGAGCGTTTAGCCAGAAAGTGCATATAGTGATCCGTCGCAGGCCCGATGAAAAAAGTAGATCACAATATTGATGAGGAAAAACGGGTTTGATGCTTCGCTAAAAACCACAAATCCAGGAGGTGTGATGAAATCCTTTCCTTTATTTGTACGGGTCAACGCGTTTCGAAAGCATAGCCGCCTTCTTCATCAGGACAAAAACAAAGCAAGAAAGAACAGCATAACATGTGTTGCTGCACAGGGTGAGATATATAGCATTAACAAAGGGGGTAGCCACGTCAGCAGGCAAGTGCTGCCACTGAAAGGGTGTGTGTGTGGCCCAATTTTTGGAAAAAAGGGAGACTTCGCTTGGAGTAACCCCTGCTTGCTGTGTTTTTTAAAAGGAGCCAAGATGAACAAGTCATGGTTCAGCAAAGACTTTGCTACCTACCCCGGTGTCATCCTGGGGACGGTTAAGTATGGCATATTTTTGAATGTGCTTGATGCAAATTTACCTGTGAAGTGTACAACTGGGGCACAAGTGCTGCCACTGAAGGGGTGGGTGTGTATGTGGCCCAATTTTTGGAAAAAAGGGAGACTCCTCTTGGAGTAACCCTTGCTTGCAGTGTTTCTAAAAATGATGCAAGATGAACAGATCTGGGATCAGCAAAGACTTTGCTACCTACCCCGGTGTCATCCTGGGGAGAGTAAATGCTTTAGTATTTTTGAATGTGCTTGATGCAAATCTAGCTGTGAAGTGTACAACTGGGGCACAAGTGCTGCCACTGAAGGGGTGGGTGTCTGTGGGGCCCAATTTTTGGAAAAAAGGGAGACTCCACTTGGAGTAACCCTCGCTTGCTGTATTTTTTAAAAGGAGCCAAGATGAACAAGTCATGGTTCAGCAAAGACTTTGCTACCTACCCCGGTGTCATCCTGGGGACGGTTAAGTATGGCATATTTTTGAATGTGCTTGATGCAAATTTACCTGTAAAGTGTACAACTGGGGCACAAGTGCTGCCACTGAAGGGGTGGTTGTGTATGTGGCCCAATTTTTGGAAAAAAGGGAGACTCCGCTTGGAGTAACCCTTGCTTGCAGTGTTTCTAAAAATGATGCAAGATGAACAGATCTGGGATCAGCAAAGACTTTGCTACCTACCCCGGTGTCATCCTGGGGAGAGTAAATGCTTTTGTATTTTTGAATGTGCTTGATGCAAATCTAGCTGTGAAGTGTACAACTGGGGCACAAGTGCTGCCACTGAAGGGGTGGGTGTCTGTGGGGCCCAATTTTTGGAAAAAAGGGAGACTCCGCTTGGAGTAACCCTCGCTTGCTGTATTTTTTAAAAGGAGCCAAGATGAACAAGTCATGGTTCAGCAAAGACTTTGCTACCTACCCCGGTGTCATCCTGGGAGGAGTAAATGCTTTTGTATTTTTGAATGTGCTTGATGCAAATCTAGCTGTGAAGTGTACAACTGGGGCACAAGTGCTGCCACTGAAGGGGTGGGTGTCTGTGGGGCCCAATTTTTGGAAAAAAGGGAGACTCCGCTTGGAGTAACCCTCGCTTGCTGTATTTTTTAAAAGGAGCCAAGATGAAAAAGTCATGGTTCAGCAAAGACTTTGCTACCTACCCTGGTGTAATCCTGGGGACGGTTAAGTATGGCATATTTTTGAATGTGCTTGATGCAAATCTAGCTGTGAAGTGTACAACTGGGGCACAAGTGCTGCCACTGATGGGGTGTGTGTGTGGCCCAATTTTTGGAAAAAAGGGAGACTCCGCTTGGAGTAACCCTTGCTTACAGTGTTTCTAAAAATGATCCAAAATGAACAGAGCTGGGATCAGGAAAGACTTTGCTACCTACCCCGGTGTCATCCTGGGGACGGTTAAGGATGGCGTACTTTTGAATGTGCTTGATGCAAATCTAGCTGTGAAGTGTACAACTGGGGCACAAGTGCTGCCACTGAAGGGGTGGGTGTCTGTGTGGCCCAATTTTTGGAAAAAAGAGAGACTCCGCTTGGAGTAACCCTTGCTTGCAGTGTTTCTAAAAATGATCCAAGATGAACAGAGCTGGGATCAGCAAAGACTTTGCTACCTACCCCGGTGTCATCCTGGGAAGGGTTAAGGATGGCGTATTTTTGAATGTGCTTGATGCAAATCTACCTGTGAAGTGTACAACTAGGGCACAAGTTCTGCCACTGATGGGGTGTCTGTGTGGCTTAATTTTTGGAAAAAAAGGGAGACTCCGCTTGGAGTCACATTGCAGTGTTTTAGATGATTTTAGAAGGGCATGCCATGCCTATATCTTTGTCTCGTCCTCTTTTTCCTCGTAACGCTGTTTTGTTTTCGCATGAGAATTTGTTCTTGTCACTTTCCCATGTGGTTGTGTTGCGTTGTGAGTTGTTTGTCACCTTTTGGACACCTTTGAGGGTGTTTTCTAGGTGTTTTGATGTGTGATTGCCTCCCATTGTTTCCTATGTGGTTCGAGCGGTTCGCCGAACCGGTTTGCCGAACCGAACTCGAATGAGACCTCCGTTCGGAGAACCGAACTCGAACCGAACCACGGCCGGTTCGCTTATCTCTATTCTGGACCCCCCATATTACATTTTGGGGGAGATTCATTGATGACATCCTCGTCCTATGGACTGGTGGCATTCCCCTCTTTGAAGAGTTTATTGAACATCTTAATAAGAATAATCTAGGTCTTAAATTCACATATGAAGTGGGGGACAAGAAATTGGCCTTTCTTGACTTGTATATCAATAAGCACTTATCAGGGACCTTATCCACCACAATATTACATAAGCCCACAGTGACGAACAACCTCCTGAGATGGGAAAGTCACTATCCAGTTCCCCTCAAAAGAGGCATCCCCAAGGGTCAATTCTTGCGTCTCAGGAGGAATTGTTCGTCGTTGTCGGACTTTAATCATGAGGCACAAGATCTGAAAGAAAGATTTCATGATAGGGGCTACCCCTCTCATCTCTCATATTATTGAACCGGCAGCTAACCATGCCAAAAACTGTAGTGGTTGTGATCTTCTGATTCCAAAATCTAGAGAAGACTCCACTTCAGTCACCCATCTAGTTGGCACCTTTGATGACCAGAATACACGTATTCTCTCTATTTTGAAGAAACATTGGGGGATTGTATTGGCAGACCCTGATATTAGAGAATTTATCCCACATTATCCAGGTATTACATACAGAAGTGGTAAATCAATCAGGAATTATGTAACATACAGCCACTTTATGCCCCGAGGACAACTGGCACCTGGCTGGAGAGGAAGCCGGTGGGAACCTTCCGATGTGGTCGGTGTAGTTTCTGTCCAATGATCAACCAGTTCAGGATATTTACTAGTGTAAATACAAGGAGATGTTTCAACATGAGAGACTTCGCAACATGTAGTACGGAAGGGGTGATGTATTTGTGCACATGTAGTTGCCCGAAAAAATTATGTCGGAAAAACCAAAAGACAATTCAGAGTGAGAATAAGCGAACACCTTGGGGATATAAGACATAATCGAGACAACCCCTTAGCACGTTACGTTCTACAATTCCATCAAAGGGTTGCGAGGGCTATATCTTTTCAGGTCATTGAGGTGGTACCTAAGTCCATCAGGTGGGGTAACTGGAATAGAAAGATTCTTCAGAGAGAAACCAGATGGATTTGTATATTGAATACCACAAACCCACATGGTCTCAATGAACAACTGAGCTTCCATAGTTTTATCTAGTTACGTGAAACCTCTTCCTAACCCTTTTTTATTTATATACTGATAGGAACATTGATTTATTTATTTTTTGCTTTTTGCTTTTAACTTGATTGTGACATTATTAGATGGTTTCTAGATATCTATCTGAAACTAGGATATTATGTTCTGGATCACAAGCATTATCATTTTTATTTTCTTGATCCATGGGTAAAGTAATTGTGATGTCTTACCTGTAAAAATGCTGGGATCGATGGCAAAGTTAAACAGCAATCTCAGTGGCCAAACCTGTATGGAAGACCGCTGGGTATATACAGTACAGAACAAAAGTTTGGACACACCCTCTCATCTCTAAAACAACTATTCAGAGGAGACTTTGTGCAGAAGGCCTTCATGATAAAATAGCTGCTAGGAAACCACTGCTAAGGACAGGAAACAAGCAAAAGAGACTTGTTTGGGCTAAAGAACACAAGGAATGAACATTAGACCAGTGTAAATCTGTGCTTTGGTCTCATAGGTCCAAATTTGAGATCTTTGGATCCAACCACCATGTTTTTGTAGAAAAGGTGAATGGATGCACTCTACATGCTGTCACGCTCTCCGGGTCCCCTGCTCTGCTCCCCGGCTCACCTGCCACGCTCCCCGGCTTCCCTGCTTCTCTCCCCGGTCTCCAGCCTCCATTGCCTGCGGTCTCCAGGCGGCCCGGTCCCCGCTCCCGGCGCCCGTCGGCTACTCAGCCCCAGCCCGGCTCTCCTGCGTCCTTCTCATCGCTCCCTGCCCTGGCTTCTGGCACCCGGGCCTCGCGCGGTCATTGACCCTTTCTTAAAGGGCCAGCGTCCACTGACAGGAAATTGAACACACAGGTACAGGGTATAAAGGGGTTTAGTGTCCAAGTGGGCGGGGCCTGTTCTTCGTGTTTCCTAAGCTAGGAGTCAGGTCTCCTTGTGTCTCTGTGCCATACTTACCTATCTCTCTTCTAGAGCCGCTCCTGCCTCGCCATCCGGTCCTGCCGATTCCCGAACGCTGACTATCTGCCATCCCCTCAGTCCGTTCCATCTCTGATCCCTGTGGTGACCCGTCCTCTCGCTCCATCGGTTCCGGACTCTGCCTGACAACATCTCGGCCTCCGAACCTGAGCTCCGTCACCCGGACTACCATCAGTGACTCCGTGG
The DNA here is from genome assembly GCF_048569485.1 of Anomaloglossus baeobatrachus. NCBI lineage: Eukaryota > Metazoa > Chordata > Amphibia > Anura > Aromobatidae > Anomaloglossus > Anomaloglossus baeobatrachus. The sequence goes on along the minus strand of NC_134353.1, from coordinate 205,658,404 downwards.
TCCCAGGGACTTCTCCATTCCACTCTTGTGCACGGACTGTCCTGCTACCCGTAGTGCTCCGGCTACCGGACCCCTTGCCTTCATCAAGGAGTTCGGCCCAGTGGATCCACCTCCTGGGTCTGCCCGTCCACCTGGCCCTAACAGTAAGAACAGGCCATGGATCCCGCCGAAGCACTAGCGGCCTTGCAAGAGGAACTCACACGCCAGCGTGAGACCCAGACCCGTATGCTGAACTTTATGTCTTCCGTGGACGACCGCCTGAACACGCTACAAGCGTCGGTTACATCTTCGGCATCTCGAGCTTCCACTGGACGATCCACGGCCCCAGCTCCCGTGGCAGCCTTCTCGGATGCTTCCAGGCTTCGTCTGGCCTCACCACCCCGGTACACCGGAGATCCCAAGACCTGCAGGGGATTCATAAACCAATGCTCCCTCCATTTCACGCAACTGCCGCATTTGTTTGCCTCCGACCAAGCCAAGGTCGCGTTCATGATGTCCCATCTAGAGGGTGAGGCACTGGCGTGGATGAACCCCTTGTGGGAGAAGGAGGACCCTGTGACCACTAACATCCAGGAGTTCCTGCAGGCATTTTGTGGCACCTTTGATGAGCCCGGACGCGCCTCCGCGTCTGCCTCATCTCTCCTCCGGTTACGTCAGGGGACTCTGACGGTGGGTCAATATGCCATCCGTTTTCGCACCTTGGCTTCGGAACTCGGGTGGAACAATGAGGCTCTAACCGCCGCCTTCTGGGAAGGCCTCTCGGGTCGAATTAAAGACGAGCTGGCTGGTCGTGATGTGCCGTCTACCCTGGATGCCCTGATTACGCTAGCAACTCGAGTGGATCTTCGTTTTCAGGAACGATCCAAAGAGGTGTCCCATGAGAGACGTCCGATACGGCATTCCTCTCCTCCGCAGAAGCCCGCCGTACTTCAGTCAACGTCATCTGGTGCCTCCGTCCACGAGCCCATGCAGATCGACCGTTTGCGGCAGTCTGAACAACGCCGAGCAGAACGGCTCGCCAAGGGTCTCTGCTTCTACTGTGGAGAGGGCACACACCTTCTACGCTCCTGTCCAGAGAGGCCGGGAAACTCCAAAGCCTAGGGTTGGTAGGAGAGGCCACCCTAGGTGCTGGGACTCTCTCAGACCCGGTTACGTGGACAGTTCAAGTGACAACGGGAGAGACACGGTTCACGGCCGAGGCATACCTCGATTCCGGGGCAGCAGGCAATTTCATCCAGCAGGCCACGGTGGACAAGTACCAGGTGCCTGTTACTCCACTCGACAAACCCCTAGTGATTGCCTCTGTGGATGGGAGACCCCTCTCTGACACCATCTCGTGGATCACCAAGCCAGTGGAACTGCGTATCGGTGCCCTGCACACCGAGAACATCGCTCTCTATGTCCTCCCACACATGTCCCATCAAATCCTGCTGGGACTCCCCTGGTTACGGACACACGAACCCTCAGTCAGCTGGGGTACTGGTGAAATCACCCGATGGGGCTCCTCTTGCCACGAGAACTGTCTGAAGACTATACAACCCATCCGACGACCTCCGGTTCCAGAGTCCCTACCGGGACTGCCCTCGGCCTATTGGTCCTTCGCGGACGTCTTTGATAAAAAGGAGTCAGAGGTACTGCCGCCACATCGTCCTTACGATTGTGCCATCGACCTGCTCCCGGGAACTACACCACCTCGAGGACGGATATATCCGCTGTCTCCTGCCGAAACAAGGGCCATGTCTACCTACATCACAGAGAACCTGGCAAGGGGATTCATTCGGAGATCCTCCTCTCCTGCTGGAGCAGGCTTCTTCTTCGTTAAGAAGAAAGAGGGCGACCTACGCCCATGCATTGACTACCGGGGATTGAACCAAATCACCGTGAAAAATAAATACCCGCTGCCGCTCATCCCCGAATTGTTTGATCGGCTTAGAGGAGCTCGTGTGTTTACCAAGTTGGATCTTCGGGGTGCCTACAACTTGGTCCGCATCCGCTCTGGGGACGAATGGAAGACCGCGTTCAATACCCGTAATGGGCACTATGAATACTGTGTGATGCCCTTCGGCCTGTGTAACGCACCAGCAGTCTTTCAAGAATTGGTGAACGACGTGTTCCGGGACCTTCTCTACATCTGTGTGGTGGTGTATCTTGATGACATCCTGGTCTTTTCTCCGGACCTCCAAACCCACAGAGAGAACGTGCAGCTGGTACTACAAAGACTGAGGGAGAATCGTCTGTACGCCAAGTACGAGAAGTGTGTCTTCGAGCAGTCTTCTCTGCCCTTCCTGGGTTACGTAATCTCCGATACAGGACTGCAGATGGATCCGCAGAAGGTCTCTTCCATTCTCAACTGGCCCCCTCCTTCTGGACTGAAGGCAATCCAATGCTTTCTGGGATTCGCAAACTATTACCGCCAGTTCATCCCTCACTTCTCGGCTCTGACTGCTCCTCTCTCCGCCTTGACCAAGAAGGGGGCTAATCCAAAGGACTGGTCACCTGCGGCCGACGCCGCGTTTGGCTCTCTGAAGCGGGCATTTGCCTCCTCCCCTGTGCTCCACCGTCCGGAGTTAAACCGACAGTTCACCTTGGAGGTGGATGCCTCCTCCTCGGGAGCCGGAGCAGTGCTCATGCAGAAGTCCTCCTCCGGGAAGATGGTGACTTGCGGTTTCTTCTCCAAGAGCTTCTCAGCGCCTGAACGCAACTACACCATCGGTGACCAAGAGCTATTGGCAGTCAAACTGGCTCTGGAGGAATGGCGCTACCTTCTAGAGGGAGCAGTGTACCCCGTGATCATTTACACAGACCACAAGAACCTGGAATACCTGCGGTGCGCTCAGCGACTGAACCCACGGCAAGCCAGGTGGTCCTTATTCTTTGCCAGGTTCGATTTCCAGCTCCATTTCCGACCTGCGGACAAGAATGTACGCGCAGATGCTTTGTCCAGGTCATTCCTGCCTATGGAACAGGAGGAGGAGACATCCCAGCCCATCATCTGTCCTAGTAAGATCATTCCGGTGGCCCCTGTCACCCTGGCCCAGATTCCGCCCGGGAAGACCTATGTCTCTGAGACTGACAGGCAAAAAGTGTTGCACTGGGGCCATGCCTCGAAAACAGCCGGCCATGCTGGTCAGAAGAGAACATGGAGTACGATCGTACGTCATTACTGGTGGCCATCCCTTCGCACGGACGTCGCTTCTTTTGTCTCAGCCTGCTCCTCTTGTGCCAGGAACAAGACGCCCAAACATCTGCCATATGGCCGTCTTCTGCCTCTGCCTATACCCTCAGTTCCGTGGCAACACATTGCAATGGACTTCATTACGGACTTGCCCCTGTCCTCCGGACACACAGTCATATGGGTCGTGGTGGATCGGTTCTCCAAAATGGCTCATTTCGTCCCTATGGCTGGACTGCCCTCTGCCCAGGAACTCGCTGACGCCTATATACAACACATCTTCCGCTTGCATGGCTTTCCATCACACATTGTGTCCGACAGAGGAACTCAGTTCACCTCCCGCTTCTGGAGGGCCCTCTGCAAACATCTGGGAGTGACTCTGGACTTTTCTTCAGCCTACCATCCTCAGTCGAATGGCCAAGTGGAACGAGTCAATCAGATCTTGACCTCCTTCTTACGTCACTACGTCAACGCCCATCATGACGACTGGTCCACGCTTCTTCCTTGGGCTGAATTCTCCCATAACCACCACGTCAGTGAGTCCTCCTCCAGCTATCCCTTCCATGTCGTTTACGGACTTCAGCCTTCCGTTCCATTACCTGTATCCTCTTCCTCGGATGTCCCTGCTGCTGATGCTGTAGCCCGTGACTTTGCAACAATTTGGGACTCTGTCAAGGCGTCCCTTGGACGTGCTTCCCTGCGGATGAAGAGACACGCAGACAAGAGGCGTCTGGACCCTCCGTGTTTCTCTCCAGGAGATCTCGTCTGGCTTGCTTCCAAGTTCGTCCGATTGAAGCTACCATCCTACAAGCTGGGTCCTCGCTACATCGGGCCGTTTAAAGTCCTCAGCAAGATCAATGAGGTCTCCTACAAACTGCAGCTCCCGGCCACGATGAGGATACCCAACTCCTTCCACGTCTCCCTGCTCAAGCCGGTTGTCCTTGGTCCCTTCTCCGCTGCTGCCAGTTCGGCTCCTCCTCCTATTGCCGATGATGACATCTATGCGGTAAGGGATATCGTGGCCATGAAAACCGTACGGGGCCGACAGTTCTTCCTGGTAGACTGGGCAGGGTATGGTCCTGAGAATAGGACCTGGGAGCCCCGGGAGAATGTGGGTACTCCTCTGATCCGTGCCTTCCTGTCCCGGTTGCGGGGAGGGGGGCGTGGGGGGGGGGTACTGTCACGCTCTCCAGGTCCCCTGCTCTGCTCCCCGGCTCACCTGCCACGCTCCCCGGCTTCCCTGCTTCTCTCCCCGGTCTCCAGCCTCCATTGCCTGCGGTCTCCAGGCGGCCCGGTCCCCGCTCCCGGGCGCCCGTCGGCTACTCAGCCCCAGCCCGGCTCTCCTGCGTCCTTCTCACCGCTCCCTGCCCTGGCTTCTGGCACCCGGGCCTCGCGCATGCGCATTAGGGCGCGCGGTCATTGACCCTTTCTTAAAGGGCCAGCGTCCACTGACAGGAAATTGAACACACAGGTACAGGGTATAAAGGGGTTTAGTGTCCAAGTGGGCGGGGCCTGTTCTTCGTGTTTCCTAAGCTAGGAGTCAGGTCTCCTTGTGTCTCTGTGCCATACTTACCTATCTCTCTTCTAGAGCCGCTCCTGCCTCGCCATCCGGTCCTGCCGATTCCCGAACGCTGACTATCTGCCATCCCGTCAGTCCGTTCCATCTCTGATCCCTGTGGTGACCCGTCCTCTCGCTCCATCGGTTCCGGACTCTGCCTGACAACATCTCGGCCTCCGAACCTGAGCTCCGTCACCCGGACTACCATCAGTGACTCCGTGGTCCCAAGGACTTCTCCATTCCACTCTTGTGCACAGACTGTCCTGCTACCCGTAGTGCTCCGGCTACCGGACCTCTTGCCTTCATCAAGGAGTTCGGCCCAGTGGATCCACCTCCTGGGTCTGCCCGTCCACCTGGCCCTAACACATGCCTGTTTCCCACAGTGAAGCATGGAGGAGGAGGTGTGATGGTGTGGGGGTGCTTTGCTGGTGACACTGTTGGGGATTTATTCAAAATTGAAGGCATACAGAACCAGCATGCCTACCACAGAATCTTGCAGCGGCGTGCTATTCCATACGGTTTGTGTTTAGTTGGACCATCATTTATTTTTCAACAGGACAATGACCCCAAACACACCTCCAGGCTGTGTAAGGGCTATTTTACAAAGAAGGAGAGTGATGGGGTGCTACGCCAGATGACCTGGTCTCCACAGTCACCAGACCTGAACCCAATCGAGATGGTTTGGGGAGAGCTGAACCGCAGAGTGAAGGCAAAAGGGCCAACAAGTACTAAGCATCTCTTGGAACTCCTTCAAGACTGTTGAAAAACCATGTCCGGTGACTACCTCTTGAAGCTCATTAACAGAATGCCAAGAGTGTGTAAAGTAGTAATCAAAGCAAAAGGTGGCTACTTTGAAGAACCTAGAATATAAGAGATATTTTCAGTTGTTTCACACTTTTTGAAATAGAGCATTCCACATGTTTTTATTCATAGTTTTGATGCCTTTAATGTGAATCTACAATTTTTAGAGTCATGAAAATAAAGAAAACTCTTTGAATAAGGAGGTGTGTCCAATCTTTTGGTCTGTACTGCATGTGATGATGGTCTTAAGTTTATCAAGCTTATACATAATTCATGTTAAGCTTGTGGATATTAATTGATCTCCCTAAAGGTCCTCTCCTCTCTCAGTGATTTTGGATTTTCCCACTCACATCACTTTACATTGGTGGGTGGTGACACATAGGTATTGGCCCACCATGCCTGTTTGCTTCATTGATTGGCGGGGAGAGACAATATTTGTGGAGCTTTACTACCACGTTGGCCTTTTGTTATGTCATTTTTGGCCTTGGTGATTTTAATTTTGGATGGGCACTCATTTTGTTGGTAATTCCGCCCATTCCTGCCCCACTAGCATTATTTGGTCTATGGGGATTATGTGATATGGGCGTGTATCTGCCCGGCACTGGTTACACCTCTGACTTTGCCTATTTCCACCCCATTTGGTATGGTTTCGCCCACCCCCACCCCCACCCCACAGCGCCATTTGATATTTTTTGATCAGGTGAGGGTGTTGTATTTTTGTTTGACACATGCACATTGGCCCCGCCCACTTTTGCCCCACTAACATCACCTGATCTTTAGGGATCATGTGATGAGAGCATCCTGGGGCTTTGTTCTGAAATGCATACTTTTCTCCGTCCATCTTTGTCCCACCAGCGTCTCCTGGTCCATGGTGATCATGTGATGTGGGGGTGTATTTGACCGGCGCTGGTGTTACATCTTTGGTTTCACCTATTCCTGCCCCATTGGTGTGGCTCTGCCCACCCCCGCCCTACAGCATCACCTGACTTATTGTGATCATGTGAGGGTGGTGATCATATGATGTGGGCGTGTTTTGACCGACGCTGGTGTGCACCTCTGGCTTCACCACCTCCTGCCCCATTGGTATGGCTCTGCCCACACCCACCCTACAGCGTCACCTGATCTATTGTGATCCTGTGGGGTATCTATGTTTGACGCTGTCAAGCACATTAGCCCTGCCTACTTCCGGGCCACTAGCGTCACCTGATCTTTAGGGATCACGTGATGAGGGCATCTAGGGGTTTTGTGCTGAAGTACATACTTTGTTCCATCCATACCCGCCCCATCAACATCACCTGATCTATTGTGATCACGTGATTGAGGGTGTGTCTAGCATAGTGCTGACCTCATCATGGCAGGCTTTTTAAGTCTGGCAGATTCTGGCCAGCAACAGACACCTGGCTATGAGCTTCTGTGATCCACATGCTATACCCCACAGTATATTGATACTGGGTATATATTTCTTGAACTAGTAAGACAGTCTTAATACTTTTTAACACATATATACTATAACTAATGGAAGGATTATTATTTACATATTCCTTTACCCCTGTGACAGTTTGGAAAGGACGACGGGGATGTGACTTTCTCCCATGTTGTCAGCTTTGATACCCTGATGAACCCCAGGCACAAATGGGGGGAATCGAGTTGGGAGAAGGGCGAGGTCAAAGACACAAATGAGCATTGCTGACATATGAATTGTCATTCTTTGCTGACATGCATGGCTCAACAGTAGGCCTGGAGGCGCTAGCAACAAATTTTAAAGTATCCATTGGGTGTACTTCTTTTTGCCACCCACCTATTTATAGTCACCTGATATGATTCATGCCTCTTTCTAGAGATGCCTCTGGGGACATGTTATCCTTGGAATAATGGAGTATGTTGCTCTATCTTATGTATGTGAACTGTAATCCCTGGATTGTAGACATTCAACCAGTGAGCTGTATGTTATTTTTCAACTCTTTCTTTGCTAGTGAATTTAATAAGTGACAATCTAGGGTACCTCGATCTCATATTGTTCAATTTCAATGGATCCAGTGAATTACTAGTAGTTATACCAGTCCTGGGTAGCCCTAAGGTATCACCTAGTGTAAATATTTGTTGCAGTTGACTCCTTTGGGTAGCAACCGCTCTATTAATCTGTGTCTGTTGTATGTGTATATGTGGGTTTGAATTTAGCACTTTATTCTGGTAATTTGGTGATGGTTATCTTCAAGTTAGTAAGGGATACAATAGGGGCAGCCGCCGTGGAATGGGGGAACCAAAAAAACTAGGGTGTTTAAAGCCCCATTGCTAGGCAGGGACCAATTAAGGGTGAATTATATCCCCTAGGGTCCAGCATCTGAATCTATTAGGTTTATTTACCCTTGATCTGCACAGCCCCTAGATACAATTACCCTTACACTTTCGATCTAGTGTATCTAACACTTTATGCACATTGTGTGTTTCTGGTTGTATGAATATTACCTTTTTAATTGATATAGAAATAAAGTATTCCATTTTATTAGGAGTTTTTTTGTTTGGTTTAATACTCAATAATTTGTTACCCAGTTTCTTCTGAGTTTGCCAATACTCAAAATGTAAATAAGAAAGCCGCGGAGACACCATGATCATCACCACCGTGATGGTGTCTCCGCGGCTTTCTTATTTGCATACTTCCCAGGGGGCAATGCTCTAGAATCACTGCGTTGAGAAACACGTGATGGTGTCTCCGCAGTGGATATGTTGATCTCCCTAAGGTCAACAATGCTTGCTTAAGTAGTTTTTTACTAGGCATTGCCCCCCACTAGCCAGATTCCTACTCCACACTGATGAGGGGCAAATACCCCGAAACGGCTGTCTGTGGATGGATACCATGTTTGGTATAGGTGGTCTCCTTGACTGGAGACTGCCCTTCCCGTGGTTGTTCCTTCCCGGTGAAAGACCTGGCTAGTTTCCTGCCAGCGTTGAGAAACACGTGATGGTGTCTCCGCAGCTTTCTTATTTGCATACTTCCCAGGGGGCAATGCTCTAGAATCACTTCGTTGAGAAACACGTGATGGTGTCTCCGCAGTGGATATGTTGATCTCCCTAAGGTCAACAATGCTTGCTTAAGTAGTCTTTTACTAGGCATTGACCCCACTAGCCAGATTCCTACTCCACACTGATGAGGGGCAAATACCCCGAAACGGCTGTCTGGGGATGGATACCATGTTTGGTATAGGTGGTCTCCTTGACTGGAGACTGCCCTTCCCATGGTTGTTCCTTCCCGGTGAAAGACCTGGCTAGTTTCCTGCCAGCGTTGAGAAACACGTGATGGTGTCTCCGCGGCTTTCTTATTTGCATACTTCCCAGGGGGCAATGCTCTAGAATCACTGCGTTGAGAAACACGTGATGGTGTCTCCGCAGTGGATATGTTGATCTCCCTAAGGTCAACAATGCTTGCTTAAATACTCAAAATGTAGTCAAAAACTATTGTTTGGGCAAATGGCCAAACTTGTAAAAGAAGGCACACCATTTGAATTTTATAACACAAATATGACTGAAATAGATTGAGCACAATGTTGCATTTGTAGTTATCCTGAAGTGCATAATCAGCAGAAACCCCCACAAGTGATGCCATTTTGGAAAATAGACCAATCAAGGAATTTTTTCACAGAACTTTTTAAAATGTGGTTATGAAGCTGGTACTACAGTCCGTATCATTTGTGGTACGCCTGCTTCTGACTCCTGTAAGTAAACTTGCTCCTCTACATGAGGTCCTTTCCTGGAAGCATAGGAGCTTTTTTCACACTCACCAACTGACTCCAGTATGCATAAGGTTCCTTCCTGAAGTCATAACAGCCCTCACACTCTGACCCCATGCCAGTCTCCATCTTATAAGGTGAGACACACCCATGTACAAAGGTATGTATATAGCCAGACCCACCTGTCTCTCCAGCTATCCATATAACCTTGCCCTGACATGCCCTAGCCAGACTCATGGCACTAGTACATAAGTACTATAACCGACATCCAGGTTTACACCACTTCTGTGATACATAGCGACCACCTTGTTGAAACCCTAACACAAGCGCTCCACGGAGAACGCAGGGTAAATGTGAGCAGAGTCTTATTTTGATTTTTGGGAAGTAGAATGATCAAACAGACAGCAGTTCAAGTTCTCTTATTTATTTTTGCGTGGTTCACCATATGGTGTGATAAGTTGACTTTATTTTTCGGTTTGGAGCTTATTCAGTTATACTAAATTTATTTGTATTTTCTTTTTAAGTTTACCTGCTATTATACAGTAAAAATTATTTATTATATTTATTATAAATGTGATCTGGCACTGGAACTCTGGTGACCTGACTGCTAGATTACCGAACTGCTGTGCTGCCATGACATGCAATCTGGCATTCCAGCAATCCAGCAGGGGTTCACCGGTGGTCACACTTGGTACTGTTGGAACCCAGCTGTGAAATCCAGTGACTTAACTGATGTCACCACTTCTCACAGCCAGGTCCCCGGCTACCCTCAGTCTGTCCTAGGAGCTGCAGTGATCGGTCACATTTTCCGGCACATCATTATTTATTTTTCACTTAACCTGCCAATCACAGTATTGCCTTTAGCAAAGGTGGCTACAGCATTACTGTGATTTGCAGACTACCCCCACATGCATAGAAGCTGAAAATCAGGCGCCAAACATGTGGAGAGGGGAATTGAAACTCAAGATGCAAATATCAAAATTTTCAACTTGTAAAGAATATCCCTAATACTATAATATCTATGCAAGTAACTAACTACAAACATTTGCAGCTCTCATAGTGCTGTCATATCTGCTGCACAGCTGTGCCTAATTATAACGAACATAGTACAGCTGAGTTGAACCATGCCTCATTACAGATATAACAAACACATTTGCAGTGCTGTTTTCTCTGTTGTACTGTGCTTCCCCCACACTGACTGCCTGTGAGTTAAAAGCTGAAGCACTGATCTCACTTTCATTGTGAGAAAAAAGTGTCTGTCATTACGTCTCACATTAGTAATGCCCTATTTCTTTTAAATTAAGCTCTGAAGGCAGATTCTCATGCAAATCTCCGTCTGCCTCCTAGATCTTTAATTGAGATAAAAGAACCGGGTTTGATGCTGCGCTAAAAACCACAATATCACAAAGTTGTATAAAATTCCTTTTCTTTATTTCCAAAGGTCGACGCGTTTCAAAGGCATGTCCGCCTTCTTCATCAGGACAAGGAAAAAATAAAAGAACAGCCTAACACATGCTGCACCCAGAGGATACATATATACCACTGAAAGGGAGTGGTCACGTATGCGGAGATGACGTCATCTGTCAAATGACTAAGCTACACGTGAAGCAAACAGAAAAGGGTGAAAAAAATGGGGGAAGTAGTACAAAAGGGAAAAAGGAAAAGGGTAAATTGGTGTAAGTGAAGAGAAAATGTTACCAATAAAAACATAAATAAGAAAAATAAGAATGAAAAAAATCAAAAATGAAATGAAAAACATTTTTTAAAATGTAAATATATATATACATATATACATATTCATATACAGTGAATGCGTCCCATAATGGTTTAAAGTGCAGAAAGGATGAATCCTTGTGAACTAGAGAAAAGCTGTGCCCAATTTTTAGAATATTATATCTTTAAAAGGGAATATGTAGTATAAAAAACGTGAAAAAGGACCCTTCATATGAAAAGGGGGAATCATGATAAATTTAATATGGGATATGCAATGTGCATGTGTACCCAGACATAGGTGTTGAGTAGAGTTGAGCGCGGTTCGTGGTTCGAGGTTCTCCAGTTCTAGGCTCGAGTGATTTTGGGGGCTGTTCGAGATCGAACTAGAACTCGAGCTTTTTGCAAAAGCTCGATAGTTGTAGATACGTTCGAGAACGGTTCTAGCAGCAAAAAGCAGGGCTTTTTACAGCTACAGTGTGCAGGAGCCATCGCTGGCAGCCTGCCAGAAGCTGGTAACCAAGATAAACATCGGGTATCCAAGCAAAGCGCTTTGGTTAGTAACCCGATGTTTATCATAGTTACGTGCAGGAAGCCCACACTTCCCCGCTCAGCTCGCTCCGCCCCCTCCTGCCCGCGGCATGTACACATATACAAACACACACACGATCCCGCTCGGCTTACCTGCGGTGATGAAGTCCCGCCATCCCGACCTCAGCGCTGTCACTGTCCTCCATGGCCGCCGCTTGTCACATCACCTCTCGCTTCCGACCCGAGACTTACTAGCGGTGACGTCACGGGCCTCTCGCGATATTTGGCTGTGAAGGTGGCGGTCATTGAACTCAGTGACAGGGGCTGTCAGTGTGCTGGAGATCAGCGCAGGTAATGTACCTCGCTGACAGCAGCACTTGTCATCCCTTGCAGGGACCTGGGCTGACCCATTGATGTTAGCTCAGGTCACTGCACTGCTCTCCCAGCCAATGGGGAACATCCTGCTCTTCATTAACTGGGACAGTGTGGATCGTCATGGCAACCCCTTGGATTACAGCAGACCTGGATTTGTTTTTCATTCTAATAAATTGGTTAAAGAGGGAATGTTTTGGGGAGTGTTTTTTCAAATAAAAATGTGTTTGTCGTCTATTTTTTTTTATTACTGACTGGGTTGGTGATGTCGGGTATCTGATAGACTCCTGACCTCACCAACCCCAGGGCTTGATGCCAGGTGACATTACACATCTGGTATTAACCCCATATATTACCCCGTTTGCCACCGCACCAGGGCGCGGGATGAGCTGGGGCGAAGCACCAGGATTGGCGCATCTAATGGATGCGCCACTTCTGGGGCGGCTGCGGCCTGCTATTTTTAGGCTGGGGAGAATCCAATAACCATGGACCTCCCTAGTCTGAAAATATCAGGCCCCAGCTGTCTGCTTTACCTTGGCTGGTGATCCAATTTTGGGGGACCCCTACGTGTTTTTTTAAAAAAATTATTTATTTAATTTAAAATAACAGCGTGGGGTGCCCTCAGTTTTGGATTACCAGTCAAGGTGAGGTTGCCAGCTGTGGTCTGCAGGCTGCAGCCGTCTGCTTTACCCTAGCTGGCTACAAAACTAGGGGAAACCCTATGTCATTTTTTTTTTCATTTTTTTGGCTAAATACAAAGCTAAGCACCCCTTAGTGCCACATGAAAGGCACCAAAGGGTGCTCCACTTTTTCTAAACTTTTTCTCCATTTTTTCTCCACTTTTTCTCCACTTTTTATCCACTTTTTCTCCACTTTCTCTCCACTTTTTCTCCACATTTTCTCCATTTTTTTCTCCATTTTTTATCCATTTTTTTCTCCACTTTTTCTCCACTTTTTCTCCACTTTTTCTCCACTTTTTCTCCACTTTTTCTCCATTTTTTTCTCCACTTTTTCTCCACTTTTTCTCCACTTTTTATCCATTTTTTTCTCCACTTTTTCTCCATTTTTTCTCCACTTTTTCTACATTTTTTTCTCCACTTTTTTTCTCCACTTTTTCTCCACTTTTTATCCATTTTTTTCTCCACTTTTTCTCCATTTTTTCTCTACTGTTTCTACATTTTTTTCTCCACTTTTTCTCCACTTTTTCTCCACTTTTTCTCCACTTTTTTCTCCATTTTTTATCCATTTTTTCTCCACTTTTTCTCCACTTTTTCTCCACTTTTTCTCCACTTTTTCTCCATTTTTTTCTCCACTTTTTCTCCACTTTTTCTCCACTTTTTCTCCACTTTTTTCTCCATTTTTCTCCATTTTTTTCTCCACTTTTTCTCCACTTTTTCTCCACTTTTTATCCATTTTTTTCTCCACTTTTTCTCCACTTTTTCTCCATTTTTTTCTCCTTTTTTTCTCAACTTTTTCTCCACTTTTTCTCCACTTTTTATCCATTTTATTCTCCACTTTTTCTCCATTTTTTCTCTACTGTTTCTACATTTTTTTCTCCACTTTTTCTCCACTTTTTCTCCACTTTTTCTCCACTTTTTCTCCACTTTTTTCTCCATTTTTTATCCATTTTTTCTCCACTTTTTCTCCACTTTTTCTCCACTTTTTCTCCACTTTTTCTCCATTTTTTTCTCCATTTTTTCCTCCATTTTTTCTACACTTTTTCTCCACTTTTTCTTCACTTTTTCTCCACTTTTTCTCCATTTTTTTCTCCACTTTTTCTCCACTTTTTCTCCACTTTTTCTCCACTTTTTCTCCACTTTTTCTCCACTTTTTTCTCCATTTTTATCCATTTTTTTCTCCACTTTTTCTCCACTTTTTCTCCACTTTTTATCCATTTTTTTCTCCACTTTTTCTCCACTTTTTCTCCATTTTTTTCTCCCTTTTTTCTCCACTTTTTCTCCACTTTTTCTCCACTCTTTTCTCCATTTTTTCTCCATTTTTTTCTCCACTTTTTCTCCACTTTTTCTCCACTTTTTATCCATTTTTTTCTCCACTTTTTCTCCACTTTTTCTCCATTTTTTCTCCACTTTTTCTCCGCTTTTTCTCCACTTTTTCTCTCCACTTTTTCTCCACTTTTTATCCATTTTTTTCTCCACTTTTTCTCCACTTTTTCTCCACTTTTTATCCATTTTTTTCTCCACTGTTTCTCCACTTTTTCTCCACTTTTTCTCCATTTTTTTCTCCACTTTTTCTCCACTTTTTCTCCATTTTTTCTCCACTTTTTTTCTCCACTTTTTCTCCACTTTTTTCTGATACCACTGAAAGGGAGTGGTCACGTATGCGGAGATGACGTCATCTGTCAAATGACTAAGCTACACGTGAAGCAAACAGAAAAGGGTGAAAAAAATGGGGGAAGTAGTACAAAAGGGAAAAAGGAAAAGGGTAAATTGGTGTAAGTGAAGAGAAAATGTTACCAATAAAAACATAAATAAGAAAAATAAGAATGAAAAAAATCAAAAATAAAATGAAAAACATTTTTTAAAATGTAAATATATATACATATATACATATTCATATACAGTGAATGCGTCCCATAATGGTTTAAAGTGCAGAAAGGATGAATCCTTGTGAACTAGAGAAAAGCTGTGCCCAATTTTTAGAATATTATATCTTTAAAAGGGAATATGTAGTATAAAAAACGTGAAAAAGGACCCTTCATATGAAAAGGGGGAATCATGATAAATTTAATATGGGATATGCAATATGCATGTGTACCCAGACATAGGTGTTGAGTAGAGTTGAGCGCGGTTCGTGGTTCGAGGTTCTCCAGTTCTAGGCTCGAGTGATTTTGGGGGCTGTTCGAGATCGAACTAGAACTCGAGCTTTTTGCAAAAGCTCAATAGTTCTAGATACGTTCGAGAACGGTTCTAGCAGCAAAAAGCAGGGCTTTTTACAGCTACAGTGTGCAGGAGCCATCGCTGGCAGCCTGCCAGAAGCTGGTAACCAAGATAAACATCGGGTATCAAAGCAAAGCGCTTTGGTTAGTAACCCGATGTTTATCTTAGTTACGTGCAGGAAGCCCACACTTCCCCGCTCAGCTCGCTCCGCCCCCTCCTGCCCGCGGCATGTACACATATACACACACACACACACACACACACACATGGTCCCGCTCGGCTTACCTGCGGTGATGAAGTACCGCCATCCTGACCTCAGCGCTGTCACTGTCCTCCATGGCCGCCGCTTGTCACATCACCTCTCACTTCCGACCCAAGACTGACTAGCGGTGATGTCACGGGCCTCTCGCGATATTTGGCTGTGAAGGTGGCGGTCATTGAACTCAGTGACAGGGGCTGTCAGTGTGCTGGAGATCAGCGCAGGTAATGTACCTCGCTGACAGCAGCACTTGTCATCCCCTGCAGGGACCTGGGCTGACCCTTTGATGTTAGCTCAGGTCACTGCACTGCTCTTCCAGCCAATGGAGAACATCCTGCTCTTCATTGACTGGGACAGTGTGGATCGTCATGGCAACCCCTTGGATTACAGCATACCTGGATTTGTTTTTCTTTCTAATAAATTGGTTAAAGAGGGAATGTTTTGGGGAGTGTTTTTTCAAATAAAAATGTGTTTGTCGTCTATTTTTTTTATTACTGACTGGGTTGGTGATGTCGGGTATCTGATAGACTCCTGACCTCACCAACCCCAGGGCTTGATGCCAGGTTACATTACACATCTGGTATTAACCCCATATATTACCCCATTTGCCACCGCACCAGGGCGCGGGATGAGCTGGGGCGAAGCACCAGGATTGGCGCATCTAATGGATGCGCCACTTCTGGGGCGGCTGCGGCCTGCTATTTTTAGGCTGGGGAGAGTCCAATAACCATGGACCTCCCTAGTCTGAGAATATCAGGCCCCAGCTGTCTGCTTTACCTTGGCTGGTGATCCAATTTTGGGGGACCCCTACGTGTTTTTTTTTTAAATTATTTATTTAATTTAAAATAACAGCGTGGGGTGCCCTCAGTTTTGGATTACCAGCCAAGGTGAGGTTGCCAGCTGTGGTCTGCAGGCTGCAACCGTCTGCTTTACCCTAGCTGGCTACAAAACTAGGGGGAACCCTACGTCATTTTTTTTTCATTTTTTTGGCTAAATACAAAGCTAAGCACCCCTTAGTGCCACATGAAAGGCACCAAAGGGTGCTCCACTTTTATTAAACTTTTTCTCCATTTTTTCTCCACTTTTTCTCCACTTTTTCTCCACTTTCTCTCCACTTTTTCGGCACTTTTTCTCCATTTTTTTCTCCATTTTTTCTCCATTTTTTTCTCCACTTTTTCTCCACTTTTTCTCCACTTTTTCTCCATTTTTTTCTCCACTTTTTCTCCATTTTTTCTCCACTTTTTCTACATTTTTTTCTCCACTTTTTTTCTCCACTTTTTCTCCACTTTTTATCCGTTTTCTTTCTCCACTTTTTCTCCATTAATTCTCCACTTTTTCTACATTCTTTTCTCCACTTTTTCTCCACTTTTTCTTCACTTTTTCTCCACTTTTTCTCCACTTTATCTCCACTTTTTCTCCACTTTTTATCCATTTTTTTCTCCACTTTTTCTCCACTTTTTCTCCACTTTTTCTCCACTTTTTTTCTCCATTTTTTATCCATTTTTTCTCCACTTTTTCTCCACTTTTTCTCCACTTTTTCTCCATTTTTTTCTCCATTTTTTCCTCCATTTTTTCTCCACTTTTTCTCCACTTTTTCTCCACTTTTTCTCCATTTTTTTCTCCACTTTTTCTCCACTTTTTCTCCACTTTTTCTCCATTTTTTCTCCATTTTTTCTCCACTTTTTATCCACTTTTTATCCATTTTTTTCTCCACTTTTTATCCACTTTTTATCCATTTTTTATCCACTTTTTCTCCACTTTTTTCTCCACTTTTTTCCCCACTTTTTCTCCACTTTTTATCCACTTTTTCTCCATTTTTTTCTCCACTTTTTCTCCACTTTTTCTCCACTTTTTTCTCCACTGTTTCTCCACTTTTTCTCCACTTTTTCTCCACTTTTTATCCATTTTTTTTCTCTACTTTTTCTCCACTTTTTCTCCACTTTTTTCTCCACTTTTTTCTCCATTTTTTATCCATTTTTTTCTCCACTTTTTCTCCACTTTTTCTCCACTTATTCTCCATTTTTTTCTCCATTTTTTCCTCCATTTTTTCTCCACTTTTTCTCCACTTTTTCTCCACTTTTTCTCCTCTTTTTCTCCATTTTTTTCTCCACTTTTTCTCCACTTTTTCTCCATTTTTTCTCCACTTTTTCTCCACTTTTTCTCCACTTTTTCTCCACTTTTTTCTCTACTTTTTCTCCACTTTTTCTCCATTTTTTTCTCCACTTTTTCTCCACTTTTTCTCCACTTTTTCTCCACTTTTTTTCCATTTTTTTCTCCCTTTTTTCTCCACTTTTTCTCCACTCTTTCTCCATTTTTTCTCCACTTTTTCTCCACTTTTTCTCTCCACTTTTTCTCCACTTTTTATCCATTTTTTTCTCTACTTTTTCTCCACTTTTTCTCCACTTTTTCTCCATTTGTTTCTCCACTTTTTCTCCACTTTTTCTCCACTTTTTCTCCACTTTTTTTCTCCACTTTTTCTCCACTTTTTCTCCACTTTTTTCTCCACTTTTTCTCCACTTTTTCTCCATTTTTTTCTCCATTTTTTCTCCACTTTTTCTCCACTTTTTCTCCACTTTTTCTCCACTTTTTCTCCACTTTTCTCCACTTTTCTCCACTTTTTCTCCACTTTTTTCTCCATTTTTTATCTATTTTTTTCTCCACTTTTTCTCCACTTTTTCTCCACTTTTTATCCATTTTTTTTCTCCACTTTTTCTCCATTTTTTTTCTCCCTTTTTTCTCCACTTTTTCTCCCCTTTTTCTCCACTTTTTCTCCATTTTTTCTCCACTTTTTCTCCACTTTTTCTCCACTTTTTCTCTCCACTTTTTCTCCACTTTTTATCCATTTTTTTCTCCACTTTTTCTCCACTTTTTCTCTATTTTTTTCTCCACTTTTTCTCCACTTTTTCTCCACTTTTTCTCCATTTTTTTCTCCACTTTTTCTCCACTTTTTCTCCACTTTTTCTCCGTTCTTTTTCTATGGTCGGTCTACCCATTAGCTCTGCCATGCATACTGTAGCTCTACACCTACTGCACATGTTACTTTATGATTGACATCTCTTTCGTACCAGAGCTGTCTAAGCCTACTCTGACCCCATATTTGTCATTACTATATTGTCCTTGTACTGTATTATGACATTTGTATCATGTGTTTCCTTTCTTGCTGTGTTGCAATTTTTTTGCTGCATCCCAATTGTACCTCTACATTGTTCGAGTTTATGTTATTGTTCTCTCACTCTTATGTGATACTGATTATTGTCATTTTTCATGATTACATGCAGATAAGTCCAATCTGACGAAGGCTCAGGCCGAAACGTCATTTGTAACTTGTTTTGGACAAAAACATATATGCTTATGAAAATTTTTTTTTTCTTAATACGGACCAATAAAGAGTGATTTTGCATTACTATCCGTTGTGACTTACTGACTTAGTCTGGGAGATTTAGAGTGCCGAGGTTACTCACTAATTTTATCTATTATTACCTCTGAGCACCTATATACCAGTGAGCAGAGCTTCCTCTACAGTAGTTCTCCTGATTAGGCATGCCCTTACCTCATGAGCAGGGCATTGCAGCTTTGGTAACAACCATTACGACATGGACTCTGCTGCTGTGGACCCGAGAAGAGTGAGTGCAGATTCATTGCACCCACACTCCTCACATGAAGGGTTCGCACTCCTAGAAAATGGGGGATACGTTCCCTGAGTTTCTCCCCCCCATATTCTAGACGGTCCAGAGTCGTCGTGGGACCCCTTTATTTTTTTCTTACAATAAATTGGTGAAAGAGGAAATGTTTTGGGGACTGTTTTTTCAAATAAATTTCGTTTGTCGATTTTTTTTTTTTGTTAGTACTGACAGTTTATGATGTTGGGTGTCTAATAGACGCCATGACATCACAAACTGCTGGGCTTGATCTCAGGTGACTTTACAGCTAGTATCAACCCGATTTATTACCCCGTTTGCCACTGCACCAGGGCACGGGATGAGCTGGGGTGAAGCGCCAGGATTGGCGCATCTAGTGGATGCGCCACGTCTGGGGTGCCTGCGGCCTGCTATATTTAGGCTGTGAAGGCCCAATAACTATGGACCTTCCCACCCTGAGAATACCAGACCACAGCTGTCCGCTTTACCTTGGCTGGTGATCCAATTTGGGGGGGACCCTACTTTTATTGTGTAATTATTAATATTTATAAAATAATTATAAAAATGAGCCTGAGGGGACCTCCACATTGGATCCCCAACCACGGTAAAGCTGCCAGCTGTGGTTTTCAGGCTACAGCCGTCTGCTTTACCCTAGCTGTCTATCAAAAATGGGGGGACCCAACGTCATTTTTTTTTTTTAACTATTTTTTAAATAGAAAAAAATTATGGGCTTCCCTGTATTTTGATTGCCAACCAAGGTAATGGCAGGCAGATGGGGGTGGCAACCCATAGCTGTCTGCTTTATCTGCGCTGAGAATCAAAAATACCACGGAGCGCTACGTCATTTTTTTAAAGATTTATTTTTACAGCACTGTGATGTCCAGCAATCAAAATACAGGGAAGCCCATTTTATTTTTAGTTATTTAAATAAATAATTAAAAAAAATATATATGGGCTCCCGCTGCATTTTTTGTATTGCTAGCTAAGGGTAATCCAAGCAGCTACTGGCTGCTAAGCCCCACTGCTTGGTGTTACCTTCACTGGCAATGGGAAAATCCAGGGAAGCATTTTTTATTTTTTTTGCCAAAAAAACTACAAAAAAAGGACGTGAGCTTCGCCATATTTTTGTATGCTAGCCAGGTATAGCAGGCAGGTGCTGGAAGAGTTGGATACAGCGCCAGAACATGGCACTTCTATGAAAATGCCATTTTCTGAGGCGGCTGCAGACTGCAATTCGCAGCAGTGGGGCCCAGAAAGCTCAGGCCAACCTGTGCTGCGGATTCCAATCCCCAGCTGCCTAGTTGTACCTGGCTGGACAAAAAAATGGGGCGAAGCCTACGTCATTTGTTTTCTAATTATTTCATGAAATTCATGAAATAATAAAAAAAGGGCTTCCCTTTATTTTTGGTTCCCAGCCGGGTACAAATAGGCAACTGGGGGTTGGGGGCAGCCGTACCTGCCTGCTGTACCTGGCTAGCATACACAAATATGGCGAAGCCCACATATTTTTTTCAGGGGGCAAAAAACTTCTGCATACAGTCCTGGATGGAGTATGCTGAGCCTTGTAGTTCTGCAGCTGCTGTCTATCTGTATGGAGAAGAGCAGACAGCAGCTGCAGAACTACAAGGCTCATACTCCATCCAGGACTGTATGCAGAATTTTTTTGCCCACCAAAAAAATGACGTGGGCTTCGCCATATTTTTATATGCTAGCCAGGTATAGCAGGCAGCCACGGGCTGCCTCCAACCCCCAGTTGCCTATTTGTACCCGACTGGGAACCAAAAATATAGGGAAGCCCGTTTTTTTTAATTATTTCACTTATTTCATGAAATAATTAAAAAACAAATGACGTGGGCTTCGCCCCATTTTTGTGTCCAGCCGGGTACAACTAGGCAGCTGGGGATTGGAATCCGCAGCACAGGTTAGCCCGAGGTTTCTGGGCGCCTCTGCTGTGGATTTCAGTCCGCAGCCGTCCCAGAAAATGGCGCTCTCATAGAAGCGCCATCATCTGGCGCTGTATCCAACTCTTCCAACAGCCCTGGAGCCGGGTGGCTTGTTGGGTAATCATGAGTTAATACTGGCATTGCTTTACTAGCCAGTATTAAGCCAGAGATTCTTAATGTCAGGCACGTTTGACCCGGCCATTAAGAATCTCCAATAAAGGGTTAAAAAAAAACACCACACAGAGAAAAAATACTTTAATAGAAATAAATACACAGACACATTAGAGACTCCATCTTTATTACCCCCTGTCAGCCCTCCACGATCCTGCTCTTCTGTCTTCTTTCTTTCTAGTGTAGTAGTAGTGACGATTGTAGTGAGGATGAGGTTCCCCAGCTCATCACTTGGGGCTGGGGAACCTCATCCTCACTACAATCCTCACTACAATCGTGAAGCAGCGTGCAGCCTTCACTCCGTGAGTGATCAGTGCTGGCTGTCAGCGGTAACAGCGGTAACGCTGACAGACGCGTTACCATAGCAATGGTGCTCTCAGAGCCGCGGTTAGCGGTGATGTCACCGCTAACTGCATTGCTATGGCAACGGTGATCTCCGTTAATGACCGGCTGTGTCAGCCGGTCCCTAACGGAACGGGGAGTCGACCGTGTGCTAGAGCATGTCGCCGGTACACGGCGATACACATATGTGCACCGTGTACCGGAGAGATGCACTCGCAGGTCCTACATGACGCGTCATAGTCATGTGACCAGTCTGTAGCCAATGAGATAATAGCCACGTGACTGGTCACATGGCTATTTTGACGTCACGATAGGTCCTGCATCTCTGCTGGCAGTGCAGGTCACCGGTAGGATTAAGCGATCATCGGATGGAATAGCGGCAGGAGACAGAGTGCAGAAGGGATCGCGGGGACCGGTAAGTGTTATGGCAATGTTTATTAACTGTTTGTGTACATTTATAATGCATTTTTATGTGTTTGTGATTGCCTCCCATTATAGCCTATTGGTTCGAGTTCGGTTCGTTGAACGTTCGACGAACCGAACTCGAACGGGACCCCCGTTCGGCGAACCGACCTCGGGCCGAACCGCGACCGGTTCGCTCATCTCTAGTGTTGAGTGAGAAAGATGAACGTAACATGAAAAAAACCATCGCGCGTGCGCAGGCAAAAGTTCCTAGAAAGAAGGAGACCAATTGACTGAGAAAGTTAAAAAAAGGTCAGGAGCGTGGGAAAAAATGAAATGCGCGTGCGCAACACGCTCACTGCTAGAACACCGGCACTTCCAGACGGGGTGAATGAAGTTCAAAGAAAGAGAAAAAAAGCTCAATTGGTGCTGCTGCTTTGTAGCATATGTCCGTGGTAGGGAATGAAACTGCTCAAGAGCGGGGAAAGAAAGCAAATAAAAAGGTGTTGAGGGAGTGAAACAAAAAAGAAGAAAGAACGGAATAAGGGTATGTGCGCACGTTGGTTTTTACCTGCTTTTTACCTGCTTTTTTGCTGCTTTTTCTTCTGCGCTGTTTAATGCCAAAATGGATGTGTTCTTCTATTCAAGCAAAGTCTATGGGAATTTGGGTTTCTTGTTCACACTATGTTGTTCAAAATGCTGCCTTTTTGAGGCAGAACTTTGGTCAAAAACTCAGCTTTTCAAAGAAGCAACATGTCAATTGTTTTTGCCATTTGGGTTTTGCACTCCAAAGCTGAGTTTTTGACCAAAGTTCTGCCTCAAAAAGGCAGCATTTTGAACAACATAGTGTGAACAAGAAACCCAAATTCCCATAGACTTTGCTTGAATAGAAGAACACATCCATTTTGGCATTAAACAGCGCAGAAGAAAAAGCAGCAAAAAAGCAGGTAAAAAGCAGGTAAAAAGCAACGTGCGCACATACCCTAAGAGTATAAAAATGCCTGACAAAACTACAGATGTGCGGGGTTGAAAAAAGGGGAAAATGTATGGTGATAAAGGAAAAGGAATACATGTACACTTGGGTACGAAAAAATACACACGATGCTCCATTAAAAACACAATTATAAAAACATTATCTGTATAAAAATGAAATGATGATTACAATCATATAAAACATGTAGATAAAGGATATATATTAGACATATAAAATTTAAAAGAAACGCGCTCAATTTAAAGGAATAGGTAAACTGACACATATAATAAAAGACAACTCAAATGACCCCTACAGGAATAAAAACTATATCCATATCCAGGTGACATTGACCTCCATAACTCAATGTGCAGATGCAACCAAAATATAACTGTAATGAAAAAAGGGGAGGGGGAAAACAACCATGGATGAAGAAAGGGGATGTGGATAAAAACATTAATATTCAATGAAAAAGTGTGAAAAAAATATATATATGGGAAAAATCAAAAAGGGGGAAATGATATGAACATGTTTAAGATATATAAAAACTTGGGACTAAAGGTCAATAAAAAAGGTCAGTGACCTCATTGAGACCATGAGGTTTTAAGGTACCCAGCTTATGAATCCAAAAAGTCTTTTTTTTGCTGAGCAATTCCAATCTGTTGGGTGTGTCAGTGGTAACATGTTCTATCGGGGTGATTTTGAGAGACCACATTTTATTGTGAAATAGGGCACAATGTCTAGAAAGACCATGCAGCATGAAACCGACCTTCACATTGTGTCGATGGGAATTTAGTCTGTTGTGTAGAGCCTGACTAGTCCTCCCCACGTACTGTTTGCCGCAAAAAACAGTCAATCAAATAGATAACATGGTCTGTCTGACAAGTCATATGGTGCTTAATGGGAAAATTCTCAAGTCCCTTATTGGAGCAAAAAGACGTTCTACTGTGACAAATGCTTCTACAGCACAAGCAGTTCCTAACATTGCACCTGAAAGACCCAACTGTAGAAATATTAGTGACCATTTTTAGGGGGCCCTTCAGTCTCTCAAAATCACCCCGATAGAACATGTTACCACTGACACACCCAACAGATTGGAATTGCTCAGCAAAAAAGAGACTTTTTGGATTCATAAGCTGGGTACCTTAAAACCTCATGGTCTCAATGAGGTCACTGACCTTTTTTATTGACCTTTAGTCCCAAGTTTTTATATATCTTAAACATGTTCATATCATTTCCCCCTTTTTGATTTTTCCCATATATATATTTTTTTCACACTTTTTCATTGAATATTAATGTTTTTATCCACATCCCCTTTCTTCATCCATGGTTGTTTTCCCCCTCCCCTTTTTTCATTACAGTTATATTTTGGTTGCATCTGCACATTGAGTTATGGAGGTCAATGTCACCTGGATATGGATATAGTTTTTATTCCTGTAGGGGTCATTTGAGTTGTCTTTTATTATATGTGTCAGTTTACCTATTCCTTTAAATTGAGCGCGTTTCTTTTAAATTTTATATGTCTAATATATATCCTTTATCTACATGTTTTATATGATTGTAATCATCATTTCATTTTTATACAGGTAATGTTTTTATAATTGTGTTTTTAATGGAGCATCGTGTGTATTTTTTCGTACCCAAGTGTACATGTATTCCTTTTCCTTTATCACCATACATTTTCCCCTTTTTTCAACCCCGCACATCTGTAGTTTTGTCAGGCATTTTTATACTCTTATTCCGTTCTTTCTTCTTTTTTGTTTCACTCCCTCAACACCTTTTTATTTGCTTTCTTTCCCCGATCTTGAGCAGTTTCATTCCCTACCACGGACATATGCTACAAAGCAGCAGCACCAATTGAGCTTTTTTTCTCTTTCTTTGAACTCCATTCACCCCGTCTGGAAGTGCCGGTGTTCTAGCAATGAGCGTGTTGCGCACGCGCATTTCATTTTTTCCCACGCTCCTGACCTTTTTTTACCTTTCTCAGTCAATTGGTCTCCTTCTTTCTAGGAACTTTTGCCTGCGCACGCGCGATGGGTTTTTTCATGTTACGTTCATCTTTCTCACTCAACACCTATGTCTGGGTACACATGCATATTGCATATCACATATTAAATTTATCATGATTCCCCCTTTTCATATGAAGGGTCCTTTTTCACGTTTTTTATACTACATATTCCCTTTTAAAGATATAATATTCTAAAAATTGGGCACAGCTTTTCTCTAGTTCACAAGGATTCATCCTTTCTGCACTTTAAACCATTATGGGACGCATTCACTGTATATGAATATGTATATATATTTACATTTTAAAAAAAAAATTTCATTTCATTTTTGATTTTTTTCATTCTTATTTTTCTTATTTATGTTTTTATTGGTAACATTTTCTCTTCACTTACACCAATTTACCCTTTTCCTTTTTCCCTTTTGTACTACTTCCCCCATTTTTTTCACCCTTTTCTGTTTGCTTCACGTGTAGCTTAGTCATTTGACAGATGACGTCATCTCTGCATACGTGACCACTCCCTTTCAGTGGTATATATGTATCCTCTGGGTGCAGCATGTGTTAGGCTGTTCTTTTATTTTTTCCTTGTCCTGATGAAGAAGGCGGACATGCCTTTGAAACGCGTAGACCTTTGGAAATAAAGAAAAGGAATTTTTTACAACTTTGTGATATTGTGGTTTTTAGCGCAGCATCAAACCCGATTCTTTTATCTCAATTGTTTTTCTCCACGGCTATATCGGGGCTGCAGCTTACCGCTTTCTTTACATTCAACTGTTTCGGCTTTCCCAGGAGTTGTGCCTGTCACAACCTTAGCAGGTGAGTACCTGTCCTGTTGTTATATCTCCATTTATCATCGGATAAGACCCTATGTGCGCTTTTTTCCACAGT